>NW_024373257.1:2121467-2599829 GCF_014805655.1 Passer montanus | reverse complement strand
TAAATGGCATAAAAAAAAAAAATTTTGGTTTTTTTTTTTTTTTTTTTTTTTTTTTTTTTTTTTTTAAATGAGGGTGGTAAAACACTGAAACAGGTTGTCCAGAGAGGTGGGAGATGCCCCTTTCCCCTTTCTTGGTAACACTCAAGGTAGGTTGAAAGCGGCTCTGAGCAACCTGGTCTAGTGGAAGATGTCCCTACTCTTAGCAGAGATTTTGAACAAGATGACCTTTAAAAGGTTCCTTCCAACTCAAACTATACACAAAAGATGGCCAACAATTCCTCACATTTCAGCAACTAGTCAGCCATGGTAGCTGGGAGAAAAAAATCCCAAAGGCTTAAAAAGCAAGGACATATAAGGGTTTTCATGACAACACTGACAAAGTTACAGTATGCCAGGAACCAAGTGACACAGTATCCCAAATGTTTTAATATTGTCCATTAGAAAGAGTCAAGAAATCAGTCTCCACTGCTCCAGTGAGAACATCTATCCACATAGAAAACCTTAAAATCGAATACTACTGCCTTTCCGTCTGAAATAATGTTATTTTTTATTTTAAAATTAAAGTCTTATTTTGAAGGAGAAAGATTATTTCTCTGTATGGTTCTAAAAAGAGAAGAATCTGGGCTCAGAAGATTTCATTGTGCTTTACTACTTGGCCATGGAAAAACCAGCTGCCTCTCATATTGGCAAATCCGCTAATCACTGTGAAATGGCAATTGTTTTGAATGGATAATTGACTACAGGTGCAATGAATTATATGTCCATTTTGGGATCCAAAGACATAAAAAGAAGTTGGATCTTATGTTTTGTGGGGTGTTTTTTTTGTTTGTTTGTTTGGGTAATTTTATTTTGGTTTTTTATGTTGTTGTTGTTGTTGTTGCTTGGATGGAGGTGGATTTTTTTTTTTTTGGTTGCTTGTGGGTTTTGTGGGGGGTTTTGTTTGTTTGGATTTTTGTTTTTATTTAAAACTGTTTCCTTTCTTAGGCATCAATCCTTTGGAAGATGCAAGTGCTGGAACAACCTTAAAGATTGCCTTAAGAGAGATACTCTACAACACTATAGGGAACAATGAAGTCAAAGCATCTGTTTCTTTTATATTAGTCTGAAGAAAAAGAAGGGAGTCAGTTCTGAGGGAGAAGGAGGAAGATGAGGTATATGCTGTAAGATCTACAGTCAACATGGGGCATTTTTATTGACCACTGTAACAAAACAAGCATAGAGAAACACCCTCAAATCCTATGCTACACTGCAGACCTTTCTCAAGGATTCATGCACTGTGCTGTGAAGTGATAAAGAAGCTAACTAAATCAAATAAGTTAAGTGAGAACAACAAACACTGCATAGAAAAAGTCCAAATACAAGCTAGAGTACTACCTGCTAGATGATATACACCAATCAAGAGCTCTGAAGAGCTGAATCATTTGTCACAAGAGGTTTCAAAATTGCTCTGCAAATTACACATTTAAGAATAAACATTCCCTGCTTTGCAACATATGGTCTATTTAGGATGCTGCACAACATCTGTTCAGCTTCACAACGAAACCTCACACCACAGTTCTGCGATAGGAGGCAAAACAGAAGCTCCATTCCCAGAAACAACCGAGTCAGGAAAAATTTCACTTCCACAGTTGAAACTAGTAGGGAAGTCTTCTCCAGCCATTGTCAAAGAGATATCATGAAAATCCTAGCACTGATTACTTAGTCAAAACCTTGAGAAAAAGTTATCTTTGCTTAATGAAGTCCATGTAGCTGGTATATGCCAGCAGCTTAGGGAATTGCCAACAACATACTGGATAAGACATGTTATTTGAGATCTGAGCAAAGCTCTCCATCGGAGGAAGACCACTGCTTTCCACCAATCTCCTAATCTTTGATTTTCCTTGGGCTTTCCTTCCTCAGAAGCAGTTTGCAGTGCTGAGTCTCTGACAATTAGCAAAAGCACATACTCACATTAACAGCTTAATTTTACAGTGTGTTTTACTGTGTGAGCTCCTATTCTTCTTCCCCTCCTCATCTAGAAAGTCTGTCAGAGAATGTGTTGATCTCTCCCCTCCTTTCCTAGGGTCAGCCTGGTGCTATTTTTTCCTTTAAACTTCAGAATAAGCAGGGGAAGTTATTGTGAGCTGTGTAAGGTCTGTTGTACCAAGCCCATCTGTAGGGTGAGCCTGACCTGGGCACTGGGTGAAGCAGTAGGCAGGCAGTTTCTCCCCTTCCTTATCAAATTTTGATCTACTAAACTTCTGATGTGGAGGGTCAGCATATGGTGATATGAAGACATTGGTTAATACCAGAACACCCAACATCATATGAAACAAGCAGACTGCTTCCATATCCTGTCTCCAACAGTGACCCTACATAAACAGCCAAAGGAGAGAAAGGTCAATGATGTACAATACTTCTCCTGAGTATTCTTCCAGCCATCAGCTATGCTCAGGTCAGGGATTTCCCGATCCTCATAAGATTTGTCTAGCTAATGACCCTCAAACTGTTCCTCTGTCAAGTTCTTGTCCGCTCTGCTCTTGAAACCCTGTATCACCCATCTTGTAATAAAAGTTTATTTGGGAAGAAATTGCACCACTCTATCAGGTGTTGCCTTAAGAACCAAGTTGAGCAGAGCATATCTTTGCTTTTCCTCTGGCTTGGTAGGGTATAACACTGTTCAGGTGAAAAGAACAATGCTCCTCACATTGGTGGAGATTCTTAAGTTGTCCATCTAGTGATGAAAGTGAAAAGTGGGAGGGGAAAAGTATGGAAAGGTAGAATAAGTGATAATAATAAGAAGAAAATAAGAGATGGGAAGAAAGTTTTCTGAGCTGAACATTTTAATCAGAAAAAAAAAGGATAGTACAAATATCTGGACTGTCTTTTGGGTTTAATACGGTAGAGTAAGAGTGAACAAGAATTCTCATTAAAGTCTTCAAAGAAAGGTTATTCCCTATCGTGTAAAAATCATTAATATGCATGCTTCCTATTAACTCTAATGGGCACAAGACATGCAAATCTTCTTAGAGAACTCCCACAGAGTCTTGTGCATAAATCCTGCAAGAAACAGTAGGTTAATAGGCCCATGGGTATAAAACAATTGCATGCTTATTAACCTCTGGAGCTTTTCTTGAAAATAACTCTAATGACTACTGTGTTTTTTTGGTAGAATCATGGCAACATAGCTACGTTGAATTCCCCCTATGCTGTTATGTAGAAGGTGGTGCTTACAACTGGTAAACCACACAGCAGAAGACTTAGTCAAAACTGGTCATTGACTAAATTATGTCTTACACTGGCTGCTGAATGTCAGTCAGATTATTCAATAATTTGATGCACTTGGTGCTTTTTCCTCAAAATCAAGTACATATACAGGTATTAATGTATATTTATGAAAAAAATATGATTACTTATCTCTGTCATGCCTAACCTTTTTTGATAATTGTAAATAATCATGAGACTGGATATGTGTCACTGCAGTGTCCTGCTTCAAATAATGCATCTTAATGTTTGGAAAGTAATGATCCACATCCTCGGCGGTGTGCAACCAGAGATCACCAGGAGTCTGTGCTACTTCCTCAGCTACTACCTATTAGCACCAGAAACTCTTTGATGGATTCCTCATTGAAATTCCACTTCTCTGTAGGCCATGGAGTGCATTCCTTAAGCTGCTGATGATTACATCTTAAATAGCAAGAGTGCTTCACACTCCTATGCCACCTTCAACTTGAAAAGATGAATTGAAGTACTAGCCAGTAATTTTGTAGTCTCTGACACTTTTTGGAAATAGGAAACTGCTTTTACATTCAATTTAGAGAAAATAAATTCTCAGGGGTAATCTTGTACAGTACTGCTCAGCCTGTTTAGTCATGGAGCTTTGTAGACACCATGTGAGTTGATCTACCCATCTCTCTGTCTGTGTTCATGGTTTTATTTTGATCTTCTGTTTGATATTTAACTATGCAGGGGTTTCTCCTATCATGAGTGACCAGCTCACCAATGAGTCTTGCATTTTCCAGGTCGTCTTACAGACTTGCTGTGTCTGTGTATTTTGTGACTAAGAGTATCATATTGTGTATTATGTAATATGTGACTCTCTCACTGTAATTTTCACAAAACTAGATACAGAAGAGAACACAATGAAGAGAATTCAGGACGTTTAGGCTGAATACCACTTCAATTTTCTAACAGTGAAGAGTATTGGATCTTTTGCAGAGAAGATTTCTCTCCTATCTAGCACAATTCTGAAGAAAGAAAAACAGGAAAGTTAAAGAGCAAAGGTGAGAACTTTCTTTTGCTGGATGGGAACCATGCTGGTTGTTCACTGTAGCCTAGCTTCCTAATCTATACCATTTCTGCAGCCACTAGATTGCTGCTGAACATGATAATGGAACATCACAACTGAGAATAAACATAAATCTGTTGACTTTTTTCTCTAAAAGCAGCCAAGAGTTAGCCAAGATCTCCACCATAGCAACTGGCTTGGAACAAGCGGTGACAAACTACACAATATCCCCAGGAAATCAGGCTGCAGTCTGCTAGGTGTGTGGTGTCACAGTGCATGGGCCTTTCAGGCTTTGGGACACACTCTCCTTGTTGTCCCTGAAGCTGCACGCTCTGACCAAAGCTTAGCAGGAGTCAAGTGCCAGGCTGAAAACACTGCTGCATTTATTTGCTATCAGCTTTAATGCAAAACCCCATCATTTTGACTCATTATTCCCAAAGCTGTTGAGACTTCTATGCCTTCTAGTGTGCTTGCAGTTAACAGCACCACAATTTACAGTTTTTCCTTGAGTACCTCCACACTCCCTTCCACTGTCGGAAGATGCTTAATGAAAGTCATTTCTGCAGAAGATAAGAACCACTTTTTTTTTACAGGGGCTTTAAATTGTAATGGTATATTAAACCACAACTATGGATTGGAAAGGAAAAAAAGAACCCACAACGACATGATTAGGCATTGAAACACTCAGTAAAACTGTTACTTGTAATGAGTAAGAAGATGAAGATGTACAAATAAAAGCACAGCATGTTTTCTTTGAGAGTCCTTATTAATGAGAGGGACTGTGGGGCTTCAGTATTAAGCAGCCGATGAACAGCAGCCATTTACATCCGAACAAATTGATCCTAGCAAGATTAGCAGAGCTGGGGGACAGATTTCAAGCCTCTCATTACTTTATATGGAGACAGATCTTAGAGAGGACTGCCTCCTTCAACAGTGCTATCCCTGAACAGTGTCTGAGAGGCGATTTCTGTGCACACTGGGTTTTCATGGAGGCTAAGGTGCTGAAGGGAAATGAGCACTTTGATCCCACTGATCTGTGATGGAGCTGAAGCATCCATCTTCCATCAATTTTTAAATATGCCCATTTTTTCTTTCCTTGGGAGGAGCAAGTATGAATGCATTTGTTGGTTGTCATACCACTGGGAACCATACCAAGATTCTTTAAATAGTTGGAGATACTTGAATAGTACATTTAAATTATATTTGGAGATTTTCTTTTTACAACATTGCTATGCATCAGAATCAGGACTTTTCCAGCAGAAGCAGGAATAACTTTTCATGGAAAGCTGCCAATCTCCTGACACATCTCTACAAAAAGATGAGTGAAGCAAGAAAATGAAGAGATGTTTCAGTGGTGATGGGGTTTTTCTAGTTTTTTTAAGGTATATATATAGAATGAAAATTGTGGAAAAGACAGACCAAAAGAAGACTATGGCAGTTATGTTTTCAACTCTAAAACCTCAAAATTTTTATGGTCACCCCACTTGTCCCCTTTTGAACTAAGAACCATAATATTTATCTTTACAGGGGATTCACATAGATGGTTTGTGGAAAGCTGAATGGGCCTGAGATGCAAAAATATATTTATGTTTTCTGGCCTGTGTAGGAGGACCCAGTAATTCTTTCCTATTTAATGAGCATATTCACTTAAAACGTGCTGACTGCTTTTGGATTCATAGCTAATAGAAAATCTACCAGTTTCATCAAATCCAAAATGAAATGTACAATTTCGAAAGCCAAATAGAGCAATGAAATATGTGATTATTTAATAGAAAATGGTGCTTTAAGAGCCTCAAGTCTGCTCATCTGTCACTGAATTTTATTTGCAACATACAGTCCAAAGTAATTGTTTTCTAAATACACTGTTCATGTAGAAAGCCATTTAGTGTATGCAGCTTTGCCAATAGTGTTTCTCTAACTTAAGTGCAAAATAATATATGCAGAGATAAAAACCAGGACGTCTAAAACGCCATAGACATTTTGGAACCATTGCACTGCCCCTTGGGAAACTACAGAAGTGTCTTAACTGGCCAAAATAACAGGGAAGAGCACAGGCAAGAAAACCTCATGGTCAAATTTCCTTGGATCTCTACAGAGAGATTTTCTTACACTATGGTTTACAACTATAATTGCAATACACCATAGGAGTGAAAAATGGGCACCCTTGTCTTAGTACCAAATATTCAAGAGGATTTGAATTTTAAAATGAGCTTCAATCCAAATATTTCAAGGTTCTGTTTTCTCCTTTCAACTTTTACATCCTCAATTTGAGCTATTTGAACTGACAATATCCTATCTCTCTGGTCAAGTTAATTAAATTGACAAACTGAGCTTATATTTCAGGAGGATTTTCCTAAGGCTGCTTTTTTTGTTGTTGGTGGTTTTTGGTTTTTTTGTTTGGTTTTTTTTTGTTTGTTTTTTTGTCTCTCTCTCTCTGAAGCTCTCTCTTACCAGTCTCTGACTGCAGAAGACACGGGATTACTTTTCTGTCACTTGCCTTTCCATATGAACCACTACATAGACATATGCTAGCGTGTTGTGATCTGAACCCGTTTCAGTCAAAAGAATTTTACCTGTGAGCTAAAGTTATCCTGCCACCTATGTTTTCAATAGCCATTCAAGGGGGAAAAATAGAAAAAAAAAGATGTAAGAGATGAAGCAAAGTCAATATAAGCAAATTTAAAGAATTTATAGCAAAGGAGTAAAGCATTAGGGATTTAGGAAAAGGGCAAACCCTTAAGACATGCCAAGATAAAAAAGCTAATAGGAGAAGGAAAGGAGGAAATGTCAGCTCTGCAGGATCAAGGGTTATCTCTCATGATCAGCTCTGCAAGATCAAGGGTTATCCCACTGCCAGGAACTCTGCAGACTGACCCTTCCCCACGTGCCAAGTGGCTGACCTGCCAAGACTCTTTGCATGATTGATTGAGTGATAAATATATTAATGCTCAGCATAGCAACATGTTCCTCTTAGGTCATTACTGGGAGCATTAGCAAAAGTTAGGTATTTGCCATGTTATCATGGTGGACTCTCAAATGTATCATCCTGCCTCCAAGTCTCCAAGCCTCAGCCAAAATGCCCACATAAAATCACCCACAGACATGAGGGTTACAGTGTGACAGAAAGAAGTAAGCCCCTCTCCTCAGATATTTAGTCAACTGCGTTCCATACTCATGTTTCTCTTTGCACAATGAAAACAGAGGCACTGGGGTGACTTAGAAACAATTTGATGGTAAGGTATCTCATTTGAGAGAATTGTTACCCTATTTCTTCTCCCAAAGAGATATAGAAATCTTATGAAGAGATAGAGAAATTGGGTCATTAAAAAAGGGAATTATCAGCATGGGTTCACTGCAGTCTGTCAGAAGAATATGAGTACTGTCATAAGAATATGAGAATGAATTGATGAGGACATCAAGACAGAAGCCAGTCTGAAGTAATATAATCTATATTCCATAAAATCTTTTGAAAGCATTCTTTATGCAAAGTTAAGCACAACAGGCCTGGTTTCTCGACTAAAAGTCAGAATAATAGTCTGTATATAAAGCTGAGTGCTGAACTGAAAGGCATTTGTAAATACCTGTAAATCTCATTTTTAATGGGGAGTGATGATCTCTACCAAAAGGGAGTAGTAGGCCTGGTTTTACTCAGCAGTTTTAGTGTATTAACTGTCTGAGGAACAGTATATACGCTGCTTCTATGCAAATGGAACATCATCAATCTTATTCAATTATATAAATTCTAACACTTTACTGTAATTGTACCATAAACCACAAAATTACCTGCTAAAGGTTAAAAGCATTAGACAGATGGACAAGATCCTTCCCTTTCTTTTCCAGACTAGCGTAATAAGTTTTACCCTTTCAAAAACAGAGACCTGATGCAGCTGGGGCTGCCTAGCACCTTCAGGATTTGTGCTTCTGAGCTCCTGAAACTTGTGACAAGCTAAGGAACATATGAGGAATAGGGGCTAAGTTTAAATCTTTTAAAATTAAAGCAAATTGTTGAAAGTTATTTTTTTTCCAAATTCTTATATGCATAAATGTTTTCTCTGATAATTGTTAGGTTGCAATTAAATCTTCCAGCTTATAAAAGAGATTAAGAGAGACAGAAAATGCACTGTGTTACAGCAGTGATATCTAAATTCTTATATGCATAAATGTTTTCTCTGAGAATTGTTTTAGGTTGCAATTAAATCTTCCGGCTTATAAAAGAGATTAAGAGAGACAGACAATGCACTGTGTTACAGCAGTGATGTTTCAAGAAATGCCATTACACAGAGATGTCTCTGTGAGCTTTTTGTTTGCTCACAGGGGCTCTTCTGAATATAATTGTAAGTAATTTTTACCCATGGGAATGTCTCCTTTATCCATGAAAAGTCCATGTGCTCAGTATCACTGGAGATGGAACGCTCTTCCCATGAGCTCAGGATGCTGCAGTGAGCAAGCTTGACAATTTCCATTCTGCTATTTTTCTTTCTAGAGAGGGAAGATCCATGGAGATCATACAATTGGGAATAGCTTTGAAGAAAGGAAGGAGGATATAAACTGCTTCACTTTCCTCTTCTCCCCTTTCTGCAGGTACTCTTACATTGGCTCATCTTTGAAGGGAGCTGCAGTGAGGAGAAGAGGTGAGAGAGAAACCATGTATTTAGGCAACAGGACCATGGCAACAAAAAAAGAAAATAAAAAATTGTTAAACTCAGGCAATTCCGGGGTAAGTAAAGGCTGTAGGCAAGTCCAAATGGGTGCAGAGAAATCAGTAAAATACTTGGTTAAATTAATTACTTATTCTGAATCCATTTGTTCAAAAATTTCAAAGTTATTCAGAGGTTTTTTCTCAGAAGGGTGTCAATCTAGCATAGCATTAGAGCAAGAAACAAGAGACCAACAATCAGAATAAAAATAATTTTATAAATGGATATAGTGGACATTTTATTGCACTGTTTTTGCAGCTTTAGATGCTATACAACTAACAGCTTCGATGATCTCTGTTCTCAAAAGGTGACAGAAATTGTGTACAAGGGAAGAGTAGCCAAAATTGAGATGGTTCACTTTGATGTAAACTCATTGGTCTCAGTAAAGTTTGAAGTGAAGAGTTGCCCACAGCCCTGAAAATCACAGTCCCCAGGAAAATACTGGACATCACACAAGGGCAGCCAAGGCCTATTTGGAGTTGTAAAGTCCAATTCTCTCTGATGACAGATGTAAATCATTTAAGTTTTTAATAGTAATAGGATGCTCTGTGAGAATGAAAAATGTAATAGGTGAGGAAGGATGGAACAATGAACGGTACTTGTTGTCTAGGTAATCAAGGACATAGTTCTGCCAGCTGAGCCACTGAAAGTGAAGTGAACACGATCTCTCACTAATTTAAAGTCCGATTCCATTGTGGAGCAATTAATTTCTCAGTTCACAAATGAAAGGTTGACAGTCAGATCCCAGCAGAGAAGGAAGCATGATTTAATCTTGCCTTGCAAAATTTTTCTCACCCGTTCAACCAAGGGAGTTTGTTTCTTGGCAGACATGCAACTATCATTAGTTTTTAATTATCAGTATAAATGGCCAACAAGCATAGATGGTGCTTGGGATAGACCATTTCCCTGTGGGATTTGCATGGCTGCTTTAATCTCTATTACATATTGGTGCAAAACATTGAGTTTGTGCGGTGGATTTCCAAAGCATGGATCCTGAGGATGCAGGATGCAGTTTCCCTGTGGGATTTGCATGGCTGCTTTAATCTCATCTACTATTACATATTGGTGCACAACATTGAGTTTGTGGAGTGGATTTCCAAAGCATGGATCCCGAGGATGCAGGATGCAAGGATACTTGGGTGGTATTGAGCACTGGCCTAACTGAACCTGGACCAGCAACCTGCAAGAGGGTAGTGATGGGGAGACTTTGCATAAAACAGAAAATCATCATCCTTGTAAATGGGCAGCTGATGCTGAGAGGACAGGGCAAACCAGGGAGAGCAATAGGGTGGGCTGTTGAGCCATCTCTTCCCAGGTGTTAGGAGTGTGGTTAATAAAACAGGAGGAATCTGAAGTCATAGAATGTGGATGAAACTGCCACTACTACAGGAACATGACAGCCCAGTCTGTAGGACTGGCAGGTTAGTACTGAGCACAACCAGGAATTAAAGGGAAGGAAAATAGGGAGAAAGGTATGTGGAAATGGTTGCTCTAAGGTCACATTGGAGACAGGAGTCAGAGTTTCAAGAAGTTATGAAGGAAGAAAAAGAAAGGGAGGAGTTTTTCCCAGTGGCAGCCTATTACAGATTTTTAGCTGGAAGCAGAGAATTGATTCAGCCTTTATTGGAAACAGAATAAAACATACAAAGCCGTGCATTGATAAGAACAGGTAACCAGCAGTTAGCACATCATATTTTCTAGGCTGGTACTGTAAAGCAAGAACAATCCATACTTTGCTGGGATACATGGTTATATACACATACCTATATACACATACCTACAGTTTTCTTCTCTGCCAAACAAAGGAGCACTTAGTGTCACCCACCTCTGCAAAAGCCATCTGCAGTTCATCAAACAGGTTCTGCACATGAGAATGCCCTAGTTCCCAAATCACCCAACAGTGGAGCACACAGCAGTGCTTCACACAGTGGGGCAGCAGCAGCCCTGGTACTTCTGCCCCACTCTAAGTGTAGGGTAGAATCTTTTCTGAACACATCTACCTGCTGCAAGACTGCATGTATACACAATTGCCTCAAAAAGAACACATGTGCCTAATTATCTTAACCATAAGGCCAAAATGACTTTTGGGATCCCCTTAAACTCAAACAGAAACTAAACATTGTGGGGAAATATAGTGCTATGAGAAATAGCTATTTATTTCTCCTCCCACTCGTACTGGGGAGGACTATCTGAAAAGTCTGAACATTTGTAAAGTATTGCAAAAGGCAACTGCTAAGTAAAGGATGGTATGACATGAGGAAAGTAAGGATCCATGGACTTAAATAAAAATAAGTTCAAAAACTGTTGGGAAGATTTTTTTTAAAAGAATATAATCCAAAGGATAAAGGTGTATTGTCAAGATCTGTCAGTACTGAGAGACACTTTAATAAAGACATAGTGATGAAGTATTCCAGTACAGATGAAAGATAACAAGCATTGTAAGAGAATATTACAGCTGTATCAGAGGATCATTACAGATCTGAATATCAAAAAGACACTACAAAAAAGGCAGAAACAATATATATAGCTGCATTTGACTATAAAGGAAGAGCCCAAGCATGAAAATATACCATTAAAAAAACCCAACAAAAAAACTGCACAAAAGAAGGCTAGCAAAAGACAGACTGAAACAAGCAAAGTATGTGAAAAGCACAGGGAGGCAAAGGTGAATACAAACCCCATGCCTAATGGGAAAGGAAGCACCCAACAGCTGCTCTGAAGAATACCAGGTTGATATTGCCTTTTGCTCCATCTTCAGGTAAAAGGTGAAGAACATTTAGATGAATTAGATATATTTACATGAGTGATGTATGGTGAAATCCATCGATACTGAAAGAACAGTCTTAAAGCAGTCAGCGTCAAAAAGTCATGAAGGATGGAGAGACCCTGAGGGACTGGAAGAGGAAAATGAAAACATGGGAGAGCCTAAGAAAACTACACAATAACCAGAATACCTTTTTTCTTTAGAAGAATTCTGAAACAAATGGCTAAATACTTGTTTCAAAACCTGAATTTTGTAAAGTGATGAGAAACACTCCAATGGAGTGATCCAAAGCAAATTTTGTGAAACCTTTACTTTTCCCATTTTTTTAGTTTGTTTTATTTTACTTTAGCAGATCATCTGCCTGAAAAGCTTAGGAAAAAACAGTGACATATGAATCCTATTGTCAGTAGGATTTCTGACACAGTCCTGAATGCCACTACTATGAACATAGGAGGAATACATGATCCTAGTGTGGATGGGTGATGCTGAGAAAAAAAAACCAACAAAACAACCAACCACAACAAAACCCAACCCTCAGAATGTTCTCTTAACATTGTAAAAGTGGGGCAGCTCAGGGGTGACCTTTTCAGGGTGATTCTTGCAAGTAATATCCTAAATTTGGCTTTAAGCATTATTCTCATAGAATGAAGAACAGCATTTGTGGAAGACATCAGACTGGAGTGATGACAGGACTGGAATGCCAAGTCGTCTTTGTACAGTGGATAAATATCTGAAATCTGCAAGATGCCTTAGAGATAAGAAGGGAGCACTGCATTTAGGAAAGAGGAACCAAATGTTTGAATAAAAGCTGGGAATAACTGACCATGCTGCTGATAAGGTGCTTCAGTGTTACAGACCACAAATCAAAAGTGTGATGCTGTTGCAATCAATCAATCAATCAGTTTATAAATTTCATATTGACACATTTGAGATTTATAAAATGCAGAGGGCTATTTGTAATGCTGATGTGCATTTCAGTGCATAAATGGCTCTCTGTATGAAAATATTGGAACAAAGTGGTTTAGCTTCCAGCAGAGAAGGCGTAAGGGGAACCTAAGTGGAACACCAGGAAGGTGAGTGACAGGCAGGAACTGGTTATCAGAAGAGGATGAAAAAAGGTCTTTACTGTATGCTTTTGATAAATCAATAAGACAAAAATCTTGTGAGGGAAGGTCATGGCATAACAGGGTCTTGACTCTCCATGGAAATGTAGAAAATATTATTTCTCAGGGGCCTTTCAAGTCTTCTACATCTGTGATTCTAGACTCATGTGAGAACAGGTCCCTCACCAGAATTTCTTTGAAAGACAAATTTAGGCTCCTTTGAAAAAATGAATTTTAAAGGTACTTTATGTAGACCTTGGCTTGTCTCTGTCTCTCTGGGTGCCTCCCAGTGAGCCCCAGCCAGCCCCGGCTCAGCAGACAACGGGGGCAGCCCCAAAGTGACCAACAGTGGGGGGACACTCTCTGGTGCCCCAAGGGTACTGATGGCAGCTAGGCTACTCACCTTTGCATCAGAGGAGACACTGGAGACATCAGTAGAGGATAAAAGGCTGACTCTCTGCAGCCAAGTTACCTCAGAGTAAAACAAAAGGAATCTCAAGGTTACATTTAAGGGGGGGGGGAGGAAACCGAAGGTAGATACACTTGCTGACCAATAAAGGCCCTCCAGGGATGCAACCTTAGGGATGGACATTTGGGATAGTGAATAAAATAATACTTAGGGGGATGACCCCTGGCCTTGGACTAATCACTCAATGACTTATACCGAAAATTCTAGACAGAGAGGTGGGATACTGAGTGACTGACAGAGAGCCAGGGCAGGGATTTGGGGATGTTCTCAACACAGGAGAATGATTACACAGGTAGAGGAAGAGGGTACAAAAAGAGGTACACCATTTGGGAAAATAAGGGGATAAAAAACCAAAACTATTACAAAGTATTACAAAGTATAAAAGCACACTACAACATTGGCTAAAGAGCTATCTAAGCAATAGTTTGGGAGTTTTGTCTACCAGCGGGTCAGGATTCCAGCCAAAGGCATCCTTGCTGCTTTTGTCTGTTTGAACTCAGGAGTCAGTAACCCAGAGTTGTTTGCAGAATGAAAGAAGGAATGGGCCCACAAAATTCTGAGTTTGACTGTTTTTGGAAAAGCAATAACATCTGCTGTGAACCTAGGGATGGTCCAGGTGAGCAGTAGCAGAGCCATATAGATGCCCTTGAGAAAAGGACATTGCAACATTCAACAGGTCTCAGGAAGTGCTTGCTCAGAAATGCAGTGTTTCTTTTCACCCACCTATAGGCTAGTTTTCTGCCACACATCTTTATTAATCTGGCCAATAAAATTGATTATAATGATCCTTTCCTCAGTTCAAAACTGGGTGTGTTCTGCGGTGATGGTCTTTAGCATCTTTCATTTTCAGACCTCTGTGGTTCCAGCTCATGCTATAAATGCCAAAGTATGATGGAAAGATACATTATCATTAGTATTTATTCTTACTGAAGAATGTTTTCCATTGTTGTTATTATCATATAAATTAGAACTTCAATGCCATGCAAGACTAATAGTGCCATAAAAAAAATTATTCTAGTACTTTTAAAAAATATTGATTTAAAAGAACAATAAAATCTGATTTTTGTCTGCTGCTTCAAAGCATCATTTTGTTCTTTCTAAATATCAAGCGGCAGAAAGTTAAAAACCCTCATGTAATGAATGAAGCAAAAGATACAAAGACACTGTCACAAAATTTTCCATCACAGAAAGCAATATCAGAGAATATAGATTTATTGGTTGGTAGGGTTTGGTGGAGTTTTTTGTTTGTTTGTTTTTTATTTTAAGTACTTGAAAAAGTCTCTAATTTTAACCTAGTTTTAATGAGTTACTAGAATGACAGTGGTGACAGTGGAACAAGGCTTTTGTGAAAGGTCTTATGCTTATATAAGACCATAACCTCAGTAGTACACACAGCTTTAGGGCATCCTGTACCACGTCAGAAATTCTTTTTAGCTATAACTCTGGTCTGTCAAGAAATGAAGTTGCCTACTCACATTTTTTTAAGAAATTGCTCTGGTAGGTTAATTTGGCACCAACAAGCTCTATGACAGATCACTTGTCACCTGTTGTCCTCACCTGCTTAACTTCATTCAAATTAGGCATTGTCTGTCCTTCCACAGCCAGCAAGAAGCTGGCATGAAGCTTAAAGCCCACATAAGCTTTTGCTAATTTGGCAGCAATGTGACAGAAATTCAACACTGAATCTGGATCAAAAATTGTACTGCTGAGTGACCCATTCATGCACATACCTGGCATTAACAATCAGAGGCACGTGGCTAAGGAGAAGGCCAGCAGTGTGTGAACTAGATAAAGTCAAAAGGAAAAGAGATGTAAGCAGTTTCCTACCCAAAAGGTGGCAGTACTGGAAAACAGGATGGGATGACAGTTATAGGATCATGCAGAAGCTGATGGGAAGAGGCATATGGCACAGACTGTCAATCAGCAGCATCATATAGGGATGTCTCCTTGTGCAGAATACTACACAAACCAACACTGGTTTGGACAGAGAAAGTGGTGCTGCCCAAGAAACCACCTGAGGATTTCCATGGAGGGTTGAATATAGTTTGGCAAATAATTCCCACAAACTCTTAGCTCCACATAGGCACCACTGGAGATCCAAGGTAAGGACCTTTCCTTTCAAATAAAAACAGGCTGCTCTTGGGCAAAACAACTGGTAAAATGATGGATTATGCAGCAGTTTGTCTCCTGCATTCAGGGGTGCTGAGACACGTGTGATACTGTGTTCATTTTACAAACCCCGAGAGCTTCACTAAATGATGGATTATGCAGCAGTTTGTCTCCTGCATTCAGGGGTGCTGAGACACGTGATAAAAAGACTCTTACTGTGCTCATTTTGCAAACCGAGAGCTTCACCGATCAGCACACACCACACAGGGCTGTTCTTGCCTGCAAGGGACTTACCAAAGCCCTGATAAAATGAGTACATTAAGGCACAAAAATATGTATCCCTCTTTACCATAGGACCTGAGCACTGATACCTAATATTTATCCTTACAGCACTCCTGGGATACAGCACCTGAGGCAGAGATGGGTAGAAGTTGTATGTTCAAAGGTACTTCAGAAACTTCCTAACTCTTCAGGCTGGTCTTCTTTGAGGTGCTAGACCTATAATTTAGATGCCACAGTCAGTCTAAAAACTTTCTTTTGGCAACTAGAGATTCAGGTTAGATTGCACAGTCTCAAATCTTCCCTCCAGCTACTTCTCTAAGACTTGTGATACTTGAAAGGCTGTCCAAGTTTTTCAAGTTGACACATACAAAACTGACAAGATACTGAAGACAAAACATAGCTAATCATGAGCTGTTTGGAGCTCTAGATCAGAACTTGGAGGATATCAATGAAGATTTCCAGCTGAGGCTTTTCTCAATTTCTGAGATTTCTAAAGGTATATGTGTTCCTTTTTTTTCAGACTGGGACTTCAGAGATGCGTGAAACAGAGACTGAAGGGATTAATTGTGAAATCTTTTACATTTCAACTTCAAACTTGCATGTTGTGTCTTCCAACCCTATCTATTCTGTGATTCTGTGATCACTGAACTAAGAATCATAGAATGATTTGTGTTGGAAAGGACTGTCACCATGATATTGTATGAAAAATCCTTTGCTAGGATGTTTTTCCTCCTGAGGAGCTGAGGAGCCTCAGGAAAGAAATATAAACAAAAACTATCTGCTATCTGCTGCTGTGGAATGCAACAGGTGCATCTGTGGTTGGTGGATGTTGGTTATTTCTAATTAATGGCCAATCACAGATGCAGCTGCATCGGACTCTGAGAGTCAGGAGTCTTTGTTATTGCATTCCATTCTTGTTCTTTCTAGCCTTTTGATGAATCCTTTTCTCATTATTCTTTTAATATAGTTTTAATGTAGCATTTTAATATAATATATATAATAATATAATAAACCAGCCTTCTGAAACATGGAGTTGAGATTCGCATCTCCACACATGGGGTATTCACCACAAAGGACCTTTAAAGATCATCTAGTCCAAGAGGTCAGATCGAACCTAATATTTCCGAGTATTTATTTGAAGACTCTTGAAGTAAAGAAGTAAAAGGCAGAAGAAGTAAAAGGCAGCAAGATGGTACTATAGGAACTCTCAGACTGAACAGTTAAAAGTGTGTGCTAAATCAAGTAGAGCTGAATTCTGAAGATGTCTCATATGAACTTCAGTTAAGCACTGAGCTTCAGGAAAATTAGCCTGTGTTGAGCATTGTGTTGCCATGAACAAATAGCTTTCTTTCTAAAAGACAGCTCCATACTTTTCTGAAGAACCTTATTAGAGGTAATAGCCTTAGCATCAGCTGTATTGGCCTGCCTATGAGATCAGTGTGGTGCTGTTCAGAAATGCTACTTCAAGTGCCCAAAGCTAGAGAGCCTCACTGTGTCTGTCTTGCATGCAGGATACCAAGCCCTGCTTTACTGCAGGACAGTGCTGTGGCCCTGTGGCTCATTTGATCTGAGGGCACTCACAGTAATTCCTCCTTGTGTTCAGCAGTATGCACACGCTGTTTGCAGCATAAATATGCCACCATGGGCTGGATTAATTACACAGTGTCAGAAAAGAACATTAAGCTTCCTTAGTTCCAGGCTTTGCCACTTTCTGTGCTGCACTACTGTCCAGCATGTGCAGGGGGCATGGACAGGCTTCAAACAGAAACACAAACACACATCCTTGGAGCCATGTGGGGAGAACTTAGAGATGAACATTGAAGTGTGGCATGATCACAAGGGCAAGAGAAATCACAGCAAAGTAAGGTCCTTTCAGTAGCCCCACTCCTCCCCTGCTGCAGTACCCAGATCCCAGTAGCAACTAAAGCCTGAACATGGCGGTGCAAAAGGAGCATGTTTCTACAGAGGAAATAGTAAAGTAAAGCAATACCCTGACAGCTCATAAACCCAGTGCTCATGTATTTTACTGAGTTGAACTAAATTTTATAGCTAGGGATGGTTATTCCTTGACACTTGTTCATATGTAAAGCTCTCAGCTTCTGTTCTTTCTGATTTACTGTGCATGCATGACCTTCTCTCTAAACTTGACCGTAAATATTCTGTTTGTTTATTTTCTTGAATATGAGGGAAGGACCAAGCCCAAGGCTGAAAAGTCAGTATAAGAGAGTCAGATTTATTCAGAGAGCATGCACAAGGATGTAGCAGATAAAAACAATGCTTTGGGGTGAGAACATATGAAACACAGCAGAGAGGAGAGGCTTTTTGTTGCTATTTTATATTCAGTCAATTTTCCTGCTAGAACCCAGCTGGTCACTGTCCCAGTCTTGCTCGGATGCTGCTCACATATGCAGTCGCTTGCAATCCCAACCCTAAGTGTTCCCATGAAAATACAGACAGATGCTTAAGCCTTTACCAACCTGCTAATGTACTGGCAAAATAAGCCCAGAGGTGTGTAATACGATACCTTACAGATTTTCAGGTGCCTTTACCTTTATTTCTTAAGATTTTGGCAAACAGGATGACACGGGAGCAACACTATCCTGCCCTGTTCGGGATGGAAAAATGAGGTGAGGTTGCGTTGCTGTGAAAGAGAGCAGAGTTTTCATGCAACCATTACTCCTCTCCCGGCCGAGCAGCACTAGGTGGCACTGGTGGTATTCACACACATTTTCATCTTCCTTTCGATTTCCAGAAGGAATCCATTGGTACCTTTAGACTTTCAGCAAGCAAGAATGCAGTGGAAAACAACTCAAGTATTTCTCTCACTGGTTTGTGAGACAAAGATTATTTTTTTAAAAAAACCCTTTTTTAAAATATTAATTGAGGCCAAAGAAGGACTGAATGACACTTACTCTCTCAGCACTGCATCTAGCTCGTTAACCTCACTTACATGGTATTTAAACTAACGAATAGAAATACTATGTTGCACATAATGTTCCATTTATAATAACTGATAACACTGCAGCATTACATGTGAGAAGTGCCAAAGGGCTTGATTCTGTGATGGCAAGCTATCAGTGCTGATTGATGGCATCAATACCCTTACCTTAAAGTGTAGTTGGACTTATTTGAAAGCGCTAACACTATGCCGGGGTGAGCAGCATCACAAAGGATCCTTCTCTAAACTGACCCTGGAAATTCCCTAAAGGTTGCTTGTTACAAATTTAAGGAAATGAACACAGAATGAAGTAGCAATAAAAGGAAAAGAAAATGGTTTTTCTTAGAGATTATGCATTAAAGCAATTTGAGGCACAGCTTAAAAACTGTACAAGAGAAATCCTTTGGGTGTGACCAGGGAAATCAAAACACCAGCAAGGAACTGCCATCAAGTAAGCAAGCTTTTTAATGGAGGTCAGAACTCAACCACCTTGGTTTTATATTAACTTCTTGCTCTGAGTTCTGGGAGGAAAACCCAAAGCACAAACAAGGGTAATTTGAAGAAAGAAGAGAGTTTACTTATCTAAAGAACATAAAGTAATTAAGCCTTTTTCCTTACAAATGTAGTAAAAGTTGCTCTTTCCAGTCAAAGCACTTGCACAGCAGTACTGGTTTCATCCTGTGAAACCTTTCTTGGCAATGGTAATTTGAGCACAGGGTTTATCTCTGCAACTACCTATCCCTGTGGTGTTCTGCTTCTACCCTGTAGAAACTGCAGAGCCCTAGTGCAGTCCCTGCTCCTGCTGCTGAGAGCCTGGTGCTAGGAATTCCTAAACTCATTTTTGAGGGATATGTAGGTAGAAGAGGTGCAGGGCAGGAAAACAACTTGCAGCACTTTTTGTAAATCCCTACTGGAATATTTAATTTGTTTTAACATGAAAATTAAATGAAACGGATAGTTTAGTTGCATATCAAAAGGCCCACCTCTGCCTTCTTCAGATGCTGACTAGGCTGGAAGGTTCACTGAGATACAGGCTCTCTAACCATGCAGGTGTGCAGCTGAACTTTTCATCCAACCTTTAAGTTTTCTTCTTTTGCACATTTCTGCAAAACCCCAAACCACCCAGTGCTTGGGGAATTCAGACACTCTTGTTCATTTAGAGAAAATATTTTAAAAATCTGAGTTGGAGACTCTAATCTTCCAAAATCTATTCTGAGTCAAAATAAACAGAAAATGGACACAAAACATAGATTTATACTTACTTCCGTAGCACATCTGCAAACTAAGATTCTTCATGTGAAAGATCATCTAATATCATGTCTTTCCAAGCTCTCTGTCTGCTAACAGTCAGTAACTCTGAAAATAAAGCTAGCCAGTTTGAATATTTTACTCTTTGCAATTTCTAGGCTATCACCTCTTTTCAAGTCTTTTCCCTTGCCTGTCTTCAAGTTTCTGTGTTCTGCTTAACAGCAGAGTGTACGGAAAATGGAGCCACACTTTTATTGGAGGCATGTAGTGAAAAGAACATTATTGGGACATGCAAAGCTCTAGTTTTTCACCATAAGGGAGTTCAAACATCAGAACAGGTGCCTAAAGAAGTTTGGGAAACTTGAAATTTGGAGACACTAGTAACTCCATTGGTCAAGACATTGAACAAAGATCCTGTACCACCTGATCCAAGTTTCAGTTGGGGGCTGGAATAAATGACCTCCAGAGGTCTTTAAGAGTCAAAATGATTCCATTGTTCTAAATTTGTGTCACACTTGTTAATATAAATGATATAATATGCTACAGAAATATTTTAAATTTATGATTATTCTGCATCTGTACGTAGACACATTTTTCTGCCACATTCTGTTGTATTTAGCTAAGGATTATTTAGATCAGTAAAAAATTGGCTGACTTGATCTATTCCTACTTCTTTCAGTAATAGCTAAAATATTATATCCATGCTACCTCAGGGTATGCTTGGTTATAGGACCAGAACTGATCAATACTTGAACTGAAAACTGCTGGGAAACTGCCTCAAGGTTAGATGCAGCACTTATACTTTTCCTTCAGCAACAAGACTGCAGAGACCAGTTCTTGATACTGGAGGAGGGGCACCAAGAATAGTGCCTATGTCTGTCCTGTTACCAGAGAGCACCTCAAAGCTGCTTGAGTGCAAATGGTTTAATGTTGGTGCCCTGGCCAAAGTTAAGCACAGTTGTTATTGCAGGTACTCCCCATACTACCCTTTCCTTCTGTTGGGTTTCAACTAGCCAAAGCCTTCTTCCGCAAAGTGGAAAGACCTTAGATTTTCTCTTTAGACCTTATGTCTGAGTGGAAAAACCCCAAACCAAACCAAAAAGCCAATCAGGAAATCCCTTTTAATGGTTCTTTTACAGGTGGCAGTCCAATGCAAGTCCTCTGACAGAGGCAAGGGGTCTGAAGGAGTGTGAACTCATGGCTGCACCTCAGCTATTACCCATTCCCACCTCATCTTCTCCTGTCCCTTGTGTCTTTGACTTTTGGGGAAGCAGCACAGTGTACATCTTGTGCAATGCACTGAAGTGACTCAGGGGAGCTGTGCTGGTCCTAAAGCTGCTTATGGCAACCTAGAAGGCCTGAAAAGGAACAACAATGCTACAACATTTTAATGAAAATAAACCATTACAAAGATGCACTTCAGTACAGCTGAGAAGTGTTGCTCTTCAGAAAAGTGATGCAAAAAATCCTTCTCCCTTTAGCCCTGCTCTTTCAAACACTTCTTTGTCCAGCATTGTGATTTCTTTTCCTATATCTTACATGACATGACAGAAGCAGAGATGACAGCCCAGCCCTAGAACCTGAAATTAGTTTCCTGAAGAACATGCCTCAACTGACTTATTATGATTATAGATCATGGAAATTCACTGATTACTGCAAATGAGGAAAATACAGTAAGCTCCCACTGAAGGGATACAGTAGCTATTAGCAGGCCAACACAAACAAATAAATGCATCCTGAGATAAGCGTTTTGAAAGCAATAGAGCAAGAAAGATATGAGAGGGACTAATCATTCAGAGACAACAAACTATTTTATTTGGTCCATAATGAGGCATTTGAGGGTGTTTTAAAGTTTCAGATTGTCACTGAGTGAACTATTCTCCTATTAATCTGTTAGAGAGCTGGTAAACAGCCACAAAAGGAGCAACACATGCCTACGGCATTAGAGGGAAAATTGCCTACAGATTATAGTAAAACTGTTTTCCAAAGGCTGGGAGAACACCCGAGAATACTACCTGTGCTGATAACACTATCTCTGCAAAGGAGAAAATGCTTAACAATTATCTACAACACCAAGAATGGCCACATTTTTCTGAGTGCCTCTATAAAAGCAGCCAGGGACCAGGTTTATGAGGTACAAAGCAGTCAGGTAGAGAATTACCAAAAGAAAAAACCCGAAGTATTAATTTTGCCTGAGGAATGTTTGGGAAATGGAAAGAAATTGAAGCTTTCTACATTTTATGCAGGATTTTTTATCTCTTTTATTTTGAACCTCATCCCTCCTCCATACTCTTCTCCATGTCCAGGCACTTAAGGGGGGGTGTGCCATTTCAGGGAGGAGGTAGGTAGTCTGCTGTTATGTGGGTCAGTATGTCATACATCAGACAGGCTGTATTATCCACAAGGCATTTTAATGTGTCTGTATTTTGTTGTCTTTTCCTTGCACCATGTTGCAGAAGGTCGGCCAGCAAGAAGGCTGCTGGGGGCTTTTAATGTGTCTGTATTTTGTTGTCTTTTCCTTGCACCATGTTGCAGAAGGTTGGCCAGCAAGAAGGCTGGGGGGAGGGGGGGTGCAGGGAAGGGTTCTCCTGAAAAACACTTTAAAAATATTGTCTCTGTCACACCAAGACTCACACAATTATTACAGACACACTGCATGGGGACTGCTCAAGGCACAAGTAATGAGACTGGATTGTTGAAAGGGAAGCCTTTCTGGATACATTCACTTGGGAGAGGGGAAACAGCAGGTTATTTTTCCACAAAAAAATAATTGGTGTCTTTTGGACTTTGAGCAGCCATCACTAAGACACTGTTTACCCAAAATATATTTTGGTTCATACCTTGTGCCTGAAGTATTTCAAAACAAAAGAGAATAAATTTTTGATGGCAAAAAAGATGTTAGAGTTAATATAGATAGATTATATTTTAGGATTGGAACAAACAACAGACAAACACAGAGAGATGGCAAAAACCTGATGTGCAGTTTAAAAGTCTGGATAGAAACAGAAATGTAAAGAAATAACCCAGTTTTCCTCTAAGTGATTGAAGAAAGAATGCAGATGGATGTCCATGACTTACAGGTCAGTATATCTCTATCTGCACAGGAAGGAAGTATACAAAGATGTATGGGAATTGTAAATAGGGTGGGTGGAAGAGTCTATATCCATACTGGCTGCTGAAACTGATAATATAGAAAAAAAATAATGGCAAGTGAAGGAGTAGAAAAATACCAAACAGTGGATAAAGGCATACTCAAAGGAGCCAGAGAGAACACTGAACAAATGGCTTCAAGTGAGCTATCAGACCCTACTTTTACTTTAAGGTATATTAGTCATGGCAGGCAAGTAAAATGCACTCAGGACCTTATCTGTAAGTGACAAGAATGAGTAGAAAAAGAGTTTCCATTTGCATCTGTAGGCATGAAAATTCTTAAATGCTTTGATATATAAGGCAAGTATAGATAACACAGATCACAAAGTTTTAGTGACATTTGTAAAAAAAGAAAAAGTAGACATACATTTTTAATATATGTGAACTACTTTTTTCAGGTGCTGTTCAATGGTTTCCACACTTGGAAAACACAAGATGATACCCAATGTTTTGTCTTTAGCTTTCAAACAGAGTCAAGATTCAGCAAAAAAATGTAGTCTGATAATGTGTCAGAAAATATCTAAAGAGGCATCCAAAGTTTGATTATATTCCTTTGCTTGTTCAAAAAACCAAAACAAACCACAGAATATTTTGGATTCTGGATGATAGCATGCTCTTTTAAGTACAAAGAAAGACAACTGAAACAATGGAGGAGTCAGAGAATCTGCTTTATGAGGGAAGACTGAAAAGACAGAAACTCTTCAATCTGAACTAAAAATTAAAAATGACAACAGGGTGAATAAGATTAAAGCTGATTAAATAATTCAGGTGGTGGATCCCTGCAATAGGGAATACTCAGGCAATACTGAGATTGGCTTAAAACACGTGAAAATACTACCTTGTGTGGCAGGGAATGTTTGCTGTCAAACCTGAGGAAGCAGGTTCAGAGAAGGCTTAGACAAACAGTAGACCTGAGATCCAGAAACAGATGTATAAAAGGACGTAGGCAGGGATGCAGCCTCTAACACACAGTAGAGTCCTGAAACTGGAGCAATGCCAAGGCAGGGACTGACTGCACAGAGTGTCTGTTCTCCTGGCCTTCCCCAAAATTACTGCTGTATTGCCACTGTTGGAGGTAGAGTCCAGGGCAGGATGGACCATAGGTCTGGCTGAGTGGGGCATCTCCTGTGGTGTTGAACTGCTTCTTCTAATAATAGATAGATCCAATTAGGGAAACAATCAACACCCTTTATGTTTCTGTCTCTTTTTCTTCTCTTCATTCCTCTGCTGTTTGTATCAGCACTTATAGAGTTATCACTATAAACACTCCCAATTATTTCTCACCGTGATTATCAAATCATATTCTTTGTAGTTATGAATACATATCAGATCCACCTCTTCTTGTTCCCATTCTCCCCTGTGTGTACCCCGTTGTTCAAAACCACATCCTGTCACATGAAAGAAGAATTGGTATGAAAGGACGCTAAACCGGAATAGCTTCCCACTGTTTTGGTTTTTTTTTCTCTTTATCCAGAGACTTTCACTTCCAGGGAGATATTAGAGTGCAACTTCTCTCAGTGCAGAAGTGCAGCCAGCTCAAAGACAGACTGCTGCAAATGTTTAATCATTCCCAACAGCACTAATCAGTAGGTAAGGGCAGGAGGTTAAGAAGGATACTGTGTTGGAATAAAATGAACAAACCCATTTCAAAGGTCTTGTATTTCTTCAAAGTAGTCATGGAGAAGACAAAGAAAAAGACAGACATATATAAAATGCAAGCATTGGAGGAGGAAATCAGAAAGGGTACTGGTGTGTGATGGAATTACAGAGGGGAAAGGTGAATGAATTGTTTGGCAGCCAGCTTCTCTGAAAACAGGGAAACTTGGGGCTCTGGAGCCCTTTACCTGGGGCTACTTGTGGTAGCAGTTTGGTTTAAGGAAGATTTTCTTCATAATTTAACAATTAATCCTTGATGAGACCCTTGCAAGGAAGATGGCTTTTTAAGCTGTGGTATAGAAAAAGCTGTTCTTCAGTAAGAGCAACAATCCATGAAACTATTACACATTTCTCAATCCACCCTATGTGTTACCTTTTAGCAAGACTGCTTTTCTGTGTAATTCTTGCTTTTATCTTGTGATTCTTTCTCCCTCTCTTTTTTTTTTCTCCAACAAACTAATTTTTTCAGTACGACAAAATCAGAGTGAGAGTTTCAAAACCTTTCTGTTCTCAAGGCAAGGAATTAGAGAATGTGTGTTCCTGGGAAAATCAGGAAAAAAAAGGACTGGATTGTGGATTCTGTGGGAAAAAATCAGTACAAATTAATTTTAAAAAATTGTTTAAAAGGCACAAATGCTTATTTCCTTAATGCAGACATATGCTATAAATACAAATAACTAAGACACCAATCCCTTCTCTGGCCCAGCCCAGCTGTACCTATAATGTGCACAAAGGACATTCCTTGTTCCTTATCTTTCTTCTTTAGCTGTTATGACAATCTGCACATCTTACTTGCCAATAAGAACTGAAGCCAGTAGAACTTCACAGATTCCTGCTATGATGATGTCAGTAAAGCAATTCAGGGAGATTTCAATTAAAAAATACTTGAAAAAATAAATCATATTTGCATACTACAAGTCAGAAATGCAAAGCTTTTTATTTTGTTGGAAGGACTGCCATTTTATAGTGCTATAATGTTTATTGTTATATTTCTGTGAGAAATTCCAGAGGCCTGGACTTATATAAAAGAATATGTCAGGACAGTTAGGCATTGTGATCAGCATCACTGTCATGAAGTCCCATAGCTGTTAATTGCATTTACTTTCTTGATCAGGATGTAAAAAGAATTGTTAATGCCTGATAAGCAGAACAGTTATACATGGAGCCAGTCCATGTTACATGAGCCATGGTAGAGTTTAGGGTTCCTGAAGCATTCCCTATGTGGACTTTCCTGATTGGCAGACAGAATGTTCATATAAAATAGAACCATTTAATAAATTTTAGAAGAAATAAAAACATACTGGCCTCTGATCATTGGTCAAGGAGAGTTTCTAATGAGCTGTCCCAAAATTCATACTAAGCAAATGAACTCCTGAAGCTGAAAAATACAGCAAGTTCTGTTGAGGAGTTTGGCTAATCTTTTTGGCATGTTGCTGTACTAACCCAGCTGTGGTACTCCTGCAGCCAACCAGCAATCTCTGCCCTGCTGCACTCTGATAGCAGCTTGCTCAGGCTGAGCTCAAGATCCCTTCATCGTGCTCCATTGCACAGCTGGAAAGATGCCTCACATCTCTCCCATATAATAAGAAGTCATACTGTGCTACTGGCTTTGTCAGAAGTAGAGAAGAAAGCCAGCTTCTGCATCATTTCCAGGCCTTTTGGAGCCCTGATAACCAGTCTGCTGGGAGTTTCAACAACCTTGGCAGCTTATGGACCAGAATGGATGAGTTGCTACTGAACAGGTATGTCTTGCTTAAATCTCTCAAGGACCAGGGAGCAGCATACAAGATTTGTGCCCTGTGTCTCTTGAGTAAAAGAGACATATACACCTCTATATCTGTCTGCAACCTTCTCCAGGGGTTACAAGGAGGTCAGATGAATACAGATGGATACATGTAAACTCATGTGTCACTCAGGTTTGAACTGTTGTCAGAGAGACAGAAGTTTGATAGTAAGCAGCACAGAATCACCTCCCAGCTTTTCCCTTCCATCCACAGAGACATCAGAGCATTCAAACATCTGAAGAGCAATTTCCTCCATTGAGAAGCGTGCAATACATTGATTTGTTTCCATGCTGGTACAGTCCCTAGGATCCAGCCTAAGGTTAGTATGTATAGATTCCTTTAAGATCTTTATTTTTACTTTCTCCCTCTTCTCTGTCCTTTACACATTCCCCCTTCTGCCTGGCCCTGTGCAAGGCATGAACACATGCACTGTGCAAGGTGAAGCAAGGGCCAGAGTTGGGCAGGGAGAATCAGAGCTGCACTTCCTGCCACAGCAAGGTATGAGACCTGCAGATGGAACCTGCCAGGCTCCAAAAGGCTGCAGTCACAACAGAAATATTTTCTTTAAAGAAAAGGCATGAAAAATATTTGACACTTTCAGTTACAACCAGGTCAAGTTAAATGCATGGGAGGGTGCTGCTTGGAATCTGTATTAATCCAGACTTCTACATTCTGATCCCCAGCTTGATTTGATCAGTCTTCAGATTCACCATTCAGATTACAGAAATGCTCAGTCAGGACTGCACCAGAAGCAATTTACATTATACAATAATACTATTTTCTAATATCATTATTATTCAATGCATTTAGAGAAGTTTGGAAAACTGGCAGCCATTAGGTTTGTCCTCTACTTGCCATTGAACTGAAAGTGGTATCAAGAATGTACTTTTAATTGCAGCTTTCCTTCTCTTGCAATTCTAAGCAAAGACAAAACTTCAGAAATGCAAGGTTCATTACTAAGTTTCCTTGGCAAAATTAGAAAACATGATTCCTGTAAGTTAGCGTATATCATCCATAAATATTAATGGGAATTGACTTCTAGTATTATTCAGCTGCTCTATCTGTTTAGCCCTTGCTAAAATAATTTCTGTTCTTGGTCATGCAGAAAGAGTTTTCACCACTGGCATACAGGCATTTTCATAGCTTTTGGGATTTGAGGGTTGTGTTTTTTCCTGAGGCTTTGGACATTTTCTATAGTTTCTGTGAGTGAGTGCTGAAATTATGTGTTTGAGTAATTTCTTTATGGAGAAACAATTTTATAATCCCTTTAAAAAGCTCCTTGTTTGTGATGCTCATACTCGTTTGGGCAGACAGACTATTAAAGAAGGAGTTACTGATCTTAGAAGAAATTTTTTCTTCTTAACTGTGCACTTCATTTTACCTTTTCCTCTCCAGCAGTCACTATACCCCAAAACAGTAGTTTGTCACCTTTATGTGGTTCACATGAGAATTGTTCTTTGGGGAGAAAGCAAAGCGAGGGGAATGATAAAGAATTAATCCCAGATCAGTCACACTAATTTTGAGGGGGTTTGATATATGAGCCACAAACATTTCTGTCTGATGGGCTTCACCCTGGTCCAGTTCCTTGTGTCAGAGCAAGCTGCAAACTTGCTGTGCTGGCTGCACCTTGAAGCTCCCAGAACAAGCACGGGAGAGCTGCAGGAATTTGCCACCAATATTTTTCCTGTGCCAGTGGGAGTCACACAAAACTTCTGCAGACAGCTTATACTGCACCCAGGGAAACCAGGAACAGCATATCAAATGAAATAACACCAAATGCCTCTTAAGCTATTTCTTTCCTCTCTAGGAATGATATTTATGAAGGGATTATTACTTTCCTCCTGTCTCTCCTCTGCATACTCTATGGTCTGCACGACACATCTCCAGTCAAGGACTTGGTTTTTTGAGCAGGCTTTTGCTTAGTGACTTCTGCAACTCTTTTCAGTTTACTTGAGATAGTATCTGCTAGTTTAAAGATCAGTTAAAATACAATTGTGAAAAAACATCTCAGCATCCTAGAATGAGGCATGTTAGACTGTGGAATGGTCTCCTGGTGGAAATGACTTTGCTTGCAACTTACAGAACCACTAAAACAAAACACTCAAAATGATAAAGTAAAGAGGAACTGAGGTTTTTTTCCCATGGATTAATTGGGATTTAGCAGATGTGGTAGGTCTGTGCAGGCATTTTTGATTCTTTTTTTTTCTTCCCTCCTGCCTATAACTATGTGTAAACAAGGAAGGAGCACAGAAAATCACTTATTTTAGGGACATTTTTTCATGATTTAATTGAAACCACTGTTCACTGCATTTCTGCAACATGTTTAAAGTCACCATATACTACCTTTGTTATGGATTGAGCCTTATTTGCTTTAAGGAAGCATCTTTGAAGTGGATATTCTTCAGACTTTAAGTAACATAACTTGCTTCATATTTCTGTAATTTTCCAAAATTGTGTTAAAGCACACACATTCTTTTTCTGAGCCGGTAAGCATTAGCTCCTTGTTTGACTTACTTATTACTCGTCACTCTTTCCTCATCCACAAACTACATTAGATTTAAGTTTGCACCAGCAAAACCCATACTGCAAGTTAATGCAACCCCATGGGACATGCCATAACATCTGTCAATTCAAATCTGCTCTGAGAATGCTATGACCTTCTACCTTTTCATATAAATCACAATGAAACAAGAATTATGGACTATATCTGTAAATTCAAATAGTCTTGTAAATATGAAGGAAGGGACTTTTATGCTACTTTAAACATGGAAGCAATGTTAGATGTCTACAGTACATCCGGACAAGTCAGGCTTTAACAGTCTCATTTGCCCAGGTAAACTGTGATAAATCATATATACATAATTTGAAGGTAAAGCCAGAATAAAATTCTATTTAAATGCAAAAGGATACTTATGGAAGGTATTGCATTTCTCTGCCTCTCATTTACACTGTTATATAAGAGAAAAATCAAAGTGAATCTTGGTAGGGCCGAGTCCTTCCATGTGATTTTTATTTTCCATTGCAAATACACTACACAGTTGACTGAACACTGTGGGACTGCCACAGCTGCAGTGTCTGGCATTTATCTGTGAAAAAATTGGAAGTGTTAGATGAAGAAGAACATAGATCCAAGCCTAGAAGCATAGATACAGAGCTGATGTCTGTAACACAGTGAGCTAACCCTAAATTTTTCAAATACAGTTGACAATGGCTAGCCGAATGAAAAGATTTACATCTGATTTTACAGCTGATTTCAGACTGTGCTTGTCTTTAATCTCAGGTGCAAGGGTATTGGAGCCTCTGGGAAATAAAGTAAATAAAT
Organism: Passer montanus; assembly: GCF_014805655.1. NCBI lineage: Eukaryota > Metazoa > Chordata > Aves > Passeriformes > Passeridae > Passer > Passer montanus. The sequence goes on along the minus strand of NW_024373257.1, from coordinate 2,570,040 downwards.
ACGACAAGAATGGAGCATCTGGGGTACCTGGATTTGTTCTTTTAAGGGTCAGCTGAAAAGATCTCTTTGCTCTTCCCATTGACTCAATTTCAAGAACATATCATTGCATGAATTTATTTCTGGGATAATCAGTGAATATCCGTCATGAATATCTGTAATGAACTTGCATATCCTTGAGATGAATTTAAGGAGGCCTGGATCAGTCCCAACAATGCAACACTCATCTTTTAATAACTGATCCCCTGTACATGTGGAACTGACAAACCTGCACACATGGTGGGTCAAATTCCCCATTCCCCAATCTAAGGATAATTTTAAGGTTTTTAATCACTCTTTTTAAGCCTGAGCTTCACATTTGGTTTGATTTCAAGCTCCCTACTGTATCTGGTCTTCCTGTGGGCTTTTGGTTTTTATTTTCATTTGGTTTCAACAGATGTTATTTACTGCTATTTCATTCTGCTTTGGAGAGGATTTATCATTGAGATATATTTTCATTTTAGTGCACAAATACGTTAAATCCAGGCATGAAGCCTGACCAAAACAGCTGGAAAGTGACATTGAAATTAAGGCTATAGTGCTTCTCTAATCTGCTGAGCAGTTTATATAAATGCAGTTTAAATAAAATGAGTCTGCAAACAGAAAAGCTTAAAGGATATTAAATCCTGGCTTTCGAAATCATGGTCAAACTAGCAGGAACCACCCCATAGTGTGTAATCTTTCTCTTTCATGTAACAAGGATACCTCACAAGCTTTCTGGAGTAAACTTTATTAAAGCCAGTGGAGAGAAAATGCAAAAGGGGAATGGTAATAGATTTTACTTCAGAAATCAAGTGTATTTAAATATCTATCTATCTGTGAGCTAGATGTATGTCTCCCTAGTCTTAGTGGGAGAAAGCTTAATTTCTTTCTTTTTTTTTCCCCTAGGATGTTTACTCACACATGAAATCATGGTGAGCAGAGAGAAGGTGGGGATGAGTGGACCCTTCCCTTTTCCTGGGAGAGAAAAGCTCACTGCCTAATAAGGGTTTTTGAAAGGACAGAATATGCTACACATGTTGGCAATGAGTTTGTCAGTGTTCCTAACATTTCTATACAGCTGTAATCCATGCATTTAATAAAATATTGATATCTATTTTCACAGTTCTATTGTGCAGCAAAAATCTTAATGGGATCTAAATTAAACACTTCTGCAATGGGTTGGAGACTGCATGTCATTTCTTGCCCTGGTGGAAAAGCTTTGTGCAATCCCATCTGCTGTTCCAAATGCCAGACTTCAGAAATATCACTATATGGGAGGGCTGTTGTAGAGAAGTACTTGCTATTTTATTTGAGATTCTGTTTAGCCTGGTAAAACATCCCCTATCTGTTTGTATCACTGAGCTGCTGCTGAGCCACAGGCCCAAGTCTAATCTCAGATTGATGAAATGCATCCAACATGACATTTGACTCAAACTGCTCATAAATAATAATAATACTACTTTACATTTATATAACCCTTTTCAGCAAGAGCTCTCCCAAAAGGCCTTTTTGACCTCCAATTTATCTATTGTGACTCTCAGTGAATTAGAGACAAGCATAATTCTCTCTACTCCACTACCACATACAACGTGGCAATAGCTGTGAGACAAATTACATTTGTGATGAGAATCCAGCCATCTTAGCTATGTGATGCTCAATAATCCATCCCAGCAGAGATCACCTGTAACATTATCAGTGTGTCAGTGGTTCAGACAGCTGTCAACTGTATAAAGAGCTCCCTGCTCAATAAGTATTGCCCCCTTTCTTCCAAATCTGGTATCTCTAACCCTCAATTAACTACACAGACCTTAGCTTGACAATATTTACTCCAGAAAAAAAGGAGAAACTTTTAAGCCAAGCATGTACAATTTGTTGTTTACCAAAAACAGAAGTTTCATGAATTCTAAAAAAATAGGTTCGTGGAACTATTCTGAATTCAAGGTGTTTGTGCCTCAATCCGAACAAAAAAAAAATTGGAAACATTCAAATACATCACCATGACACTGTCACATTAAAAAGGTTGTGTAGGTCATATCTAAACAGGGCTTTGTTCTGCTTGTAGTCAGGATTTTTTTTCCAATTCACCTTATGAGAATATATTTTCAAAGGCATCAAGGCATCAAACAATGCAGATAGGGATTTTCAGATTCATGTCCTGTGTCTATTGCAGCTTGAAGCTTAAATCCCATGAATAAAATTGCCTTGGATAAATCGTGAATGCTGGCTTTAGCAATCTGCCAAAGCATAGCACCTATCTACATATCTTAAAAACTCACTGTGAGACATTTTCTCCCTGCTTATGCTGGGAGCAGAGATACAGCTCCTATTGCCTTCCAAAGGAACAGAATTTAGCCAAAGGGGCACTTTTACTTCTGTGTAAAAGTTCCTTTTTTGATTAATAGAGAGTACAATGTTTTTTAAAATAATTTTCAATTACTTAGGTTATTTTAAAATATCTTTGTGGCTCAAGACTATGCCAAAGACAGCTGATGACACAGGTTACAATAACACATGGAATACATGGTAATGGAAAGAGAACACACCAACTTGGAACTTGAAACTCTTAGCAAGATACAAGAGATCCAAACATGAATTCCTGTTCTCAACTTGCAGTGGGAGCTCAAGTATTTTAGTTATTTTGATGTGATCTTTTTATAATTTGGTTTTATTTTAAAATTTTAAAGATGCTTCTTATTAATCCATTTTACCTCTATTCCCAAGATAATTCCCATAAATCCATTATATTCCCATAAATCCTTGTTCTTGCAAAAAGGGTAATGTGATTAGCAATTATCAAAAGTAAACACGATGCTGATTTTATCATACATTACACACTGAATCAATAGTGCAGGAAAAAGTCTAATGAACCAGTGATTTTCACTATATATTGTAGCCTGTCTTTATACATTGTTCTGTCCTTTTTTTGTGTTTCCCACCTGCTAATACTCTTGTCCCTGAACCAAAAACTCTGAATCAATAGTGCAGGAAAAAGTCTAATGAACCAGTGATTTTCTCTATATATTGTAGCCTGTCTTTATATATTGTTCTGTCCTTTTTTGTGTTTCTCACCTAATACTAGTGAGAATACTAGTACACCTAATTGCTAATACTCTTGTCGCCAAACCAAAAACATTTCCCACTTCTGTTTTGTGTCTGTATGTCACCACTGGAAAATTCAGATATGTATTTGCTATACAAGGACAGGAGTTTTCAAATCTGTATTTAGACTAGAGCCAGGTAGAATTAAAAATCTTATAGTGTTCCAGCTCTAACAGCAGATAAACCATAAACTCACAGTTAAGTTAAATGCATTCTATACACCATCTTTGCAATCTGGCATCTGATAACCCTTTGGTTTCAGTTTGATAAGTCAATGACTGATCTTGTAACCTAAGTGTGAGCTACTCATTTCTACTTTCCTTACCTGTGAAGTAATCACAGAAAAATGTGATTGAGAACAGCTCTTACAAGAAGGACTTGGGGGCACTGGTGAATGAAAAAAAAGGTCAACATGACCCAGCAATGTGCACTCACAGCCCAGAAAGCCAAACATATCCTGGCCTGCATCCAAAGCAGGGGACAGCAGGGCAAGGGAGGGGATTCTTACCCTCTGCTCTGCTCTCGAGACGTGGAGAAATGCATCCAGCTCTGGGGTCCCAGCATAAGAAAGTCATGGACCTGCTGGAGCAGATGTAGAGGAGACCAGAACGATGATCAGTGGGCTGGAGCAGCTCTCCTGTGAAGGCAGGCTGTGAGAGCTGGGGTTGTTCAGGCTGGAGAAGAGAAGACTCTGAGGAGACCTTAAAGCACCTTCCTGTACCTGAAGGGAACCTACAAGAGATCTGGAGTGGATTTTACAAGGGTATGAAATGACAGGGCAAGACAGAGTGGCTTTAAACTGAAAGAGAATAAGTTTAGATTAGCTATTAGAAAGAAATTCTTTACTGTGAGAGTAGTGAGACATTCTAGCAAGCTGCCCAGAGAAGCTGTGGATGCCCCATCCCTGGAGCTGTCTGAGTCTGGTCTAGTGTAAGGTGTCCCTGCCCGCAGCAGGTGAACTGCAAACTAGATGATCTTTAAGGTCCTGTCCAACATAAACCATTCTATGATTCTATGAAAAATAAAGCACTTTCTAATAAAAAAAGTGTTCAGACCTCTGTTCAAGCCGGAAGGAATTTTGATAGTTCTGATTTTATGGACTGTAGACTAAAGTAACAGAATTATGTTGATTTTCTTACAGGGGATAGAAATAAAGAGAAATGGAAGCAGATGGATCTGCCCTAGCAGTGAACCATTGGATACAATACTTTGCTTCAGTGAGTATCCAAATGATTTTCAGGTAGTTTGGCGCATAGGTAATTTATGTGCTTCCTTCTCTGCCTGCTATTTAGAAGCTGTTTCTCAAGAAGGGATTGTTCACCTTTGCATGCACTATTTCATTCTTAACTCTTCTAATATTCCTCTTAAGGTTAACTTAGTGAAGTGAATTCAATATACTTTTTTGTTGCACTCAGAGACTCTGCATGTGGCTGGGGTCAAACCCAAAACCTGCAAAGGAGCTCCTAAGTGACTGCTTGCTTGATGACTGCCATATATCACACCACAGAGGCTGTCCCAGCCATGAGATCTTTGCCATCACTAAGCAGAAACAACAGTGTCCCTGCAAAGGCAATGCTGCCAAGTACCTTGTATTTTGACCCAATATAAAGATTCTTCTTTAGGCACCTCAAATACAAAAAACCGGCTCTTAGATAAACCACATTTCACTTAATATTTTGGAGTATAAGCCAGAAGTCTGAAGCACAAATAAGCATCTCAGACAAGCTGTATTTGAAGACTCTACTTAAAACATGTGGCTTGAATACCCCATTTTCCTGACCCCACAAACAGATAGAAAAGCAGCCCTGGTTTCTAGAAAGATTCTTACTTTTGTAGTCCTCACTGAGACATTTAAAAACCTGTCAATATACATAACAGATCTCCCGTTCCCTTGGTGAGGATGACGAGGATAGAAAAGCAACACAACTCTTATTGACAGTTACAAAATCTTTAGAGGAGGCAGCTGGAAAAACAAAGATTCTACATCCACAAGACGACTTTAGTACCCAGAAATCATAATGTTGAACTAAATAACCAAGATCCCTTTATAAAAATGTCTAAAACAATTCAGAAAAGTGCAAAATACATGTGCTTCAGTGCCTACAACAATCTAAGGTTAAAAAACAAACAAAACCAACCAAACAAAATAAAGCCCACCCTCAAATTGTTAAACAAGCCAAATATGTATAAAAATGGAACCATTATAAGGAATTTCCAGGTATCACCAGCATATCTATTTAGGTTAAGCTACAAAAATACAAAGACTTATATCTTTGAAGATTCCCAAATCTTTTAGAATCATCTGAATGGCTACATAAGAGCTGACACAAGTAGATTTACAGAAGAGCATAAATCTTGGCAAAACACTGCATAGTAGTTCAATTATCCTGCTTCAGGGAAATCTAATTTAATTGCTGGAATGCAATCACTTCCGATAAGGTTTGATATGAGCATCATTTATTGTCGGTAAATGTATCTCCACCAGATGTTCTTTCTACAACAGCTAAATAAAATCAATAGTCACCCACTTCAAATAGCAAACTATTTGTTGCTATTATAATTTGTAAACCATCTAGCCAGAGGTCAGTAACTTATTTTATATCAAGAAAAATAAAGATTATAGCTTCTTTTTAAAAAAACCCCATCACTTGTATTTATTATTGCAGAGTTCATTTTCTGTATGCACAGTTTCTCCTAGCTCAGTACTTCATTAGTGTGTGGCCCACTTCCTACAGACTACTCTGCTGTGCCATTTCCTGGAGGATGAAATTAAGTCCAGCATCTCATCTCACGGATATTTGAATGACCTTTTCCAAAATTTGACATTTAAGGATATTGAAAAATTGCTGTAGTGGGTTGACTCCAGCTGGACACCAGGCACTGACCAAAGCCTCTTTGTCACTCCCCTCTGCAACTGGACAGGATAGAGAAGATGTAACAAAGGGTTCATAGGTTGAGATAAGGACTGGGAGAGATCACTCACCAAAAACTATCACAGCTGAAACAGACTTAAATTAGAGATATTAATTGAATTTATTACGAACAAAATCAGAGCAGGATAATAAGAAGCAAAAACAGATCTTAAAAACACCTTCCCTCCACCCTCTCTCCTTCCCAGCTCAACATTCTACCCCCAGCAGCCCAAGGGTTACGGTCAGTTTATCTCATGTTTCTGCTGCTGCTTAGGGAGACGAGTCCCTGCTCCACTGTGGGCTCCCTCCCAGGGGAGACAGTTCTCCATGAACTTCCCCATGTGGTTACATCCCATGGACAACAGTCCTCCCCAAACTGCTGCTGCATGGGTCACTCTTCCATGGGGTGCAGTCCTTCAGGCACAGCCTGCTCCAGCTTGGGTCCCCCACAGGGTCACAAGTCCTACCAGGAAACCTGCTCTGGTGTGGGCTCCTCTCTTCACAGCCCTGCAGCTCCCTGCCAGGACCTTGTTCCAGCCTGCGTCTCCCACGGGTTCACAGCCCTCTCTCAGGCATCCACCTGCTCTGGCCTGGGTCTCCTGCCCGGGCTGCAGATGGATCCCTATGGATCCCCATGAGCTGCAGGGCGCAGCTGCCTCACCACGGGCTGCACCAGGGGCTGCAGGGGAATCCCAGCTCCAGTGCCTGGAGCACCTCCTGCCCCTCCTTCTGCACTGACCTTGGGGTCTGCTGTTCCTCTCACATATTCTCATTCTGCTCTTCCCTGGTCACAAGTACTTCTGTGCAATAACTTTTTCTTAAGTACTTCTGTGCAACAACTTTTTCTTTCTTCCTCTCAAATCTGCTATCACAGAGGTGTTGCCACCATTTCTAACTGGCCCAGCCCTGGCCAGTGGCACATCTGTCTCAGAGCCATCATGAATTGGTTCTGCTGGACAGGGAGGAAGTTTCTGGCAGCTTCTCATGGGAGCCACCCCTGTAGCCCCCCTGCTATGAAAACCAGGTCATGCAAGCTCAGTACACTCTAACACTTGAAGAATTCTATAAATGCAGCTGAACACAGTTTTTCATTGTTCTCATTGTGCAAAGACAACCTTGAAGACAAACAATGTACAGCTCTGCAGGTTTGAGAGATGAGGTATAACTAGAACTCATGCTGACCTCCCCCCACCGCCACGGCTGATGCTAAATGAGGCAGCTAGGACAGCCATTCTTATGTACTTACGAGTTTTAATATTCTCTGTTATTTAAGCAAATAAGTACTTAGAGGTTCTGACTTACAGCATGGTGACATTTGGAATGTACAAGGCAAGGAATGCAATACAGTCCCAATACCGGAGTTATTTCTACTCTGTAATTGATTGACAAATTCTATCACAAGTAATTTGTATTTATGAAATTACATAATAGACCCAAGTGGTTTTTTTAGATGTTAAGCCTATTTAGGGCAATCACACTGTAGTGAATGTATCTATTGTTAGCATTAGCACTGCGAATTTAAAACGGGAATAAATTTTTGGTACCTAGGGAAATTTACATATGCAAATTTAAGGAGCAAAAATCCCCAAACTATCAGTATTGAAGTTTCTTGTTTTCTATGCTAAAACCTCCTTAAAATAATTAATCTTTTGTAGGGGCACAGTTTAGCAGATGTGCTATTTTGGAAATAGACCTTGAAGCTTTGTAAGCCTGTAAAATTTGCAAATAGATGAGAACAAACCCTTAGTAAATGAGATAAGATAATAAAGTATGTACTCTTTAACTAATTGTAGACATAACGCCTAAAGATCTTGTGAAATAACTTCTGTTTTGCCAGGTATTACTATAAATTAGCTCAGCTGTGAGCATGGTCTCTTCTTAAAAGCTGAATAGATTTGCCATGGCATGACTTTAAAAACCTTTGGAGATACTCTGTGGATAATGATGCATATTGAATGAATTTCCATAACATTAAACTACATGGAAACATTTGATTCCTAGTTGAATTCTCTGTTTCGTCCCCACCAAATTTCATACATAACTCATGTATCTTCAGGTGAAATACCAGTGCACACAGCATAGCCATCCTTTTCCTAAATAGTCACTGGCTTATCAGAAGTGAGGACTGGACTCTGCAAGTGAAATTTTCCAAAATTTCATTTTCCAAAATTTCCAAAAATAAACCCAAGTGAATCTGTGTGAATATGACACCTGTTCTTTGCCCAAGGATTCATAAAGGCCTATTACCTCAAAACAAGAATGTGCTGCTGGGAGCAGAAGCAAGGAAGTCTAGAACTGGTAGATTTCCACAGGTCCAATTCCGATGCACAGTGATGACTGTTAGAAAGTTGACACCTTCCAGTATTTTCTACAAAGCTATTCTCTTCACAGTTTAAGAAAAACCTGGGCTGTCTTGCATAGCACTGCGTAGAAGCACCTGACACTCTTGACTACGATACAGTCTTGTACAAAAAAGAAAATTTCATTTGTCTCCCAGAGGGTTTTCTGATCACAGCCATCAACATAATTTCATCTGACAGCAGACAAAAACTCTCTTCAGAACAAAATACTTTACCTACAGAGAGCTATACCTGAGCCACGGGTACCTGAGCTCAGTTATGGTCCCTAGAGAAATGGAGAGTTGCATGCAGAGAACCATGGTAAGCATGATAGTGCTACAAAAATACAGGAGGATAAAGGGCAACTCCAGCCCTGTGCTTCTGTGGCTCACAATAATCTTACTCAAGTTCCTATTCTCCTTTACAGAAGGGACTTGTGGGAAACTGAGGAGGTGTGGGAAAGCAGGTCACCTACAGGGTTCAAGGCCATGAATCCCACCTATGAGAAATCCCACAAAGCAAGGCTGGAATGGGAAATAATAAATCTGCTTCTCAAAAAGGGTGCTGGCTGCTGTTGCCTGTAAATTCTCCAAGCTGATGGAGAGATTTATGAGCTCCAGTGAGACCCACAACCTGCACAAGCTAACTTATCTCTGGCTGCAATTTAACCCAACTTTAATAGCTCCCAGGCTCTCAATAACAGTTTGATCTGAACTGGAGCTTCTCAAGTGCTTTATTCTATCCCACATTATAGAAGTTTTCTCCTTAAGGATATTTCCAGCACAAATCCTGCTTTTGTTTATTATATCTGAACCTGTAGAAGCAGAAATAACAAATATGGATCAGGGAAGCTCCAGAAATGTATGTCTGAAGTCGTTTGGAGTTTGTCTTCAGCAGAATAAAACTAAGACAGGTTGCTGGCAACAATTTCTCTTTCAGAAAACCTATTACCTTAGCCCATGTTAACAGGAACAGTTATCTTAGCAGGGAGCATTAATCAATCCCAACTAGTACTACATATGCTATTTCCTAAAAGGCAAGACATACCTTTTGGATAAGGTTTTGCAAACACAGCTAGCATAGAGTACAGTGAAAGAGACAGGTACAAAAAAGCATAAGGATTTTGTCTCACTGCAAAATGAGCTTTACCTCAGCTGCTTTGACTGGGTATCTGTTAACAAGAATATCCTTTCTCCAAGGACATGTTTGGTTTTGTGGCTTTTGTAATGGACTTGAGATAATTGCCTAACTTTGTAGTTTTTATACCTTTGAAATCCTAATTATTTTTCACAGTGACAATAGCCAAAATGCCCAGGGTTCAATACAAATTGCCACAAAATCCCATGGAGGGGCCACAGTGAGCAATGATTTGGCAAATTTCTCCTCTACCAATCTTCTCCAGATATGTTTTTGGAACATTGGAATTTTACCTGACTACCTAAAGTCATTCAAAGGCTCTTTAGACCACTCGTTTACCATAAGGCATCCAAAATCAAAAAAAAAAAAAAAAAAAAAGTTACATAAATTTTCTTCTTGGCATTAGATCTAACCAGAAATCAAAATCTATTTCCAATTTCTGATTGCTGAAAATAGACACAATTAAAAGATAAACAATTAGAGGAATAAGAGAGGGTTAGTTTTAGTTGATTGATTTTTTGGGGCTTTTTTAAAACAGGACAAAACTCCTAATAGTCTTCACAAATAATCCAGCAAAACTGAGAATGTCTATCTATATAATGACACTTGAAAATAGTTTTCTTAGTGCATCTTTATAGGAGTGATTCAGAATATCAACTCATTTGAGATTACTACATATTGTTTTCTTTTTTAATTGCTAAACCCCAAGTCTTTATGAATTATGGTTTCTTTAACGTTTGTAGATACAAACCTATTAAGAATGATCTTTTAACTAATATGTTAACCACATTGTCCTTTTGCCTTCTGATATTCAATTATGTTCTCAACATATCAGGAAAATCTCTTACAGCACAGAACTTGTTCCAGCAAGTACTGGAAACCAACTTTGACAAAATGAGTTTTCACCATTATTCCTGTCAATGCTACACAAACAAACACTATCTGGGGTCAACAGGCTGACCTGGTAAACCAGAAGATCTTGGCTTGTGGTGTAAAAACTACCCAGTATCTGCAAAACAGCAGAAGGTATTTAAAGGGGCTGAGGAGAAGAGGGAGAGCACTTTAGAAGAAGAAATATTCCTATCCATTAAAGGAAGGAAAGAATTTAAAAGAAGAGAAAATAAAAGTACTGGATGACTATTTAAAATTTAGTCTCATTTTTATCTGACAATGTAAGTGTGCCAAGCCATGTACACCACAGTCTACAAAAAGAACAGTTAATTATTCAATCTTGCATGAGTGCAAAATGCAACCTTGACCTTCTGAAGTTTTTCTACAGGACTTATCTATTCAGTCAGCATAATCTTTATTATTGCTGAAGGGTTTAATATTTTGACATTGCTTTGATAACCAGTGGAGCATAAAAACACAGGTATTCCACGAAGCTCTTTGTAGAATCACTTTCCAAATAGAATAACTATGAGTTATCTTGGAAAGTTTTGTTTTTTAATTTAAGAGATCACAAAATTCTAAATACACATTGGCCCACACACACACAAAAACTCAGCTAAGACTGGTGTTTGCTTTTAGCCTAGTTTGATCAAACCCAGTTGTGAGTATGTGTGTATTTTTATCTGCCTCTCTCATCCAACTAAGCAGCTCCTAAGCCAATTTAAGCAACATTGAAGAGATAGTGAAGGTCTTTGAAGTAGGTCTCAATATTCTGGATGTCAAATTTTCTACAAAATTACTGGAAACAGGTAGCTAGGTAGAGATGAAAGGCCATCCCTTGCCTGAACTGAGTTACAGTGTGACCTCAATTCATACTAAGCCTCAGGGTATTTACAGAGGCTAGAGAATTGCTGAGTGTCCCAACATGAGAAAAGTTTCTGTCCGCAGTTATATTTTTTATTAAATGTGACACAAGAATGCTACCACAGGACTCCAAACCACTGAGAACCAGACCTTAGTACTGCCACTGGCCAAGAAAACTCTTCTCCAGTTCTCTTCTGAAGTGTTAGACACCCATATGAGTGATAAAATCTCCCCAGAGAAGAGCCCTTTCTCTGCCATAGAAAACCATTATCTTATCACAATACAAGCATGGTTTGGCCCTGAATCCAAAGTTTGAGAACTTGAGTAGGATGTCACCTCTCATACAGGGAGGCTGAAAACCATGTAGATACTGGTATTCATGTTCATGCATTGCCCTTTCAGCTACTTTGCTCTTGTTAGCACTCTGTGGAAAGGAGTTATGATGAACTTAACAGCTTTTCTTATTTTTTTTTCTCTCTAATTCTTTGTTACAAAGACAGCTAAGATAGACTTTAAGCCCAGCACTGATTACAGCTGCTCAAAATCATACCCAGCTACCAGTAGCATCAGCTGCAGTACAGACTTCTTACAACCCTCCTTCTGTCAGGAATGCCCTCCACACCAAGACAGAGGAAAACAGGAATTTGACATTTTGACTTTAAGAATATTGACTTTAAGAAACCCAGATAATTCAAAGTCTTTAGGCTGTTTCTTCTTACAGAAACAGAAGACAAAAGTGCCTTGATTTTTTAACAAGTGCAGATTTTGAATTTTTTTCTGTACTTCCTAATCTTCCTGGCTAGTTAAGTAAAATGCAGCACAAAATAGAGCTTGTAAAAAGACAGGAGACATATGATGTTTTCAGAGAGGGGAGTTGCTACAGAGTTGCTTGCAGAGGATATTGGATGTTTGAAAAGAGAAAAGGATTTTAGTAACTATTGTTTTTTCTTTATCTCTGGTTATACTTGCCCTTTTTTTAGAACTTGCTCTCCCTTCTCCTATGCTGCAGTTCAGATGCTGACATGACTAAGGAAACTATGCAGAGCTAAATCAGTCATTTGTTGTCTAGCATTCCTTGGAATATAAAAATCCCCTTCCTTTTGTCAGAATATAAGAACTACTACTTGAATTAATGTTTCCAATCATTTTTTATTTTATCAGTCAAGTCCCCTGGAATATATTGTTTTGTTTAATATCTTTTCAATGATCTGGATGAGAAGGTTGAGTGCACCCTCAGTCCTTTTGCAGCCAACAACAAGTTGGGCAGGATTTTTGATCTGCTTGAGGGTAGAAAGTCTCCCCAAAGGGATTTGGACAGGATTGAAGTGGAAGTATTAGATTCACAGTCTAAGTGCCAGGTCCTCCACTTGGGTCACTTCACCCCCATGTAATTCTTCAGGCTTCAGAAAGAATGGAAAGCAGGCCAATGGAAAAGGATCTGGGAGTGCTGGTTGACAGTTTCTGAACATGATCCAGTGTGTGTCCAAGTGGGCAAGAAGGCCAATAGCATCCTGGCCTGTACCAGAAATAACGTGGCTAGCAAGACTAGGGAAAAGTGTGGTAGGCCACATCTCAAATCCTATGTCCAGTTATGGTACCCTCTCTACAAGAAGGACATTGAGGTGCTGGAGCATTTCCTGAGAAAGGCAATGGAGCTGTGGAAGGATCTGGAGCCTCACAAGTCCTGTGAGGAGCAGCTGAGGGAGCTGGGGGTGTTCAGCCTGGAGGCTGAGGGGGAGCCCCTGTCACTCTCTACAAATCCTTGAGAGGAGGATGTAGCCATGTTGGAGGTTGGGCTCTTTGCTCAGGTAGGAAGAAATAGGACAAGGGGGAAGACATGCCTCAATCTGAGCCACCAGGTTTAGACTGGATTCTGGAAAAATCAGGCATTCAAACAGGCTGTCAGGAAAGTGGTTGAATCACCATCCCCAGAGATATTCCAAAGAGGGGTAGTCATGGTGCTTTGGGGCATGGTTTAGTGGTGAGCTTGACAGTGCTGGCTTAACAGTTGGACTTTATGGTCTTAAGGGTCTTTTCCAACCAAAATGCTTTTATGTGTAGCAGTCAAAGAGCCAGCCCAAATGACATCTCTATACGGGCCTGTAACATAAGAGCACCTTGAGTTTTTCTCAAAGCACAAAATTGCAAAATTGATTCTGCACCCTACTATGCTCCTTTGACCTGCACTCCATCCCCAGTTTTCCCCTATAGTCTTAGCATATGAATCTACGAGGGAACTACAGGTCTGACTCCAGCTGTGCCCTGTGTAACAGAAGTAATACTCCCATTATGCAACTGTAATCACTGGCAGCTGTGAGTGTCATTTGTCACTTTCATAACACAAAAGGAGGTAAAAAAAAATCTGAAGAAAGAATATCTCCACAATATTAAAAAGCACACGGTCTGCCCTACTGCTCTCACTTTGCCTTGCTAGCCTGGGGTCATTATGTTTAAGCAACCATATATTTTAACTAGCACTGAACAAGGCTGTTAGCATTATTGGTCTCTGAACAACTTACCTGTGCTGGTTGCTGGCAAACCTTTTCCTGCTTGTACTTTCTCATCACTCTTATGCTGCCAGTGTTTAATAATGTTCAGTGAGATCCAGAGATACCAGTCAGCAGTGCTCAACAGCACTGATTAACTGAGGGCACAGATCTTTTGGTAATGGAAGCTGTGTAAAAACTTAGGTAATTTCTTTATGGAAAGATGTTGACTTGGAAGTATGTGATTAAAGCACTTGCTAGCACCCAACAACAAAGAACCTATGCCCACAAGTAGCATCAGAGAAGTAATTAAAATAAAGAAAACAACTGATTCTATTTGGTCAAAATGGAGCTTTTGGGACATTACTGCAATAAAAATCAGGAAGCCAAACAATCAATAGCTATAATAAAATATTTTTTGAAAACTTATGTCTTTTTGACTAAGACATTTTTAATCCCTTCTAACTGGGTGTCACTCGTGGGAAATTTAATTAGCTCTGGACAGTTGCCTAATGTTTACACAAAGTTTAACTGTGCTAGTTTCAACAAGAATTTCTATCAGTGCTCCTTATTTGACCTGCTTTTTTAAAATGTAGACTCACAACTTACAGCCTTCTCCCTATTGCAATTCTTTTTTCTCACAGAAAAATTTTCCTCCAAGGCAAATTCCCTTACTGTTCCATTCCCACCTCAAATTCCTTGTGCTTCCCTTGATATCTATTGATCACATGGACAGGACAAGGAAAAAGTGAGGATGAAGGGTAACATTTGGAAGCTGATAATTAACAAGAAATTTATAATGCAGTATAAAGTAGTGTGTCATAATACTACCTACCACTTTTAAAAACTTGCCTACAAACTGAAAGAACAATAATAAAAAGTGGCATTTGTGCTAAATGCTTATATTATGTGCACTAGGAGAGAAGGATTACATTATACCAGAATTAAAAAAAAAAAAAAAAAGCCAGGGAATTCAGCAGTTAGATTTATTAATTCTGAAAGGTATTATTGCAAAGAGAGGAAGTAAATATCTAGTTGAGGGTTGATATTTTGCCCTCTTTTTAACAAATGGCCAAGATACATCAGCTTGCAAACCTATTTGGAGCAAAGTGAAGGACATACTCCAGTTTCACCATGGAACTCACCATGACTTGGGAGAAGTCCAGAAGAAGATTCTCTGGGAAAGTGAATCTTGAGTACACATCCATCCTAAAACAAGTCAGCCAAACAACAACATTATCTTTTTTCACATCTTTAATACACTTCCTAATTAAAGACTCTTTAAGAATCTAGCAGACTAAATTAGAACATTGCAATTCCATTTTAAAAAAATGCTTTAATTTAAATAATTGCATAGGAAAAACAGAAGTCTCAGCTCAAGGGTAAGGCTGGTTGTGACGTGATCTCCCCTATTCTTTGCCAAGTTGTTGAAGTTTTGCTCTATAGACTGAGGCAGAAAAGCCATAATCTCATTCCACATCCCTTGTTGGACATCACTAGAGCAGGTTTAGTCTGGGACAGAAGTGTAGGAACAGGTTACTTGGCTGCAGAGGTACACAGAGAAAGAAAGGATCAACACAGCTTCTGGCTTTTCAGATAGAAGGACCATAACCTGGGAGGGAAGCTTATGAAGGCTTATCTGCATTTCTAATTTGGAACTGATGGCTTTAATTTGGTTGTTGATGTTGGGGAAACTGTGGGGTCAGGACAGAAAATTCTCTATATCTGTGCCCTGGTTCTGGTTTGGGAAACTGTTTAGTGGGCTTGAAAGACAGCTAAGGCTATCACAGCTGCAGAATAAAAAATGAAGTAAGCTAGTTAGGAGTTTTTATCTTCCAAAAAGGCTGGACAAATAATAGAACTTCACCACACAACAGAAGGCCTTTCACAGTGAAATATTGTCAGCTCACTTCTGTGGCAGCGTGAACACAAACTGCAGGGTGTGGAACAAGTTGCAGTAAGCTGGTAAAAAAGGCAATTAGTGGGAGAAGAAAACTCCAGGCTATTTCCCTTCTTCCCACACATTATTTTAAGAAAGCACCACTGCATGACACATAACTCCCCTTGCTACCTACTTTAATCTATACTCAAGGAACATTAAGCAGGTAAGGCAGGGTAATGCTGCTCACCCAGCAGAAACTAAGTAAGGATGAACGGGGAAGATCCATTCGTTGTCTCTTCCAAAAAAGAACCAGAGGATGTCAAGGAAAACTAGTAGTTCAAAACATGTATTGTTTGTCATATAATGCCCAGGGTCTCTTCCTGGCACAGAAAGGTCGTTGTCTCTTCCAAAAAAGAACCAGAGGATGTCAAGGAAAACTAGTTGGTGTCAAGTTCAAAACATGTATTGTTTGTCATGTAATGCTTACATGTGTTCAAAAAGTAATTGGAAAAAAAAAAAACCACCCAGAAAATAAGACGTTCCCCCATTTTTTTCACATTAATGACACTTGGAAAACTCAGTTTTTTAGAGCTGAATTAAATATTTCTAAATGACTAATTACTCTTACCCAGAAAACACAGAAAAAAAAACCATTGCAGAAATAATGTTGGCAAACCTGCAGAAAAAATACTAGATGACTGTAAAATGAGTAGGTGTTGGTTTTGTTCCCCCATACATGAAATGCAATATTGCATACTGTCTTGTCTTTTGTGTTATTAAACTGCTGAGACTTTACATGCAGTCATATATTTAGCAAATATAGTAAATTGGGTGGAGAGGTCAGCACATAGACAGCAAAAACGAGTCAATCATATATCCAATGATAAATTCTCAATTATTTATAAAACAACATGCTGTGAGATCTTTTCATCTGGCTGAACTACAGTAACTACTCTGCTAATCCCATCAAATTCCATTTTATGTACTTCACTGCAAAACACTTGGCCTCAGACACAGTCTAAAAATCAGTTGGAGAAACAGTGTCTCTCAATGGCGATGCTTACATGCCACATGTGCTTTTCTTCTCTAAAAACATTTGCCACACCATGTAGATGGGCTGGCTACAGAAACCTGCCTAGGATCTGCTTATGTTCTATTTTAATTTTGTTGTTGATGCTGTGTTTGTGTTCAGTCAAGATACAGTGAAGGAGTTAGCCTAATTTCCTGCAGAAGCAGCCACACTGTTTCACCCTGGCAGAGAGTGTGCCTTGGCATGTTACACCAAAATTATAGAACAAGGAAGGAGGTTTAAAGATGATCAGTTCCTACAGGTTTCTTACAAGACAGATCAGAGAATAAGACTGGGATTAGAATTTTTGGAAGTTCACTCCTATTTTTTTATCTTTTCAGGCAATTTCACAGCCAAACATATCAACCCAGAGTTTGTCAATACTCTGCAGAGAAGAGCTAATAGGGAAAACAGAGGAAAAGGTTCTTGGCGTTTACAGAGACAGCAGAATACCTTTGCATATTTCAGTCACAAGTCCCACATTTAATCAAGACACATAATTTACAAGATTTCTTCATCCGATTGCTTAGAGAATTTCTTGCTTTTTTTTCCACAGAAAATGAGTACAGTGCTCTGTTTCTTCTGCTCCTTCTTACTTCTCTTTTTTTCCCCTACAGTAATAATCTTAGCCAGCTTTTTCCTTTACTTTTCCATTGGACAATGTACAGTTTGGCTGTCAGACATATTAAGTATTCTGCTGAATGCTTTCTTCTCCACTGCATTCTAAACCTCTCCTTAAAACTTTGTCACCTTTTCTTCTGAGGTGAAATCCACCGCATAAGATGAAGAACTTGGAATATTTTAAAATCAGTAAAGGGTTCTTTTGTGCCAGGTATTATTACAAACTGTATTTCTGCAGTATGATATTTCCTCATACATTACTTCACTTCTCTCTTAATGGCAATAAGATCACAACTACAAACTTGAATTTCATCCACTTGTCTTACCCAGGCTCTTCTTTCCTTGCAGCTATCACTGTCTCTGACAAAACACTGGCTTGTACACCTGTGTACAGCTTAAAACTAATAAATGTTCCATTTACTTTCTGGGTAAGAGCTCACTGAAATCTTGCCCAAATCTTGCCTGTTGCTTTTGTGAAGGTTTGCCTTTCATAAATGGTGCTGGTGATGTCCTCTTACCCAAGTTGTTCATCGTTAGCCAGTATTTGCAAATTTGTGGAAGTAAGGTAACACAGCAGAATGTTTGGATGCTTTCAAGAGTGTGTGGCTTTTTGTTCCTAATCCCAGTCCAGTCAGGTCTGCATGGTTTTTTTGTGAATTCAAGACTTTAAACTTTCCTTCCATTTCCCCCCACATCTCCTTTCTGGGCTTTTGCAGAGATCCAAATGCCAGAACATTGCTCTCCTCCCAGTTCTGCATTTGTGATTGCCATTCTCTGTCTAAACCTCCTGCTTTCTTGAAGGTTAATGCTGGTTTCCTGAAGTCTCTCTTTTGATATTTTCCCTTAAAGGCAATCATAGGAACTGATCAGGATCTCATGCAGTCCCTTGCAAATTGACAAGTTGTCTCTTTAGCCTCAGAAGAGAAATATGCTTTTCTGTAGGATTCTTTTCTTTGTCTACTCAGTCTAAAATCTGTCTCTCATATGGGCCACTTTTTACCTCGAGTGCAGAACTCACTCCTCAAATTTCTGTGATGTGGAATATCAGTTAGTCATCTCCATCTAAGTTAACTATATCATTATAAATATGAGCTATTTGTTATAAGGATGAGGCTATATTCTGTTTGTTTTCCTTGTAACTGGTCTCACAAATCTTAATGCTATTGATAAGGATGAGGCTATATTCTGTTTGTTTTCCTTAATAGCATTAAGATTTCTCACAAACCTTAATGCTATTTGAGCAATTCCCATCACCATCCACATTTCCAGGTGTTTCAGAGAGGCAGACTGCTAACAGTGGTTTCCTAGTTCACTACTATTAGTGCTCAACAATCACTGAGACCCAAGTAATCAATCAGAGAGCCATTTATTTCATGGTGCAAGCTCTGACCTCTTAATTACACACATCTTTACTCCATGCAACTGCCTCTTTACCACCAAAACATCTTATAGGTATGATTATTACAGACATGGGAAAACAAGGCAGTCCGTGGAAGATTTGTGACAAGAAAGAGGATTCATAAGGGGCTACTTAAGAGAGAAAACATGAAAACAAAGTTAGATCCAGAAGGGAGCAATAACCTGAAAAAGAAGAAAAAGTGTAACCAGGAGGCTCACTTAGTTTTGCTTCACAGCCCCCAATGTACCATGGACCATTCAAGAAAAATGTCATGGAAAAGTCTTATTTCCCCTGCAACATGCAGCAGTCTAAAGAGAAAAGAGATTTTTTTTTTTCCTCTTAAAATCCAAGAAACAGTGTGAAGAGGCTCTTCACATCCCCTGGTCATCAGCATGAATTCCAGCTGATAAACTGAATTTGACCTAATTATGTGAAATAAAAGTAATACTTTCTGTTACAGCCCTTACACCTGCCAAAAATTAAGTCACTTGACTTATGTTCCCTACACTAGATAATACCAGTGCATTATTGAAAGATCATTAAAAACATGAGGATTTTAATCCTCCTAAAAAAAGGACCCACATGATGATATGGACAGAGATTGCACTGAACTTTGGTCTGGCTTTCAGATGTTATTTCTTGCTTTACCTCCTGTGTGTCTGATGGAGCATTGCCAGCTCTCCCAGATTTGTACAGCCAAGTTATTTAAACCCCTGGGGTAGGAACAATTCAGCTTCCTGACAATGTCAAGCATTTTTCTTTTCCTTGGTAGCACCCATATGATGATTTATTTTATGTTCCCTGCTATTTCTCCAATAAACACAGCAATTAATTACATATATTTTAGTCTTAGGACCAAGCCTGCTCTCTCTCCTCCCAGAATCATTCTACATTCACTAGCCAGTGTAATTTCCCTACTCAGTTTGGCACCTGTATTTAACAAACAATAAGCACAGGATGAGATGACCTTAAAACATGATTGAACTCAGCGTGCAGCCCATAAGAAATATGGGTGGATGTGTGTACTGAGGGATTTCAAAAGCCTTGAAGTAGTTTGTTTAGATGCGGGCAGCATAAAGTCCTTGTTTTGAAAATACTTTTTTTCATTACTATTATCAATTCCAAGGAGCTCTTTGGTTTTCCACTTTTCAGCTGGAATCCTATTCATATTCACATTAATTTGATTTAAAGTTGACATAAAATGAAGGAAAAAGCTTGAACAGAATTCATATTCCCTTTATCTCTGCACCAAAAATAAGAAGGATGAAGTTGAACAAACTATTTCCTTTTGGATTGAAATAATTTCTACTTTATTTCTCTCCAGCTGCCCTTCTCAGCTCCAGGGGTTTTGAGCAGTGCAGCACCAAATCAATGCCCCTCTTTATAATCCAGCATTACCTGAGTGTGCCCCTACCTGGGTGCTTCCCAGTTTCCTTTGCCAGCCTTCCAGGGTGGGTCTGGTCCTGGGGAGTCCACTCTCCTTTCCCAGGACAGCTGCAGAGTTCCTCTTGGGCAAAATTTGTTGTGGTGAAGGGGAGCGAGAAGGAATGAACAGGACCCATTTTTTTTTCCCAGTGAAACAAAAGTAGAGGTGTTTACTTGAGCCCCCATTTTTCTGCCCGTGTAAATGCCTCCGATTCTGAGAGAACAGAGATGAACCTTCTGCTCTCTTCTTTCAAGTCCTTCATCAGGCTTGTCCTCTCCAGGACACAGAGTGAGAGGGGAGATTGCATGGGGTGATACAAGCTGAGACATGGCTGAGACTTCTGGTTAGGCAGCAGTCAGCTCACAAACTGAAACTTTCAGCGCTGCACTTACAGAAGACAGAACAAGGATTTTTACTTGCCAGTGGTGATTCACTCATCCAACTTCTCTCTGGGCCAGCACAGAGATACCCTATAAAGGTCAAGCAAAAGTTCAGTGCAAGACTTGGGGATGCATTAAAGTGGTTGCTGATGGCAAAGTTTACTGAAGGGTGAACTGTTATGGGTACAGATTTCATGATACATGCTAAAAAAGCAACTTTTTAAATGCACTCCCAGAAAGGGAGTTCCTACAACCAGAATTTAGAGGTGACCTACACCCAAAGACTTATGCTGCAAAACTGCTCAAATTCTTCTGCACCAAGAACGTACCCATTTTCCAAACTGATTAATTGAGACAGCAGCCAATTCCTTCAGATCAGCCAATTCAAGTTTTCACCAACTGGAGCTATTTAGCCATGCTCTCAATTTTTTAAAACTAGCGTGTAGAAAAGCATATTAAAAAGTAACTACTCCCAAAGTCACCATTATTGTCTAAAATATGTTTTGCTTAGGAAATTTAATCAGGGTTTGTTCACAGCACATGGAGAAAAATCTGCTCTTTCTGCAGTGCTGAGAGTTCCTTTGTGCGTAAAGTACAAAGAAGGAAGAATTGTACATCAAATTGCAACTAGATAAGGCATATCTTGTGATGAGAAAATGTGACAGAATTTGGTGGATTGTTGGATTTTAACATCACTACTTTTATGGAAAATGGCACGTGGGGCTTTCATAACCATGAAGATTCAATGCTCATTTGAGCAATCACACCTCTCATAGCACGCTTGTTCCCTGACATTTATGCTGGTAGCTGTCTCTCAGCAGCCCCCTCACTGCAAATCTCTAATGCCACTTCTTGTGTCATTAAGTTTCCTGTGAAGGTCTTCTACTCACTGCCTTGTCACACTATCTTGCTCACACTTTCTGATGAAACCACAGCCAAGATAGTATCAAACACAGCATAAAATGGAGAGAGGGAAGCCATTTAGTCCTTCAAAATTCACTGAAATTTGCTGACCCACAAAGAAGGACATTTTGATAAAGTACTTACTCAGAAAAAAAAAAAAAAATTCCTCAAGTGAGTTGAGGTGTCATGCTTAGACAAATAAAAATCTTGACACTGTATCTTGGAACAAAAAATACTGTAATTCCCATTTCAGGATACAGAAGTTGAAAATATTCTGTGGATGAATACCAATCCCTGCTAATACTTGACCCTTGGAGAGGTCATTAACTGGCAGTCTCTGAATGAAACCAGGAGGCTGTAAGCAGTTTTTGGCACAGTTGACAGAAAGGACAAGTTTCAGCTGTTGGCTACTTTTTTCCCCTTTCCCCAAATGATACTGTAATTACAAGGAATTTTTTTGAGAATGTGGGACTAATCAAAAGAGGGAAGCCATGAGGAGAATGGAAATGAGGAAGAACAATTTAGCAGCAGAAGTTGACAGAAAGGACAAGTTTCAGCTGTTGGCTACTTTTTTCCCCTTTCCCCAAATGATACTGTAATTACAAGGAATTTTTTTGAGAATATGGGACTAATCAAAAGAGGGAAACCATGAGGAGAATGGAAATGAGCAAGAACAATTTAGCAGCAGAGAATAGAAATCTCAATGGGAATGCAAACAGATGGACTTCAGGGAAAAAAGAATTAAATTATATTTTAGGAGTATTACTGATGCCTGATGAGGAAAAGGGTTAATTAGCAGATAAGGGAAGAATTTTGCAAAACTGCTTTGGCTGAAGAATAGAAAACTTCAACAGCAGCAACTGAGAGATAAACAGACCACATTCCCTGCGAAAGGTGAAACAGCAAAGCCTCCGGAGATGTCAGGCACTGAGAGGCTCTTACTGTAGAGCTGATACCAACAAACTGTCAGCCCAGGCAGCACGGCTTCTCTGCAGGAAAAAGCAGCTTCTGTAAGAGCTGTCTGAGGGATAGAGAGAACAGAGCTGCTGCTGCAACAAACTCAGCATGTTGTTTGCATTTTCTGGCAAAATCCATTAGCAAACTTTAAACGTCAGAAGGAAAGGCCTCTCCATCCTCCCTAACTGTACACGCCTGGTGTATCAGTAGATCAGTTTTGCTGGCAAGGTGATGCACCAGAAAAATCACTGACTGAGGGCGTTTCCATCCTAAAACGTGATGGTGATAATTCATAGGTGTGGGTATTTGTGCTGGGGACAACAGGGGCATAGGACCAACAAGTGACAGGGCTGTCACAGAACAATCTCTTATGAGCCATTGCGTCCCTTTAGCTAC
Organism: Passer montanus; assembly: GCF_014805655.1. Lineage (NCBI taxonomy): Eukaryota > Metazoa > Chordata > Aves > Passeriformes > Passeridae > Passer > Passer montanus. The sequence continues at coordinate 2,547,261 of NW_024373257.1, read as the reverse complement.
AAATAACTTTCTGCGTGAAAGCCCTACAACATCCACCTTTACCTGCCTTGTAGGAGGGGAGAATCTTGAAGGAAAAAAAGGAACGTGTTGGAAACCTGCCGCGCCCTCGCTCCCCGCCCGGATCCTGCTGCTGATAAGAAATTCCCGAGGCGGGGCACACAGGTTGTTGCCAGGATCCAGGGCAGCAGTCATTACGAGCCTTGAGCAGCAGCATCGCGGGAGGTTCGGGAGGATCCCTGTTCCCAGTTCCCGGCTCCGTGTTCCCGATTCCCGGCTCCCGGCTCCCCTCCCCCGGCATCGGGCAGGAGCGGGCTGCAGGAGGCGCTCCGAGCCCGCGGCGCGCAGGGACCCGGGCGGAGGAAGGTCAGCAACATCCCCCTCCTCCTCCAGCTCCTTGCAGGTCTGCCGTTCTTCCAACGGGAATAATAAGCTCCCCGATGAAACTGGCCGCAGGGCCTAAACCTGGGAAATAAGTGCAGAGGGACAACTAGAAAATGTGGCATCTAAATATTGCAGGGCTTTTTTTTTTTGTTTGTTTGTTTTAAATAGAAAAGCAATAGCGCAATATAGTTTCATTAGCAATTGGAGATCAGAGGCGTCCCAGCCTGTTTCCAAGTGCTTCTTGGCTGCAGAAATGAAACATTTACAGAATTTATTAGCCTACTATTAAGTCTTGAATTCTGCAACAAACCCTTATTCTCTCCACCCTCTATCCAAAACCTGCCAAGAAATCCTTGTGTACACATCCAATGAGGCCCCAGAAACAAGTCCTTCTATTTTCTGTGAGCTTAATTTTTTTGCACAGTGTGAGAGGTTGAACGTACTGCTTGCCAGGTGTTGTAGACAATTTCCTGTTGTGCCTCTATAAACACCACACCGACTCTACTAAAGAGACTGCATCACTTACAGTTTAACACCTTTCTTCTTCCTTTGTTAAACAGTATTTCCTGTTGCACAGTAATTTGGGTTCTCTCACAGAACTCATCACTCAATACTTAATCACTCAATACTGCATGAGCACACCATCTTTTCTCCTTCATCTTTCCCCTTGAAGAAGTCTTACCTTCCATGCCTACTGTACTGCCACTCACAACTCACAAAGCTGACTGACTCAGGCTCCTTCCATGCAGCAAAGCCTGCATTTGGATCACTGCCCCTCTTCCTGCTGCTGGCCTCTCTCCTGCTGTCTGACCTTTCCAGGCAGGCACAGCTGGTCACCCTGATTTATTATTCCCTCACTAGCTGTGCTCACCCGGGCATATGGGGTCCCACTACAGATGGGAGGCCGTGACACCAAACTTCAGCTGGAAAGAGGCCAGCTTTAGCAGAGGCCACATGCCTCAAAGCATGGCACATCCTTCTGTTATCACCTGCTCTTGTCTCCCTATCTGGGCTCCTGGTTTGGTGATGCTTTCCTTCATGCAACCAGGCACAGCATTCTCATTTCTCTGAGACACCATTAGACAATTCCTTGTTTAAACTAATAGAGTAACTAGTTTGAGAATGACTAAGGGGCTAAAAACTCTGCTTAATTATATCAGGAACCCTTTTTTGCTTCCTTAGGCATGAACTTTGAGTGGTTCCATTGAATGGAAGGAGATACTTGAGGCTACTGAACGTCTGTCTGAACAGCTCATTGAACTGGAGATGTGAGCCTGCTGAGTAGGTGTATCACATCAGAGCTGTGCTCATGGGCACTTTTGTTAGCAGCCACAGAAAAATATTGAGGCTGACCTGGCCTGGATGGGCCAGGAGCTGGGCTCCAGCTGGAGCATTTTCACATGCCAAATGAAGACAATCATTTAAAAAGAAGCATCCATTTAGGGGTCAGAGACCACTTTTCTGACTAATTCTAAGACAATCTTTCCGTTGTCTGTTCAGTATCTTTTCCCACCTGAAGAGAGTCCTGTGGAGAACAGAAAAACCAAACTCCAAACAAACTAGAAAAGGTCTGAAACACAAGATCTGCAAATAAATATTTGATGAATTGGGTGGGTTTGATGTAGAGAAGAGAAAACAGAAAGAAAACTTCCAACTGTGTACCTTCCTTGACAGGCTTAATTTTTCATTAAAAAATTCCCAAGCAGCAACTCAGACCACCTTTCAGATAGGATTCAGACATGATGTTGATCACGTAGAGGACACCCTGATCCTCTGCCTTATTCCCAAACTCTTTTCATCTTATGCACACATTAATACACAGAAACTTTAGACGTTCTATAGATGCTTCACTATTTTTCTCCTTGTCAACACTGTTACCATACTATTCTATCTGCTCTCCCCGTTTTAAGTCTGTGTTCAGCTTGCTTCAAAGAGGAAGAAAATAAGCTATTCTTCATGTCCCTGGTGAATCAAAAATAACCAAGTAAATTGCAGTAGTGCAGATGTAGGATAGGAGGTCTGAAAACCTTACTAATACATATGGGTAGGAAAAGGGGAGAATAGTTCACCCAAGCAAACTATGGAGTTTCCCTCCCCTGAAGTGTTTCAAAGCAGGCTACAAAACAATCTGTCAGAACTGAGAGCTCCTGCACATTGCCTTAGGCTTGGGATGATGCCTAGGAAAATCACAAGTACCCTGTGTGCTGTGTCTGCTGAAGGCAAGGCAAGGAAGAAAACATATTTGGCAAAAAGCAAGGGAAGTACTGTGTAAATGGTGCTGTGGTCACACTAAAGAGAAGAATTCAACTTACATCACTGTAATTCTACTTATCAGAAACACTTAGTTTGCTTAAGCATACAATATCTAGCATAGTAATTCCCTAAATTTATAAAATAACTTGTTGAAATGCTATTGCTTTCACTGTGTCTTCTGTGTCTGAAGCTGATTTCCACCATGACAGATATGACTAGACCTCTGTAGTAACTTCTCTTTTACCTTTGTTTGATTTTTTAATAATGCATTCTTAAAGAAAAGGAATATTGTATGCAATAATGAATTAAAGTAAAAGAAAAAAAAAGCTACTGTAAATCAGGACATCGTGTCTCTTTTTAATTATAAGAGATGTAAAGAAGTTAAATGAGAGTGTAGCAAACATCAAAAAATGAAAGCATGCAATAAAAATGAAAAAACATTAAGGAAACCTGAAATACATTTTTTTTACATCTGTGCAGCACTGGTAATAATTTCAGTAATGATGTGACCTTTTGTTGCCTTCTAATCAACACAAAACTCTGGATTAAGGTGTGATAGAATATCGAGGATATAAAGGAGAGACAGCATTTTACACCAAATAATGGTGAGTACGTCTCTACTGAGAAGCAGGGAATTTTTGACCCTGTGTTTTGCTGCACCATGTGAAATTCAAACCAATCAGATGATTCCATCTGAACCTGGAACTAGTTTCTTCTAGATGACTATCTGTGCAAGTATCCAAATACGCCTCCAAAGTGCCTGAAGATAAAATACAAGTAATGGGAGGTGACTCTAAATTGCTTGGACTGTGAGTGAGCCAACTCTTCTTCAAAACTTATTTCCTGGAGAGATTCCAGACCTATTTTCAATTAAAACAAGAATGAAACAACTTTTGCTGTACTTGCTCTTCAGAGTCTCCTCTTCTTCCTCAAACTGCAGCTCTCGGGCATGTGACTCCATTTAAAAAAATGAAACACTTTTAGGCCATCTGCGTTTTTCTGCATAGCAAGCAGCCTTATGTAATCCTGTTCTGCTGACCTCTCTCCTGCTGCAAGGCCTGTCTGCAGAGCCATTGCGTTAGGAGGAAATGGCAAGAGGCCTTTTGGAATACTCTCTCCCCTAGTACCGTCATAAATCAGCCCAACTCCTACACTTTTGGGCACTGCATCCATTGTTGTGTCTGACATAAGGCCATCCCTCCTTCCCCCCAGGCCCTAAAGCACATGTCCTGATCTTGCCTTCTCAGCAGAGGATTTGTGGGAGGGGATGAGAAATTCCAAAATACAAATTCCTTCGGAAATCAGCGTCATTCAGTGTCGGTGATGTGTCCCCTTGGCTTATCGGATGAACAGCCCACAGCACGTCATCCTAAACTTTACCACAATTAGTCATGAAATTAATCCAGGACTGGGAGAAGGGCAGTGGCTGCATTGTTGGAAGGACAGTTAAATGAGAACATATGTGCTACTGAGAAACAGCTACAGCTACGTCCTCACTCCTAACTACGTTGTGAAACAAGGCTGACACAGCCTCAAAACTATTAATTTCCTGTCTTGGTGATAAACTTCAGTACCCTGCTTAAGAGTTCTGAGGCTAGAATGAATTTCTTCATGCCTTCTCAACCCGCTTACCAGTTTTCCAAACAAATCTTTTCTGGTTTGTTTAAGCTAAAACTGAGAATTTATATATATATATAAAGTGCTATTACATTATGCTGTGTATATCCATCCTTGTTAGGGCATTTCCTTGGATATTCTTCAACAATGCCTGTGATCTAAGCATGTGGCCATTTAATTTGCAGCAGCAAAGCCAGAAAACAAAGCAGGGCAATTGCTTCTGTTCCTTAGTTTACCTAACTTTGAGACAGGCACATTAAAGGCCTTTCACCTGAAATTCATTCTGACAATTGAAGACTGACCAGTGTTTGGTTCCATTTGGGCAGGATATTAGTTCTTCACTGAGGTGGAGACCCTACTCTTGTATGAGAGTTTCAGCTGCAGTCAAGTTTTTACCAGAAAGGCAGATATTTCCTTACTGCTCTTTCTGATACATTTGTTCAGTGATTTCTACCAGCGCACCACTTTTCATCATATACTCTAATTCATACAAGTATTGAAAAGCAGTGTTTTATTCTGTAAATAACAAACTGTTTGCAGACTTGAACTATGTCTATAACACTCAGATGGAATGCAACACTGGCTTGAAACATCAGCAGTGATGTATTATGCCATCTTGACTGTGGTCTTATTCCTGTTAGTATTATATGCATAAAAAATAAATAAAGAAATGTTTCTCTATCAGTGTAAGCAGCTGATTTTAAGCAATGGCCTCTAAGACAACAGGAAAAACAGAGAAAGCCAGAGCTCCTGGTACAGAATGATGGGCAGGTTTCCCACCAGAAATAGCTTCATTCTGGTGCTGTTGAAAGGATTCTTAGGACTGCCCCAGCCTGGGCTTGAGGATGGTGGGCTATACACTAGATACACTAGGTGGCTCTACGCCAGAGCAGCCTCGGGTTCTGGTGACAGTGACGTTACTTTCTGTCACTGTTTACCCTTTAAATGACACTATGTCTGTGCACCTTCACCTCTTCATTTCCAGCAGTTTGAAATTGCAACTAACAGGCAAATATTTAAACACTTGGCTGCCCAAACATTCTTTGTCCCCAGTAGGTTACATCAAAGGGCAGCAGGAAATATTCCCTTGCTGATTGATTACTCTGGAGGTAAAATGCTCTCTAGGTGAGGATTTGGAACAAATTCCCCTTCACATGAGAATATTTAGAAGATGAAAAGGAGAGTAAGAGGTCCTAGAGAAAAAAGGATGGGGATCATAACTACCACAGGTAGCCCACACAGGTAATATCTACTCTTGCTTTACCTGCAGACTTACCAAAAAGTGGCATTTTGTGAGTTTTGCTTCACAGGAAGGGGAAGATGGAGACCCAAATGACCACAGGCTAAAATTAATAGGAATTCTCAAAATGCCATCTCAGTGTTTCCATTTGCTGTCAGTAAACCCAAAAACCAGCACTGTAGCCATTGTCTCTTTCTGTTTGCTAATCTATTCTGGTAGGAACACAAATAATATTTTTTGAAATAAAAGCCATGAAACTAGAATCATAAAACAGGTTTTACACATTGTCTCTTAGGATGTACCTGCACAAAAAATACAAAGTACAGACTGCTGATCCAGCCTGTGTACCAGGAACAGTTAAGTTTTTCCCTGTTGCTTAGCCCATTCCAAATGGCATTTGCTATTTTTTCATAGCAAACTGCATGGCTACATCTGAGATAGAAAAATTTTAAGTACCACAATGACTTACATAAGAATATGGCCATTTCTCCTTGATGTGGAACCTTTCAATTGAATTTGGAGGCCTTCCTGATGATTCACTGCATCTCCACTATAAAAATATGGGCTTTATAAAAGAAATTTTGAAAAAGAGTCGGTATTTTGTAAGTCATGCTAGATAATAATAAAGATCATTTCTGAACATGAAATCTATTACTCTTCCTCAGGAGAATTATTGTGAATTGACAGCCTTATAATTAGGCAGAATTTCATTTTACAACTAAAATATCACATTATCAACCACACAAAAGGAGTAGAAACACTGAATTTTTAACTTCACTCTTACCATCTCTATTTCTGACTTTTTTTGCGTGCCTACCACCACATCACTAATAGGCAAAGCACTAATGGCATTAACAAAATTATCTGACAAAAGAATGATTTTTTTGCTGGTATATATTACATAGGCTTTTTCCTCAGAACAGGTTTTTGGACATGCACTCTAGCATCTGTGATCTTTTAGGTAATCATAAGATGGAAGTCCTTATCTGAGAGATGAGGTTTCTTTCTTTGTACTCTTAGGCAGCTGAAATGAATAATACCTTAATCCTTTGGCTACTTCATTTGTAGCTGCTTGGTAATTGTGAAAGGGTACATTCCTGCTAAAGGACTAATTTAGTTCCTGCATGAGAATTCTCAGCACATACCACATATGAAGCAGCCCTTCTCAAAAGAAGGTGACTCAGTTTCATTGAACACATTAGGAATGTGCACCTTCCCTGCTTCTGTTTAATTTCTGAGAACTGAGTACAAGCAAATAGCATTTCCACAGCCCTTGCTGATTCTAATAGTATCTCTCCTGAAACTGCAGGTGAGGGAATGTTCATTTTCAGACCACTGCCTATAATACCAAAGATGAATAAAATTGCAGGTTTGCAGAAAATGCCAGACATAAATAAAATTATATGTTTACCTTAAAATAGGCCATCATTGCAGTTTTCCAGCCAAACCTCTCTGTGAAATCAGGTGAAAAATAGCTGGTTTCCCAACACATATTTTCATTGCCTTTTTTTTTCTTTCTGACCACTCGAAATCTCTGATGACATATGTGAAAGAGTAAAAGACTGTACAAATTGCTAACCTCCTTCATATTAGTCTGAAGGGAAGAGATACAGATAAACATTGGAAAGAGACATAAGAAGGTACCATTTTTCAAGATGCCTGAGGCTAACGAATTCTGGAAAGATGCAAAGTCATGCCACCAGGCAGAGTATTGAACCAATTAGAAAATGACTCACCAAAATTTAATGGATGCCTCATTCAAATCTGCACTGAAATTTAAATATATAGTGGAAAAGTCACGTACTGCCATTCAATGTGCAATGTTCTGTGCTTACAGAATCCTCCAGGGCTGGCATGTCTGAGCCATAACTAACTTATTCCTCCAGCTCTAGACTGTACTCCTGTCATCAGGAGCTAAAAACAGACAAATGTAACAGAGTTCTGCTGAAAGTTGAAATAATTCTGTAAACTAAGTTTTTATCTGAGCTTCAGTTGTGACACTCTAGTTTCTATTTGTGCATCTACCAGTGCTTGACTGGCTCCTTGGAAATTTGAGGCATTATATATGTATTTATGAATAACATTTTGATGATTTTTTGAATTCATGTAGCATTCAGTTACAAATGATAGTATAATAATTGACATTTTTATGATGTCAGCTAGTATTCAATTTCAATAAATCCTTGATTTCTGATACCAAACTAAAACACTCATGAAATGCCTAAAATAAATTTTACTTATCTTAAACCCGTGATAGTTAGATACTTGAATTTGCTGTTGAATCATCATATTTCATTTGTATCAAAGGTTAATAATACTTTTTCATTTGAGTAGATGTATTGAAGATGGATGCCAATAATTCAGAGGTAACGGATGTATCTGCTTGCAAATTCCCAGATTTCATATAGATCTTGTCTGTTATAATGTGACTCATTCTTCTGCCCATGATCATTTTTATGCAGTGACATTTGTGATTTAATTTTGCAAATCAAACTTAAAGCATCAATACAGTTCAGTTTCTTTGGCATGAAAATTGGACAGTATATTATTGAACATTAGGGTCTGTTCCCATTTCCCTTCAGCTCAGTTCTCAGCAATGCAATCTATATTTATAAGATGCTAAAAAAATTATTGATATCAACTGCTTCCATCTGTTGTACAATGAGATGCTGAAGAGGCAGACAAACTCATGAGTGATGCAGGGAGTGGAGCTCTTGAGACACAGGTTTGGATCTCAGATCTTTCCTGTTCTGTTTAAATGACATATATTGTCTGTGTCTCAGATAACTGCCTGTAAAATAGTAGCTCTGTTTGTCTCCTGTATAAAGGCAGATGTAGGGACCACTCATCCTGCTGGTTATGCATACTGTCCAACACAGCAGGTCTCAATCTTATTTGGAGCCTCCAAGCATGACTGGATATCGATACAGTGAAAGGCAGTAGAGAATTCTGTATTGATTCACTCATTAAAACCTTTCAAATGTTTGTAACAAGAAGTCTCTTAACAGGAACCAGAAGTGTTATCCCAGATTCTGAAGTTCTTCCATATATTATTTTTTTGCTATGGTATTTGCATCCTGCTTCCTGTTTGATGACAGTCTAGTCTCAAGAATTTCCTCTCCACAGACCTGTTTTCAAAATACAAGACTGCCCCATATGCTTGCTGCCCATTGTGTGACATGATACTGAATTCTGGGATCATCTCAGAGAGACAAGCGTTCAAGAAATTTTTCCTTGAGGAGAATTGTTTAGGATGGTTTGGATTTTTTTGTTTGGGGTTTTGTATTTTGTTTGGTTAATTTTGTTTGTTATTTACCTGAGATAATTTCCTTTTTTGCTCATGTTAGGGCTTGTTTAGGGTTGGAAATGTGAGGGACAAAATTCATAAACATACTTTTCAGGCTAAATTTACAAGTGAAGTGGGTAAAGTCATCACTGACAATGCAAATTTGATTCAAGGCCGTAGAGGAACTTTAGAGTATATTAGTGTAACCTAAGGGATGACTACAAACTTTACACTTTTCTGGACATTTTCTCACCTCTGAATTTTTAAGAGTATGTTTTGCTACATTTTCCTTGAGAAATACAGTTTCTTTTGATTTCTCTCAGTCTGCATTCCGTATGGTGACACTAAATGATGCATTCAGTCCTCAGCAGCTGGAAAGTTGATGGGTGTGAAAGGAACTTGCCACCTTCAGTCCTTGTTCCTCACTGTGTCAAAAAGAGCCCACACTTACTAGTTTTCAAGACAACAGAGGTGGCATGAGCTGGACTATCTGATAACAGGTCTGGTTAGAGGCATTCTGGGTATGAAGACTTCTGGTCAGAAGATGCTAAATAATATCTCAAGGGAAAATTTAAATTTTTTGCAGTAACACCAAGGAAATGCTGGCATCCTGAACGTGACAATGTTTTTCTTCAAACAGCTAACTCAAATATGGAGTCAAAAGTTTAATTTCCTCGCTGGGAGACTCTTTGTGTTGGGTACATATATCTTGAATCACTAAAATCACTCAGCCTGTAATTAATTAGCTCAAGTAGCTTTGATGTTTACAGAGAGAGAAGCAGTGGAGGTTGCCTGCAAGGCTCAACACTCTCAGTAGCTTACAGGCCTCTTCTGGCAGGCAGGGGTTTAATAGCACTAAACACTGCAAAACAGCTCAGCCAGGGTTGTATTTTGGTTATTGCTCGCCTGCTGTGAAAGGTGGAAGTTCTCTGATTGTGAGTGTTTGGGCATCTGATCAACTTTTGTAAATGTGAGGGTGAGGTGGGGGAGGTTTGACATGGAGAACTTGCCCCTTGTCGGAGAGGGCTTGAGTCAGAACTTCCCGTGCTCATGGGACTGCTTCCACTTTGGTGTGTGAATGTTCCAGGTGTTGCAGATTACAAACAGTAGCTGATGAGATGAAAAGAAAACTACTGATTGAAGGAAGAGCGAGAGCAGATGGAGGGCTCCTTCCTGAATAGAAATAATTAAGAGAGAAAAAAATAAGCAGTAGGGGCAAAGAGAGGAAAAAAAAAAAGACAGAGCAGTACATCACAAATGTAGCACAGAAAAGAGATTCTGTGTACTCCAAGGTTAGCAATGTCTGACTCTGCACTTCAGTTTTACTCAAACCATGTGTGCTGTTTGGTGTGTGTTTTACGTGTGTTCAATTACAGGGGTTATCTGTTCTCTGCAGGAGTTATCAATAGGGGTTATCCAATCCTTCAGGTTAATTCTTCACTTAGTCATCTACTGATATAGAACAAATGCCAAATACTTTAAAGGAAATGGCAATAGTAGGAATCAGCTGATATCGTTCCTATTGTGCACTCGGATTGTTTTTATTATAGTTGTTGCTGTGTAAATGTTTCCAAATTGGCTTGTGGCCCAGAGACAAGAGAAACACAAAACATTTTCTCTGGTATCTTTGTCATGTTTATTTTCCTCCCTTATTTAAATGGGGATGTTCTTTTTGCCCTAAGGTTACAAAGTAGCAGATGCTTTTCAAGTTCTCCAAGACTATAGTAAAAATCACGCAGCTTTTTAAAATAGAAAAATGCTATAAAAGCTATATAAATAAAATATAAATATAAATTTAAAATATAAATATTTCTAGGGTTTGCATAAGAAGTCATGGTCTAAATCAGATAACTCAGGAAGAACAGAATCACAAAACACTTAAAGCTTAAAAAGATACCCTTGAAATACATGGTAAGGAGATGTGATTTGTCAAGTAAATTTGAGAAAACCGGTCTGTTTCCTAGTATTCCCCAAAAATAAAAAAAAAGAAGCTAGGTTTGTTCATCTATAAATAACTTGGTAAAAATATTCACTTAGCTCTTGCTATTGTGCCCAATGTCTATTCAACTCAAGCTGTGATTCTAGATATCTTTCTCTTAATTATATTTTTTAGTTACATCTCCAGATGCTCAGTGACTGGATGCTTTTCCCAGTGGCTACAACTACATCAGATGCCAACAACCAAGAGAATATTTTTCCTACAATGCTCAGAGGTTTGGACCTGTATCATTAGAAATGGTGGGAATTTTGCCAATGATTCCAAGTGCTGCAGAAGTGCATCTACCATTGAAATCTGCATAAATGTTCCACCTCTAGTCAAAATATTCAATAACTTCACACAGCTTTTGGTGAAGTTTCCTGTAAACAGTTCTCTAAATTAGAGCTTCTGGGGCTTTGTTGAAGCAAACTGAAAGGAAAAACATTCAACAGAAGCAGGACAGCTAGAAAAATGCACAAACCATAGCAATGTTTTTTGGCTGTGTTGCATTATGCACATAAATTTGCAGACATACATATACCAGTTAATCAATCACCTCCAGTCAAAAATGTCAGGGTATCATAAATGATATTGTACCATCAGCCTGTGTTCAGGCAATTTCTTTTCACTCTATTATAACTTTTCATCTTGAGCCAACATTAAATTCCATTTGTCACAATAGGTGTCAGTAGCTATACCATTTTCAGTAGCATCTTCTAGATAAAACACCCCAATGTCTCTCTGCAGCATCATTAGCAGTATTGACTGCTCTATTTTCTCTCAATAGAAAGCCCCTCACAGATACCTTATTGTGGAAAAGGCATCCTCAGCAGGGCCAAACATCATTTGAGTGATGTTTGAAGGAGAAGAGATTAAATTCTTACTAAGAGTTATGAACAAGGCTCAATGCCATTTTCATTTAGGGACTTGGATCATTAAAGCGATGTGCTTTTCCTTGTCGGTGATGTTTTATTGTCATTTAAGTGGGCTCCTGCCATGTAAAAGGATGGAAAGTTATTAATACTTTGGCTAAAAACCCCTCCAAAAATTTATCATTCAACTCTTAACAACAGAACTACTGACAGAAGCAGTGTGGTGATCAGAAGATGTCGGGAGAGGACAGCTGACTTTCTGTCATTTATCTTGTCTCCTTTTGAGAAGCCATGCTGAGACACAGGGTATGCAGTCTGTGCCCAAGGGATTATCTGAGACCATCATTTAGAGATTATGAAGGAATACTCTTGTTCCTCTGCTGTAAATATGAGGAACATTAGCAAGTGCCAGGGAGTACAGTCTGGCTGTTAGAGCAAAAGACAAGGGGCAGCTGCTCTTTGCTTTACAGCTGCTTGTATTATTATCTCAGCTGAGTCATATTAAAGAAGGTAGGAGTGGAATGGTGGGCAGAGGTGGAGAACAGAACATCTATTTGTTCTTAATTAAGTATCTTCTTATTCTCCCTCCCAGTCTGCCAGTAACATTAAGGGAAAATAATGGTATTTGATATCTCACTGGAGAATTACCTGAACATTTTTGCTCTTGGAAGTCACTGCATACTGCTATTAGTGGGTCTTTTTGGGTAAATTACTCAGCTCCTGAGTAGAGTATGTGACAGAAAATTACTCTCTAGTACCTTCCACTATGCTGATTTTAGTCATGGAAAGGTTCTGTTACACTGAAAGAACATTTGTATTTCTGCAATCAGGGAGAGAAAATGCATATGATATATCCTGACCTCAGTGTCCAGGCAGATCACAAGCAGAGCTTGCTTTCTGACTTCTGGGAGTAAAACTTCCTTAACAGAAAAAAGCAAAAACTGATCTCAAAACAGACAGTGACGGTAATTTGGATGTCAAGGGAAAATTGAAGAGGATTTTTTTAGCTATTATGAAGTCACTGTTCCTGTCTTGCACTGCTAAACATGGAGTTTTGGGACCATATCTATTCCAGTTTTTGATCAATTTGTGGCCAAATAACTCACTCATGTTGTTATGGCATTTTTCACATGCAGATAAAACCAAGAAGCTTGGGCAAATAGAATATTCAATTTAAGTGTTGCAAATGGTTTGCTCACTTTCAGAATTGCATAGTATTGCTTCTTCATAAAAGCAAATTAATCTCTCTCTATTTAATAAATTACTAAACTACCATCCTCTCAAGTGGGGCTAATCTCTGATTTAAGGGAATGCTTCTTCCTTTACAAACAGGTGTATTTCACAAATGTTCCACAAAAAATGGAAGTAACAAAAATATTACATGGGAGCAGAGGGGAGCAGACCCATTCATACCCATGTGGGTAAGTCCTAAAAAGAAGCACAGTGGAAGAACAATCCTTGAAGTTCTTTTGTTGATGATGCACTAATTTGTTCTATTCATCAAACAGCTGCATGCTACAACCAGGTACAATGCAACAAGCATGTGACTCTTAGCAGAGTCACATATGCTAACAGTAATTTTCTAAAGTATGTAAATTTAGATATGAACACTGAATGAGTCCCACTGCCAGCTGTCATTAAAAGCAGAGTTCTGCCAGAGTTTTCTCAACCTTCTCTGCCACTATTTCCAACTTTAGAGTTATATTTCTCATGACTTCATGGAAAATTGACTGTATTGGGTGCAAGAAAAATTGCAAAACTACTCTCTAAGAATACACAGAGTTCATTTTTATTCTATCCATATGATGACCCACATCCTTTTCGAAGATTGATGTTTAATGACTACAGCATGACTATAGGAGTTATCTCCAGCAGCTAGAGATTACATTTTTTTGGTGACACGTTTGATATTTGCTTTATGGACGTATTTGCTTTCAGTGAGACAAATCTTCTGATCAGGCAGAACTGCAGCAACTCACAGACTGACCTAGGACAAAACTCCCTTGCTGTGCTTCACAGCCACCTGTAGAATTGCAGCACTGTGCAGTTAAAGACACGTGTTCCTGAGGCTTGTGGAACTTTGTCTCTGCTTAGATTCAAGCACCACATTTAAAGCGCTTGTCCGCCGTCTCTGCCAATGTGATTTTGCATGTGAAATGACCTTAGAGACACCTGCAAACCTTGTTGTCTCAGCAGCGAGTTTATAGACCTTAGCTGAGCCTGAAAATTCCTTGTTAGTCCCAGCTTCACCTTCTGCCTCTAAAAAACAAATAGTAAGTAATGAAGGGCAAGAAAGACACACACCATGTGTGCTCCTCTTGTGTGTGCTCTGGGTTTCCCTCCAGGTCCCCTCCTTCCTGTCTTCTTTCATCCTCTCCTCGTGTTCTCTGAAACTACATGACTAGAAAGGTCAAATGTTATCTACTTCCTCAGTTTGTTGGAGGCTGTTTAAAAAGTTCCTTTCCAAAGCTCTGTAAAAATTCAGCCCCTTTCACATTCTTTTTCTTATTTCTCATGAAACCCAGATGACACTCAGGAAAGGAAGAAACTACACTGACTGAATTTAAAAGTGTGCTGCTAATATTTCTTGCTCTGTGGAAAGGCAATCTCCCTCAGCACACTGGAAAATGTCCAAATTAATAACTGTAATTAATAGCTAGAGTAATCACATATCATGCAGCGGCAGCATGTGACCCCTCGTAAGCATGAATATATTTTCCTTCTGGCACCTACCAAGAGAGAGAAATATTATCATGCTGGTACAGAAGTTCAGAGAGACCAAGACACTGGACTTCAGGCCCTGAGGACAACCACAGCAGCACCAGGATCTGCTGCTGGCCTTGTGACACTCTGGGTTATGGCACCCCATGGCAGCCAAAGCTCCAGCCCTGCTCTACCCAGCTTGCAGCTTACTGGGCAGTACACCAGGTCAAGGAGTAATGGTTTTAAACTGAAAGAGGGTCAATTTAGATTAGATACAAGAAGCTTTTCTACAGTGAAGGTGGTAAAACACTGGAACAGGCTGCCCAGAGAGGTGGTAGATGCCTCATCCTTGGCGACATTCTAGACGAGGCTCTGAGTACCCTGGTCTAGCTGAAGAGGTCCCTGCTCATTGCAGGTGTGGTTGGACTCAAAGGCCCTTAAATGTCCATTTCAATTCAAACCCTCACTCTCCCTTCTTGCAAGAGCAACATGCAGCACTGCAGGGCCTGTGCACGTCCATAATTCAGAGTAATTGGGACCATATCCACATGCAGTCCTTCCTCAGGGCATCTCCTGCCGCCAGGGATGTGAACTATTGTACAGCGACCAATGTTAGACCAAGGGCATGGATCACAAGGACCCAGAGATAGTGAAGATTAAAAGAAAATTATTTTTCTCCATAAGAAGCAGACACTTTCTTGGTTCCTGACCAAACAGAGTGCATTTTATGCACCAGTGCCATAGTACAAGGGCAGTTGTGGAAAATAGCCTCAGGGAGGGTCCCTGAAGAATAGGAGAAATTCAAAAACAAAGCAAACTATTCATTTATAGCAGTTATAA
The DNA here is from genome assembly GCF_014805655.1 of Passer montanus. Lineage (NCBI taxonomy): Eukaryota > Metazoa > Chordata > Aves > Passeriformes > Passeridae > Passer > Passer montanus. Next base: position 2,532,091 of record NW_024373257.1, on the reverse strand, counting down.
AGGCTGTGAAATTATGCTTTATCCTTCTTACACATTTCACTTAATAGAAAAAAGTCAGTCCAGACAAAGTTCAGCCTTATAAACACAAGGACACACAGGGTTCACTTGTGTAAACATAAGCAATCCAAGCTTGATACTGCTCCCAGTCAAGTGACTTGAGGGGTGAGAAACAAAATGGACAGAGGATCCACTCAGAATGCAGAGCAGTAGCTGGTGCCTAGTGCTCTCATCATGCAAAACAAAATGCAGTTACATGGGATGCTATAAAATGAGACATCCTTTTGACCTGCTTTTTGTGAACAAGAATACATAAGCTTTATACTTGGAAAAAAGAATGGTGGTGTCATTTAGGTAGCTTGTTGACCTTTATACATGATCTGTTTATGACATGTCTGTACTTTCCCATCTTCCCTTGACTTTCCTTCTTCTATCACAGTGGAAAGTTTTTGTTCATTTATTTATTTGCTTTCATCCATTTGTGGTATGTATTTTTTTTCAGAAGCATACTGGAAAATAAAAGCTGAGAAAAAAATTGTATCTACAACCCTTTTATGCAAAAGGTAAACTTCTTCAAGGCTTTGCTTCCATAAAGCCTTTTAGTTTTGTCTGAAGGTCTCCTTCCTATTTATTCATGCCAGTAATCTATAAAGAAAAATTCGTGGCCTGATTTCTATTTTTAAAACCATGCATATTCTAGTCTAATGCTAAAGATTAAATAGAGTGGGGACAGATCTAAATTGTTGCTGTAATCTGTTAATCTACATCATGACAAATCACCTTGCAGATATTGAGCTATGAGCTGATATACATGTGTGCATGTGGAGTGTGGCAAGAATTTTCACTGTTTTAATGAAGTTAATGATGGATTTACTACAAGATTTGCACCTTTAATTCCACAGGGCAAATTTTCTTTTTTTCTAATGCTTTATGTATTTTTCTGTATGGAGTGTTTCCTATTTCTGCAAGCTCAAGGTCATTAAATCCCCAGAGGTAACAATGGAGCAAAAAGAAAACACAAAGCCCTTTGCCATTCTTAAACCCACTTCTTTCTAGGTGCACGAAACACAAATTTAACTGTTCACACTCAACCTATTTTAGGACAACAGGAATTATCTGTGTGTTGCTTATGACTAGATATTGTGGAAATATATTCAAGCACCGGGAATAGATTTCTGGGAAGCTGCAGATTCAACTTTGCTGTATTTTGACAGGAAAAAAAACCCCACCTTTCTCATACAGGGGCTTGAGATAATGTCTTTGTTTCCAGTCTGGAATTTTCCCAGCTTTTCTGTATTGCATCCACACAAAACTAAACTGCTGGGGCATTCTTGAGGCAGGATGGTATCCTCTAAGAAAAGTGGTATTACGGTCTATGGCAACTTCAAATCTGCAGTCTGTGAGCCCCTTTATTTTACCAGAGTTATGAAACCTGCTCCTCTGGGATGTTTTGTACCCCTTCACTTGTGTCAAAAGAAAAGGGGTTAATATTCTTTCCTTCAAACTTAGCGTTGACTTAGTCGAAAGAGTAATCTCTGAACAGAAATTGTGCTTGCAGCCTTTATCACAATGGGAAAATTTCAAATGAATAAAAACATATGAAATGAGAGGTTTTGAGAAAATCTATAACCAGAGGAACATCTCTAATAACCTGTTTTGGCTCCTAAGGTATCGCTGGAGAGTTGGTTTAGACCAAGACCTTTGGAAATACAAGGAAATTATTTCCCACAGGAAAAAGTAATGAAGAGAAATATAGTTGCTATCCATTCTTTAGCCTGCAGAATAAAAAGTTTCAGTTAAACAGACTTTTTCACATCCCCAAGGAAAGAAGAAGTCACAGATGCAGACATGATGAGGTTTGTACTTTACTTGTAAAAGCAAAAAATTTCAACTTGATAACATTCTGAGCAACAGGCTTAAGCAGTCATATGCTGGTACACATTAACATGCAGAAAGCATTGAAGAAAGTATAAGCCTGTTTCCTCTGCTGACATATATACAAGTGTAAAAGGGTGCCATGCACAATCTTCACAAGATACATGCCCTGTTTCTCAGACCTTAGTCAAAAACACAGATCAAGCATAGCCTCAGAATGATAAATAGTGGCAAAAGGTGAATATAATTTTATTCCTTACAAATGAAAACCAGTGATTTACAGTGTTATGCTTTGGATATGGAGCTAAGACATCTACTATCAATCATTCAGAATAAAACTGTCACTTTGGAGTGGCTGGAGACAGGCACACCTGCTGCAAACATTGACAAAGTTTCCTGCATGAGAAGTTAGAAATTCAGGAGCACAACATTGACAAAGTTTCCTGCATGAGAAGTTAGAAATTCAAGAGCGCTAAAAGCCCTGAGCCTGTACGACAGAATGACTGGTAATGAAGCCACCAGACAAACATTTGGCACCCAGAGGTCAAAATTTTTGCCCTGTTTAGTAGAGGAGCTACACTGATTAGGTCCTCAGATACTCATTAAAGTCCATTTTTTAAAAATACAAAAATCTGCGTGGTGTCTTTTCATGTTTATTTACTTTCCAACATGTGTTACAAAATTTCAAACAATATAGAAACAATATGGACAAAATTACTTACTAGTCTAGCTTCAAGTTCATAAGCTCATCCAAAAATACATCAAATGAACCCAAATCACAACATTTTAATACTTGAATTTTAACATAGTTTGAAAATATTTGCTGACTGCTTCACTTCCTACTTTCAATCCATTAACTAGGTGTTGTTGGTAAGTAATATGTGGTGCAAACAGAGGTGTAGAGCTGTGAAAAGCGGAGCTTTTTTAAACCAAATACAAGGCCAATATTATATACTTGAAGTGTATAGAAGAATTACAGCAAGAAAAGCTTGTCTGATGAGATGCTGAGCTGAACTTGGGAAGGGAGTTGCACTGAGGGATTGTGAAGATTCTCAGTTCAGTCAAAGAAAGAGCAGAGATAATTTCTCCTGTTCTGAGCCTGGGAATCTTAGAGGAAAGAATTAAAATAATTATTATCTCTCTTTCTGTAACCATTGTTTATATTTATGGTTTTCCACATTGTGCTATTCATAGTTCACCAATAGTGTGAGATGTTTCTACTTTGAAGCCAATCAAGTATCAATTTAGCAAGTCACATTATAAAAGACCCTCTACTTTCATTAAAGTGAGCCTTCTGATCCACCTGAAAGCTGGAGTCTTTTTTTCCATCCCTGACTCAACAGTGTCAAGGGACACTCTTACTTAATGAAAAATTCAAGGTATTCCAAGGCAGGTTACCCCTCACTGGAGGAGAAATAAATAACGACTTTGTTAACAACGATTCTACAAGCTCTGACTCCTCTAAAGCTTCTGCACTTCAAGACAGCTTTCAGGAGAGGAAAAACAAGGGCTTAGAAAGCATTTAAGTCACCTTCCTTCCAGTCACCTTCCATCAGCTTCCATACTAGCCAAAGATGAGGCTTACTTGGGAGTATACAATAAGATGCACTACCCACACCTTCCCTTCTCCCTCATAAAATGCCAAAGGCTAGCCATAAATAGATATGCTTTATCTAAATGTGTGCACAGCTTTGAAGCGTAAACTACATTTCATTTTGGGGGTTGGGGTAAGAGAAGCATCAAATATGTTAGCTCACCAACTGTAAATTAAAACAAAAGAAAAAAAACCATCAGTTGCCCCTCATGCACTTTCCCCAGAACTGTGAGATTTAGTGCACCAAGATTTTAACATCTCAGTTAGAAAAATGAGAAAGATACAGCAGAACATATGGCATGAACAAGGTTTTAAACGGCAGAATTTGAAAATGGTTTGCAAGATGCTCCATAAATATTCCAATCCCAAACACAAGCTGTTTTGCAGCAGACTCTTGATGGAAGTTTATGCACACAATAAAATGTTACTTTTTTATATCACAAATGGCCTGCTCTGGTGACATTGAATGGCGTGATGCGAGTTAACCTGCCTGCAGGAGGAGCTCAGAATCAGGCAGGTGCTGGCTTGGTCAGGCAGTGTCATTGTTATTGTTTCCACTGGAAACAAGATAAAATATTCAGTGGACAATAGTCAATGATGACAAGGACTCTCTTTGCATCTATCAGCCCTAAGGATAAGCTCTCAGGAAGAACAAAATCAATGTATTTTACAATCTATACTTCTCCAGCATTCAGAGATGTACTACTGTCCATACAATTTTGGACCTATTTCAGCAGAAGTCATGATACATATTTTCAAATGAAGTCACTGAGAGACAGATGAAAATCAACGTCCAAGACTTCTACCCAAGACTGAGACTAGCAAATTATTTGTGTGTAACTACATTTAAGTTGACATCAGTTAACTGGAGTTTCCTACTAGGTATTTTAATAATATATTCACAAACACTTAACAAGAAGAAGAAGAAGACAGGAATTCACATAAAACCTAGGACTATCCAAGCTCTTAGTGCTGAATGCCACTGAGAAGGTTTGCTTATATATGAAGTACTGCAGAATACTACCACGAAAGGAAACTTAAGAGTCCTTTGGGGCACACTGTAAATTTTCATGCGAGTTGCCACAAATACACCTACTGTTCACACAAATGAGATTTGCAATAAATTTTCATCTATTGATTGAAACCCAATCCACTCTCTTTGAATGAAGTGAAAATGCAAGTGTGTGTCTGAAAGCTTCACAAACTGAAATCACATAATAAAATCAGATTTTTCAGTCAAGCCAGGACTGTGATTCAAGAGAACATTTCCTCTGAACTGAGTTCCCTCGTTTGCATCTGTTTTTGGGTGGTACTCAACACACAGTTCATAAAATTCAGCACAGTAGGTAACATACTGTTTTATTCTGAATGTTTTGTTTCACCTGCAAGGCATCTCTTAAATGCTAGTCTTTGAGGGACTCATTTGCTTTCATCTGCACAAGCCTCCAGCTGGTAGCCCTTCAGTAAAGCCACAACCTTCCTATTTCATGATTCTTACTTCAAGTCTGTTTGTGCGTTGGAAAGATGCTGGCAGGAAAAAGAGTTGGACAAAGGGGTCTTGACAAGGACTCAGACAACCAAGGCTGTGATGTGCCTCTGAACTGCTTCTCCTCAAGGCCTTGTAACACATGGATGCTTCTTCCTTGGGAACAATAATACAGGACACTGAGATCATCTCCTTTAAGCTGCTGATATAACCTAGGTCTAAAACATGTAACATAGACTCTTACTTCTTTTAAAAGAGAGGATGCCAATGCTTTTACAGATGACTATCCTACTTACAGGCAATGGGCCATATTTACTATTATTCACTTGCAATATTGTAATGGTAGTTGGAAGCCCTGGAGAGAAGAAACCATTTGTGGGGGCTGGAGGAAAATTAATTAATGTAGATGGCAGAACAGGTAAAATGGAGGAAGAGGGGAAATGGGAATTGTGGACAAAGTTGCAGTCAAAAATTGCATTCAAAAAAACCAAATGCTTATGCATAAATACTCATGCTGCAGAGTGCTGTCTCTGCCAACAAACATAATTCCTTAGGGGAAGTGTGGGTACTGGAGGATAAACATAGAGCTGATCCGGTCCTCCTTGCATAATCAGAATCATCCATCTTCTTACAGAGGGTTCAACTGATAGGTTGCATCAGGGTTGTGGACCGATGTGGAGGTGGACAGCCAACACTCTCCTCAGTTTCAGACTCCAATCCCTTTCTGTACCAGTGTCACAACCCAAAATCTTTCCACAAGCCACCTGAGACCTATCTAGAGAACAGGTGGATACTTTACATCTGCCATTCCTATTGAAAGACTGTTTAAGGACTTGCTACTCTGAGGGTTAGATAACTCCTCTTCACTTTTAACCCTAATGCAATTACACGTGATTTATACATCCTTCTTCTCCCCCTCATGTAGTGCTGTATGTACTTAGTGTAATCAATCTCCTCTCATCCTTCATTAGATAAGCCAAGTCAATACTTATAGATTTCCATTCTCCATATAATTCAGGTAGTTTCCACTTGGTCAAGGTTTATTTAATCTTATCCAGCCATGCAGAGCACTGCACACAATATTCTAGATGAGGCCTCAGCTGAGTCTCACACAATTTAATAAATTTTTCCCACTCTTTTTTCTGCTCTCTCATGCTAGTGGTACATAGACATCCTGTGATCTACCAGGCCTGTTTCTCCCTCATCATGCTGGTTTGAACTCAGCTAATGGTTGCCCTGTTGACAGCTGAGGGTTTTGCTCTGAATCTAGATGTGCCTAACCTTACATATTATCCTGGACTGAGTATTCATCTTCATGCTATTTCTTTTCTTGTCCTCAAGGTCATCCAATTTTCAGAGTATAACACTCCAGTCCTACTTTTCATTGATAGCCCCTCCTTGGGCTCTGTCATCACTGCAGTCTATTCACTCCTTTCTCATTTTGTCACAGGTTTGTTGGTGAAAATACTAAGTAGCATTGGTTTAGAAACCTCTCTTTAAAAAAACACAACCAATAGCATCCTTCCAGCTTAAATATTTCCCTTAATAAACTGTGTAATCTCCCCACTAGAGCAGATACTTTAGCAGTGTACAGTTCTTACAAAAATCCATGTCTTCCTCACCGGAATACTTAATTTCATGTTCTGTAATCTGTCAAATTCTCTCCTATGGGTTAAGCAATACTCTTTGAATTTCCTTTGCCTAAAATGCAGGCACATTCTGGGAAAAAACTCCCAAAACATAAACATATGTTATTAGTCTGTGTTTGTCCTTTAATGCATTTAAGTTGCATTGATACTGTTTTCCTTTATGTGTATATACTCTATTATTCTTCCCTTCAAAATGTGTACAAAGCCAATATATACAAATGCACTTAGTTAGACAGGTCTGCAAAGTTTTAGATTGCTATTTCCTTTTATGTCAATGCCTAAATATTCCCAATACTTCTGCTGTTCTCTGTTCATAGAAGCCCACTATGACTTCATTCTGTAGTAGAAGATCCTTGTGCTGAATATCCATATTTCATATGCCAGTGCCTTCTAAAGTGAAAAGTCCCTGTGATCCGGAGTGAACTAAGACCACAAAATTTGGTTTTCATGTCTTAGTCATGGACATTTACATTTCCTTCTTTCCATCAGCCATCTTCTCTATCATTCATTCTCTTTCCCCCAAATTCAGCTTCAAAGAAAATTAAGAAAAATATTTAACATGGGAAGTCATATCCTCTTTAATTCTATCCCCATCCTCATTTCACAGTGTTTCCACTTTTTTTTCTTGTTCTTTTTATTTTCATGGTTGAAAAACCTTTCACAATTTGCTTAAATTTCCTGTCTCAGCTTGACTTTTGGCAGTTATCATTTTACCCCTGCTCTTTCTGACCTCTCAAATGCAGTTTTAGCACTAGTTCTGACATATGTTCTCACTATGCTCTTACATATGGGCGATTTCTCTCTTCATCTAAATTCCTTACTTAATAAACACTAAAACTGATTGAATTCTAAAACTGCAGAGAAGTCATGAATATTTTCATAAATAAACTCACCACATTCAGATCATTACTATTTATGAAATTGTGGTGTTTGATAGTGAGAAGCATATGTTGATCAATAAATAAGAATGGCAGTCTTTCTTAAAAGATCGAGAGATACAAATATTTTGAATGAGAAATTATATAAACCTTTTTCTTCCCTGAAAATTTAAACTCTGTTTTCCAAAGTATAATTACAATACCTTAAAGTAAAAAAAAAAAACCAACAAAAACAAAAAACCCCCCAAAACAAAACAAAAAAACCCCCCAAAAAACAAAATAACAACAACAAAAACAAACAAAAAAAACCACCCCACCAAAAATACCCAACACACAGCTGCATCTAATAAAGATTTTCAATCATACATTGCACAGTCAGTTTTAAAAAGCAAAGCTTCCAAATTTGAAGACAGGAAATGGAGCGTATCTGAGCTACTTACAAAATAGATAGTTGAATTAAACCCTTAAATGATAAAATGGGTGAGGAAAGAGTATAAATAAAATTTTAAAAATATATTAGTGAGCATTAGTGAGTAGATTAGGTGAAGGATTAATATGGTAACCTATGACATTTTCTATTATGTTTTCTTCAGAAAGTGGTACAATGTCTATGAAGACCTGCTTTTTCCCATTGTCACCATCTATACTTCAAAAATAGTCAGGGGAATGAACCATGACCAACCTTATTCTTTTTTTCCTCTGCATGGCAACTGCACCTTCAGGTTGCTTTCCAGTTAAGTCAGTGGCAGAGGCTCGTGGTGTGCAGCTACTGATGGATTGGAACCAAGGCTACAAATCACATAATCTCTGCCTCAGACCTGCACCTTGACTTCTCACTGAGCAGTGTGATTCAACAGCTGGATGAAAGCTGGAAAATAGATGTTGGCAAGAGGTTGTGCTTATCATGAAACATGGTAAGAGTGAGCGGTGCAACAACAGCTTAGGGGATTAATTTGAAACAGAAGCTGCTCCCTTCAATGAGGGAATGATTTAGCATTAAACAAGCAGTTGCCTTAGTAACTAATGTAGTGCCCTTTCCCTCCTTTCACTTTGAACATAACCATCTCTGAACTCAGTTTTTCATCACCTTTTTTGTTTGCTTAAGTGGTCTTCTTCAAGTGTCAGACAGCCAAATAGCTTGCAGTGAAATGTAAGCCTATTTCCTTTTTATGAACTGCCCTAAAATGCAAAACATATTGCAGGATCTTCTCCTCAGTTTACCAGGCTTTGAGTACTAAAGAACAATATTTTAATCTAAGCTGACAAGTCTATTTCTGATAGAAAGTGGAATTCTGGATGCCATGTATTCATCAGGCCTACAGCTCTCCAGCAGTCTTTCTGAATATCACTTCTTAAGAAATGTGCCATCCCGGATGAATAAACTGTGTAGTGTTCCTCTTATGTTTACCTGTTCCTGTGTAGAAGGTCAAACATACTGCCAATGAGAACCAAACAACTTCAAAAAGAAGGAAGAAGGGACTCACTGTACATGTTTATATCTGTATCATCTATCTGACTTGATGAACAGTTGAGGAAAATAAAGAGATTAATCTGCTGCCTCTTAAATCTTGACATTTTAGATGGAGCTAGAACAATTATATTTATTCAGAGTCAGAAAGGATTCCTGTATATCCAGTTTAGATATAACCAGAGAGAATAAACTTGCAAGTATCTCCAGAGTTAGTCCAGCCTCTTCTGGAGATAGCATAATAAAGCAAAAATCTATAAAGTAACCATTACATAAATAATGTATCTATTTACTTATAAGTTGCAGGAGGAAATAATTAGAATATCCATACTTTTCCAAAACTGCTCCATCTTCAGTAGGAGGGATAGAATTTAGGTGTAGTCTACATGTTTTCTCAGGTCTTGGAAAAACAGAAACATTGATATCATTGTTCTGAGCACCCAAAAATCCCAACATACATTTTTTGCCTTGACTTTTGTGAAGCAAGCTAAGAGCAGCTAAGTATTGAGCTTCTCCCCATGTGGGATGCTGTCACTAGTGATGATCATGGGACTCCAGCTTCAGGTTCAACCACACTAGAAATCCAGAACAGCCAAAACACTTCCTGGTATCCAGCCTGTGGTCCTTGCTCCCATTTCCCATGGCAAGGAGTCTGTCTTTTTCTGAATGAGATTTAAGTCTGAATTTGCCTGGAATTATGCACTGAGGAATCCCATGAGAGCTGTCTATTCTGTCCCAGTTAAAACTTACGAAGTTATACAGAAAGCAAGTGCACATTTTCTGTGATCTATTAGGCTTTTCTGCAGCCTTGACAGGTGCACCATCCCTAATACAGAGAGATATAGTTTGAAATCTCAAAACAAGCCCTACTATTTCCATGATTTTAACTGCTATTTCTATAGTCAGTGAAATATGCCCAGTGACGTGGAGCAAAAAAATAGAAAGCTGAAAGAAAAAACTCAAAATTTGAGAAAAGAAACTCTCCCCATGCCTAGACACAAGGGAGAGCTGATGCCTTGGGTTGGAGGAGAAGGAGGCCGGGTCAGGTATCTGAGTGAGAAGTAGAGCACTGAAATTACAGTCCAATGATCTTTTCCATGTGGAAAATCCAGTGCTGTTAAATTGATGTTCTATGGACAGAAATTGATTCATTAGATTTTTCTGATGTTTCAGTAAGACTATACTCATCCATCTTTTAAACCATTTATAACCCCAGAGATATACAGTCAAATTTATCATGTTCTGGCATAGAAGACGCCCGTGTACAAGCTGCAACCTTTACGAGGAGAAATTACCATTAAGAAATTGCTCCATCTAAAACTGCCAATATTTTTACTATACCAGTGGTGATGGAAAAACAGATCAAGCAGATCTGTGTCAGATTCTGTACAAGGAGCATGAAAGATTAAAAATCAGCCTGCATCTGATTTTCTTAGCTTTTTTTTCCCCACTGTAGACTCAATGTGTTTGATGTACTTTCATGTTAGACCCTTATTTGGGAAAAAGAATAAAAACAGGAAATAAATCACACACTCTGACATGAGGGTAAAATGACACTGAACACTACACAGTCATGCTGGAGACGTTAAGAGTCAATTATTTAAGCAGAGAGCTTGTAAAAAGACTCCACTACTGAAAATGCCTTTTTACTTCTTACATGAATTGAGATTAATTATAATGTCCAGTTGACAGAATATTAGAATGAGTTGGAAAAAAAGATCAGATTCATTTCTTATGTGTTGAAGCTATTAGCTTAAAATAGTCTGTAATTGATTTTGGTCTGATGGTGAAAGCAGGGCTGCCATTTTCTAAAATGGATTGTGTAAATTTGGCCAGACAGTATTAAGATGAGACCAGACTCTGAGAGGGTCAATCAAGGTAAGTTTCTCTGCTAGACAGTTACTCAGCCATTTTGGACAACTTCATGCATAGAATTCTATCCCTCAATTATCTAAAATCTATTACAGTTAAAACTGTGATCATGAGAAACAAAATCAGAAGGGTTGCAGCTTGACATAAAATCAGTACTGGAAAAGAAGACTGCTCCAATACTAGTAAATGGGCCTGGTAGCTTTCAACTAATGTGTCTTGCAAAGAAGGGTATGTAACAGTTCCACACACCATGAAAATTAATTTTTCCTATGTGGCTGGTGGGTGAAGTTTCATATTATGAATCAGTGGCATTTTACCCATCTGTTTGTACTTAATGAGAACGTGACATCTTGGATTTCATGTGAGCTCACTGAAATTAAGGGAGTATAGCTTTAACTAAACCCACAGAATCAGGATTTATTAACAAGAAGAGGTTGTGAGGGGATTTTTTTTTATGAAGGATTTTGATATTTTGTTATCTAACTGCTTCCAGGACAGGAATGAATATCAAGTGTTTCAAAATTCTCAAAGAAAAATATTCAATGACTAAAATATTTGGAGTCAATTGATTTCTACATTATTATACTGTAGTATGATCCAGAAAGGAAATACAAATTAATTTCTGGGAAAAATCTAAACAGAGATTCTATTATGAGAACACTGCATTACAGTGATGTGTACCCAACTCAACAAATTTATTCCTTTTCATTAGAAGTTGCATTTTTGATGGAATTTTGTTCCAGTGTCTTTTTTAAGCCAACCTCTGTTATGTCATATTTACAGAGACAGCAAATGAAGATTGAGTATTTTTTGAGTGTTGAAATGCCAGTGATTTTAACTGACATGCAAGCACTGGAAGAAATATTTGGAACAGCTATTAATATATGATTAACAAATAACTAGAATTAACAGCTGAGCTAATATGAATGCATATTCAGATGTATTTATTTTTACATATTCATGGGATGTATTTGTACAAGAGACAGAACAACAGCAAGTTAAAGGGAATTGTATAAACAGACTGTAAGCAAAGTAAGAGACCAGAGTAACCCTCCCCATCATGAGGAGGAGGTTAAGAAGAAACAACTTTTATTTCCTGTCACTCATAATGATTAAAGCTCTTTTCTCTAAAGCAGGCAATGCTGGCTGCCCTCACAGAGACTCCTGGATTGAGAACAGCTGCTGTGAATAAGACAGGGTAAGATTTTTAGACCCTCAGGGAGGCATGTGCTAGGAAGCAGCAGTATTATACAGGGTGTATAATATAAATGAAAAAGCTCTGGTAGGGTGGAGTTCTGCCAACAAGCAGGAGCAAGAACGAGATTACTGGCAGTGGGGTGGGGCAGGAACCCAGGCTATCAATAGAAATGGGAATGATATTAGAAGCCTGGAGGACTGGCTGGAGTTTCTCCAGACCTAACCCAGCATGCTTCTCTGTCCTTACACCTTCCATAGGTGTTGGGGCAGTAAACATGCCAGATGGAAAGGCAGAAAGGATTGGAGTCAAACACAGATATTGACTTAATAGCCATTTTCTTGGATAGCTGCTGTTCAGCTACCTTCCTGAGTCATTTGAGAAAGCTTGCAGAGTCAGTCCTTGAGACAGCATATTGCTTCTCCTTTGGTTTGTGTTGAAAAAAACCAGCACTATCCTCTGCCTGCAATGTTTAAGAGACCAATAGTTGTGCACTTCCACAGCTCTTTAAAAGGATGAGTCTTTCCAGTGCGCTGTTATTTTAATTCATCAAATATAAGTACAGCTCTCAGGGAGCTCCTGTATTTTGCATACAAAATAATGTGAAATGTAACCTGCTAATATAACCACCACAACTCTCTTATTCATGCAATTTCTGCTTTAAACAGTCTAAGGGGATGATAAAGAAAAGTAAGGCTTCACAAGACTCATCATTTAACCAAAGCTCCATCTGTTTATTTAATCTTATCTCTTTCCTATTTAAAAATGAAGTTCAGATGTTCTGTCTAAACACAACAAAAGGAGGTTGGAATTCTTAATTATCAGTAGTGATACACAATCTAAAATAAGTTCTGTAGCTCTGATATGCTCTGCAAGGTGCATGCAGGTAACTGAACAATGAAAGAGAAAGAGGGATAAAGAAGTCTAAGGAGAAAAAAAGAACCAAAACCAGTAGTGCCAGCATAACTTTATATTCAGTTACAAGTCAGGATCATATAAGAAGCAATTATTTTCACTACACTCAAAATCCTCATGTTGAGGATTACTTCAGTACAGGCTACAGAGTATTTAATAAAGAAAGGCTTGAAAGCCCACAGTGTATAAAAGCTTTTGTATGATTTGAAGAGACATGACAAACATGCTCATCAGGATTATTTTCACAAAAACCTAATTTTTTAAGCATATATGATGTGCCAAGTAAATGCCTCTAATATCTTCCACCTTTCTTAGGAAATCTGGCTGATGTTCATGTCCTCTGTGTATTCATTAATCCAGAGCTTTAGGATAGGAAGCAAAGGATATTGTAGCCATCTTCAAAGCTACAAGTCTGTGTAGTTTTAATGGATGGTGGAGTTAGAGCTCAGACCTGCCCAAACACGATAAGCAGAACAACCAAAATACTGAACATAGCAAACAATTGTGCCTCTATTGACTGAAGACTATTGAGCGTTTTTATAATTTTGTAAATTAGGCTGCTTAAACATATAAATCTGGACAAAAATAAATTTTATTACCAGCAACTATAGACATCACATTCATATATACCAATTTTGAGGTATATCAGGTTGCCTAACACACCTCTCTGCTGTCACACAGGACCAAACACCCCTATGCCAGTCCTGAAGGTTATTGTTCCAACAGGAGAATCTATACTGGACATTGCACACAGGCATCCAATGTAGGGACAAATAACCTCCCTGTGGCCACATTCCTGTCAGAAGTCTTACTCTGGCAGTTTTTCCTGTTGTAGGGCAAAATTTGTTTGCAGCTGGCTTCTGTGGATGAGCACTACTGAGGAACTGATTGTTATGATGCTTTTTCATAACATTCAGCATATCCAAGATATTTTTTTAAATGGTGAGGATGCATTTTGTTGTGTTTCCAGCCTTTCCTCTGCTGCCATGAGGGTCAGAAACTGCTTGCATTTTCTAAGAGCAAGCAGAATGAAATTTAGTATATTTGCAAGACGACCTGCTCACATGATTCCCTCTCCTGTATTTTGCCTTTTGCAAGTAGTATATTACTTCAATACAAGACAAGACAAAACCAGATCTGACATCATTTCAACATATACCAGCAGTATGTTAAACTAAAGAAAAGAACATTGCTGCTGTTTCAATAAGAAATTAATGAAGACCCCTAGTTATTTTTGTGAAAACTAGGCACCAGAAAAACAATCATCAGAGTTGTTTTCCTGCTTTAAAACAGATGAAATATAATATTATTTCCAGAATATCCTGGCATCTTCTTGTACAGGAAAGAGAATCCAGTCCCACAGAAATTAGGCAGCGTTTCATATTTTGAGACAAGAGTAAGTGAATTAATCACTGTATGTGAACCAGCTTGTGTATGTAATCAGTTGTGGTGGTCTACTGGTCTGCCTATACAGCTTTGGATGATGAACTTGCTACTTAGCCGTATTCAGGTGCTGCTCTCTCCTGTGCAAGCTAAAAGCCAGTCACTGCTGAGATAAAAACAGTCCTGTGGATTCTGAACTGAAACAAACACAACAGAGAGAGCAAAATGAGTCCTTATACTGAGGCAGCCACTCCTTGCATGATCAGGTAAAAACCTAGGTGTGGTTTAACAACCTGTATGTGCCTTTCCTGCCAGGAGCAGGAAACATGGCTAATGCACAAGGAAAACATGGAAGATGGCAGGTTCTGGAAAATCGTCCATCTGCCTTTTCAAATGGTTCCAGCTTCTCATTCATATTAAACATAATTCCGAGCTGTGTTTCAAAAGCATTGTTTAAACAAATTGTCTTAGGGAGTAGACATCCACTTTCCCAACCTCGGTTTGATGCCCTGCAGAGAAAATAATGCAGTGCTACTGCCAGTTAGAAGAAGCAATGCCATAAAGAAAATAATGCACACTTTTACTCTCCCAAACATCCTATTTTTCTGCAACTATTTAAAATTGTAATATAAACTGCCAAAAATGCCCTGTATGTGTGGCTTACTTTCCTGTGATCTCACCAGGTCCCTCTCATTATAATCACAGAAAAAGCAGTTTAACTACATTCAGTGAATTTCAGTTTCTCGGCCCCCACAGAGGAATCTCTATTAATATGCAGCAGCAAAAATGGCAAAGCACAGAATTCTATTTATCCAGGGCTGTTTGGCTGGAAGATGGAGCTAAGTTTGATAATGAACTCCTGAGCCTGGTTATTTACAGGGTGCACACTACATATCAGGCTCAATACATGACTAAAACTCTATGAACTGAAAAATTCAGTCCATTTGTCCTCTGTACTGAAACCAGAGATGACTAATAATAACACTGAAAGAAAAATGCAGTGCTGATGCAGTCACAGCTGGAAAACTGTACCCTGTGATGAGCACAGACTGGTGGGTACTCAGGAGAAAGGGAAAAGATCATTAAAGAGATGGCACAATTGTCTTAGAAAGACTGGGAAAGCTAAGTGGCACTTGGCTAGGCTAGCATGGAACAGGGGCAAGTTTATTGAAAGTCCTCACTTGAACTATCCATGGTAAAAGGCCTTTGCTGGGAGGGTGTCTCAGGGCAGCAATGCTCCAGAGGCAGTTTCAGTCAGAGTATGTGTGGATCTTATTTCACAGACACCAGCAGATTTACCAACAACAGTGTAAACTGATTTCTTCAGTAGTACTGTAAGAAAGAAAACATACCTAAGGAAAATGCTGAGAGTCTGAAATTTAATGTCACCTTCAAATTATCCAGGTCTAATTGATGAAATCTGGGAGAACTCACTCAAACATCTGAGACATTGTTTGCTGGTGTGGCTGATCCAGTTAAAAAATGAAATTCACTTTCATGGACCTTCCAATGCCCAAATGTAAATAGTATTGGAGTTACTCAAAAATTTTCATGCTTCTGAAGAGGCTGCTATTTGCTGTTTTGCACAGAAGGGAATAAGGCAGGTGTCATCCAGTACAAGTGCTGTAGCCAAATACTGGAGTATTTAGGGAAAAAAAGGGAACAATTTACAAGTAACTGACAGAAGTTCAACACCAACTACATTTTGGTAACAAGAACAAAGGAGAAGAGATCAAGTCTACATAAGGGAAGTAAAGAAGCTAATTTATGACAGTAATTAAGTTTGAGAACAAATGCAATACCCCTGAACTCCAAAGAAGGAGCAGCCCTACCCAAGATACCTTCAGGTAAGGTTTCACTGACTGCTGAACTGTGAAGGGAGCAAAGAGATGCCAAGTTTATGTCCCAGTCAGTCTCTAGAAGACGCAGCCTGGCTTTGACCACATTATTTAAAAAAAAAAAACAAGCCAAAACCATGGGTTCAGCTGGACATCCACCTGAGCATTACCCTGTTTTTGAGGTGTAGCAACAAGGTTGGCCAATACTGGAATTTGAATATTGCTTTTTTCTTTCAGCATCTAGTCACAAGCATAAATGTCTAAAGCAAATCAGGAACAAAATTTCTCTTAACAAGGCAGTATTTATCCTTTCAGTACCATCATTAAAAACAAAGTACACAGCATGCAGAGCTCAGAGTAGGCATAGTTGCCAAAATAGAAAAAACTCATGGGGAAGGGGCTTTACCCTGGGTTTTACGCAATCCCTATTGTTCAGGCCACATGATCTGATGCTAGTGGTATTTCTGCTACATTAATCAATATACATACCATTCTGTAAGGGCCAGCTGTCATTGTGGGGCAGGTACACTGGGACAGCAGGATACGTAACATCCTGAGGCAGGATTTGAGGCAGGGCTCATGGCACTGTGCCAGAGAGTGGCTACTACCATCCCTTCAAATTCTGAGACAAAATGACTTTCCAAATGTTGCATGGGGGCAAAACAGCACTTGTGTTTAAGGACTGTCTCTCTGATCACATTGGGATTTATTTCCCCCTCCTTCTATCTCTACACATTTACAAGTTCTCTCACATACAGTTCTTCCAAGTACAATAAACGAGGCTTCCTTGCATGTCTTTTTTGTGTGCCACTCAGCCCTGAGTAGTAGATATTGTTTCCCCTCCTTTTTGCCAACTTCATATCCCTCTTTCTCAGTTATGGTGCCTTTATACACAATGTCCTATTCGTAAGTTTTCATCTTCAACATCTCACCAGAAAACAAAGAAATTTCTCACTTAATTTCTGTTTTGACAGTTCTTTCCCATCTTTCACTACAAGATCTTCACCTTTATTGCTGTTGAAATTCTTATTTGTTTGCCACTGGACAGATTCATTCAGTCAGTTAATATTGACTGACATCTGCAGAGCAGATAATCTTTATTTTTGAAGCATCTATATATTATACATAACTCATTCCATGTAATTATACAGAGTGCTCTCATTTCTGGAAATGACTGCTCTTTGTGTTCTGTGTGGAAGTAATAAGATACATTACAACAGGTTTCACTGACTGCAGAAACAGCATGGTATACAATGTACTAATAAATTTACAATAAAGCCTTCTCAAGTGATTTCTGATTTAAGTTACTGGGAAACAAGTTATGCAGGAGAGGCTTGTTTCAGCACTGTGCCAACTGATCTTGCTCCATTAAGAATGGAGGATTTTGCACTGTCTAGATCTCTCATGTCCTTTTCCCTATATTTCTTAACCCGTCCCCTCCAGTTGCCTGTCCAGCTTTGACCATTCAGTCACCTTACTCTTATCTTATGTACCATTTTCTGTGTTCTCTGTATAAGGGAACAACCTCTAAAATGTGATCCATAAGAATATTCCCTAGTCTTTTTCCAGCAAAAAAGTCTCCAGGAAGAACTATGTTAGAAATATGTTATCAGCTGGTAAGCTATTGTTTCCTTTGATGTTTTTAAAAAATAAATAGCAGAATTAAAATGAGCTGTGAATTATGTCCTCCCCAGGCAGGCTGCCTGCCAGAGGAAGGTTCAGCAGAAAGGTGTCGGGGCATCCTCGTCTTGTGGGCTCAGGGGCACACATGAACACCCAGCTGGGCACAGGAACAGCAGGATCCATGTGGCTGCAGGCGTGCTCATGCCATGCTGACATGTCCCCAGGCCTTCTCATGTCACTGGAGAAGCTCACAGCTCCGAGCCTCTGGCTGATTGCATGCCTGGCTCTCAGCTTGGACACCCTCTGCTAACAGCCTTGCCTTTCTCTTCCAGAGGAAAGTACTGGGATGCCTCAATTCCCCAACAGTAATGCTACTGTCCAGATGGGATGATGCTGACAGTCTGAAATTGTGACAGCTTCATTCCCTCTCACTGATAAACACTGATTGTTTTGATCCTGCATCTGTTTGGGGCTCTTACTGACAGTACACTTACCGTGCCAGATATTTTGCAGTGTCAAACAAGCAAGAAGTCCAGAAACATTACTAAGCAAATTCCATAAAACATGGAAATCCTTCCTTTCACCACATGCCAGGAACTTTCTTCTGGCTAACCCCAGCTTTGTACCAGATAACCCAAAGATTAATTCACAGAGCCATCCAAATTATTTTTGTCATCAATCTCTAGTCTGCTTTGGGACTACAACTGCTGTAAATCCTCAAACCTAACTCAACAGTAAGAGCATATTGTCACCCATTGCTTCTATTCTCTTGCAGCCTTGACCTGCAAATATGATATTATCTTTTCCTCTAATGCCACTGCCATCCCTAAAATGCTCATGACTCCTCACTCTTTACGCATGCAGCCCAGGCATATTCACAAACAAATCAAATACAAAAGTGCTTTGTTTTGAAAGCTGTGTCATATAAACTAGTTTTTCAAGAGCACACCATAGAGTTCAGCCTGTCAGAATCAAGAGTCATAATGCCTCAGCACAAAACACAACGTCAATGCTGTTACAGGTTGGTGCAGTACCTTATTCAGCCAAGCAATCACATGGAAAAGTTTGAAAAAGTCTTTGCTGGAGACAACTCAGTTGACATCCATGTCTTAATGAAACAAATTCACCAAACTGCAGTCAAATGCATCTTCAATCTTTCTGTTCTTCTCAGCAATTCCACAATTTATTACCTATGACAATTCACCTTAACCTACCCTTAACTATATAACCCCAAGGTGACATAAATACCATGCTTCATATATATTTTTACTTGAGCAAGGCTTGAACTCTCATCTCTCCATCAGTTTCTCTAGATCTGATCAATGTAAAAATAAAGGAAACGCATAGCAGAGAACCCTCACACAGCATTCTGCAAGAGGAGGCAGGAAAGTGTAAAAAGGGAGACTAACACATTTGCCTCGGGAATGACATATTGATGTATTTGGATAGCAACGAATATCACACTCCATATGACTTCATCCTTACTATTCCCAGGAAATAAACAGATTTTCTGCAGTATTTGTACTGGTACAAAAGAAACCATTTTTCATGTAGTAATCAAGGATCTGATAGGAGGCGTGTGAAGACAAAAATCTCCAAAAACTGACTTGTACCTGAAACCACCAGTAGAAACTATGAGAGTTACTCAATAAGCTTCTTGGTTAAACAAGACTTCCCTTTCAAAGTATCTTCTAAACATTGCTTTCTTCATTCTTACTCGGCACAGATACCGCAGATCCTTAATAAGCTGCAGAAACAAATCAGAAATCTTTCAGTTTTGGTGGTTTTTTTTTCTTTTCTTTAGAAAAGGCTCACCCCAGCCAGCTGTGTCCTCTTCCACAGAACAGCTTCTTTGCTCCCATTTGTCTTCAGAGACCTACATGGACTCAAGCCAAAGCACAGATCCTCTGCTACCTTCTCCTCCCCCACCACAGAGAAAGCTAATCGACCTTTTCAGCCTCCTTTCTCTTTCAGCTCCACTGCCTTACCAGAATGCATTGGCTATTAGCCCATTTCCTGTTAGCTACAGCTTTATATAGTGAATCTGCTCTGTTTGAATGCTTCAGGCATCCATTTGCTGCAAGACCTTGGGACATCCCTTTGGTCCAGGCTCCAACTGCTACACACTACCTCTGAGTTAGTAGTGGCTGAAATGCGCAATTTGTAGCTCTAAACTGCATCAGCACGAACTGCAGTGCTAAATTATAGCCCTAAATGAATATGGTGTCCAGTCACAGGTTTTGGGGCTAAATATCAGAGATCATTTGATCACCTTCTTTGAAATGCTGCATCTCTGCTAGATGCTATCAGAGAACTGTGTTCACTCAAAGCAAGAACAACTGGAAACTTATCACTTTTTACGTGGGAATCTCCACTCATTCAGTGAGAGGAGGGGTGGCTGGTCCAGAGGTTATGGTGCTGGCTGCCAGGGTGTTAGGAAGCACCCTAAGAAGCCCTGGGTAAGTCAGTGGTCTGCTATCTCTGCCTCTAAATGGGGTAAGATGCCTTCCTCACAGCTGGGACATGAACTGGAGCTGGGTTCATTATCCTCAATTTACTAATCAAAAAGTGCAAGAAACAGCAGCTCTAGCTGTGATCTATAAATATCCTGATATTTACACTGCGTGCTCAGAAATTTTCATATTAAAAAATTCACATGTACCCAATACCAGAGGGGAGGAATTAATTCATGTTGTGTGTTTACACAATGTTAACACACCCACCAAAACCTAAATGCAAATAAATTAAATGGATGAATGAAAATTAATACTCTAGAGAAAGATACAAAACTTAAATAACAGATAGTTTCAGGCCACAGGAGACCACTGAGGAACTTTCCCTAATGACCTTCTTCCCAGAGATGATAATTCTGTTAATTATTTTTATAAAAAGGGATAGAAACAGAGACAGAAGAAATTAAATCTAAATATAGCAGAACTCTTCCAATAAGAAGCATCTCAAGTTTCTCTTTAAATGGGTCAGGAATGTCTTGGCTGCACCTGAATGTTTCAGTGACTATGAAGGCTTTAAAATCTGTGGTTAATCCTTAAAGAGAATCATGCAAAGTTAATTCGTACTCTTGAATTGTTGTGTCTAAATTATTACTTAGTATTAAATATTTGAAGTGAAAGATTTTCAAGGACTGTTGCAACTTTGGAGGAGTATTTGGCTGAATTCACTTGAAACCTTGTTGAGAACAAAAAATCTGCTTTCTGATTCTGAACAAAGTATTCTTTTTTTTTTTTTTTTCTGTCAGCAGTTTTGTATTTTGCTGTTGTCTGCAATTAGGCGCACAAAATTACCCCCACATGGAACAACACTGAAATTAAGGAAGTTAACACACGTATGTCTGACAAACCCAGGTGCAATGGCTCAGTGTACAAAAAAGTAAGTAGAAAATTAAGCATCTTTCTAAGTCTGAATAAGTGCAATTTAATGAAATTTACAAGAAGGCAAGAAAACAATGTTTTCCAACAGTCAGTGTAAAACCATAACAAAGCCAGTTTCAGGTGAATACAACATTCCTTTTGGGCTCTACCAATAATCTGTTTTTCATATGAACATTATCAAAGGCTGAACAATAAGGGCAAACATCTTTATCACTAAATCAAAGAAGAAACAAACTTCTAGGATCTATTATATTAAATGCAGGAGAATGTGCTGAAAAGATTCTAGCCAATATCCCTACTTTTCCTGAATTTTCAATTTATTTAAAGCTACAATATTTTAAAAAAATCTCTGTAGTGTTTTACACTTGTCACACATGAAGGTCTTCATTTTATGCAACAAAATATTTATTCTAAAAGCCCTTTCAGTGAGATGTTAAACACAGTTGCTGTTCTCATTCTGGTAAACTTGAATTTCAGAAATAACTGAAATCTGAAATGGGTCCTTGAAATAAAAGGTGCTTGTATAAATATAAGGATGCAATTACAAGAAATTTATGTACATAATGAATCTCCTGAAGAAAAGATTATTTTCTTCTTTCTCTCCCCAGCTCCACCGCACTAAAATGCACAGTTCTTTTTGAACTCTCCCTTGTTCAAATTTTAAGAGAATTTGAAGGTCTAAGCAGAAAGCTAAAAATTGTAAAGTTATTTCCCAAGTTATTTCACCACAGCTAGCAGTTTGTCAGGCAATCACTCATCTACAGCTAGATGACTAGAATCATGTAGACCACCCTACCTTAACATAATGGACTTGAAATCAAAAGAGCCACAAACTACCTAGAAAACAGGTACAAAGAATTTGCCTAGAGGCACCTCTCTAGCAAGAATTCTTGAAGGGTAGTATGAGCTTTCCCTGAAGTGCTGCAGTGAAGTCTGTGAAGGAGCACACAGTCTTTTGTAAAGGGATTGAAATAACACTGCTAACAGTGCCTAAAAGGTTTAGTTTTTCTCTGAAATCTAGGGATTAAAACAAGTTAAGGCATGATTTCAAGTTCACAGCTTGTTGTTTGTTATCTTTTGTGCCTTCTCTGTATCAGCTAATTTCCACTAGAGTAGTACATCAGAACATGCCTCTGTTATTTTGACAAAATAGACAGGGCAGGTACAGGAGTGCTGTCAGGCAATTTTTTTGATGTCAGATGTGCCTTCTCTGTATCAGCTAATTTCCACTAGAGTAGTACATCAGAACATGCCTCTGTTATTTTGACAAAATAGGGCAGGTACAGGAGTGTTGTCAGGCAATTTTTTTGATGTCAGGGCAATTTGCTAAGCAGCTCATCTCATCAGTGGCACTGAACTTGCCTACAAGACAATGCTGCTCCTTGCCTATGGCATTATTGTAGGTGCCTCAGGTACTGCTGGTTAGGTGCCAGATCATTTTCCCTTGACGTTCCTTGCCTCATCATCAGATAAAGGATCCTCCTTCTTTGACTAAGCCTTTCGTGAATTCTGCTGCCTCAGGTTGACTCCACCTTCCTTCTCTTGTGCTAGAAGTAACTGCAAGTTGCACTCAGGCAATTCCTCATGCTTGGTGCAGAAGGTCAGCCCTTGGCACGTGGGCTGCTTAAGAAATTGGCAGTACAGAGATACAGACAGCTGGCACTACTTTTCTGCACAGTAGCTGAATTTCACTTGGGCAGAGGCCATTATCTTCCTTTGCAAAAGCCTATTTGAGAGCTTTAAGCGAATATTTCCAGTTTGCACACCCAGAGGTTGTAATAGCTATGCTCTTCATTATTATGGACAACGAGCTCTCTCTGTTGGAGAACCATGCTCTTTACTAAGGTCAGAACCCACCTGGATAGCAAAATGCACAAAAAAAGGACATCATAAGCATTCAGGAGAGAGCAGCAATAGCAATGCAGAAGCTACACTTTTATCCTAGGTGGTAGTGTGTAATTTCAGAAAGCCCTATTATCTCATGATAACTCTACTTTCATTGTGTATAATGATTAATGGTAATTGCTTTTGTACTTCAGTATTTCTCAGAGACCACTTTGGCTTCCAATGAATACATTAGTACCTCATTGCTATAAACACCCTCCTCACAACTTGGCCTATAACACAGAATTAGATTACAAAGCAGTCAAGATGAATATTTTTTCTGTGTTTTGATTTTTCTGGGAGATAAGTTTTTTGCTCTGATGTGAAGGAGAAAATTGTTCAAGAGCTTCTACTTTAATCTAGCCATGAGTGGCATTCTAACTTTTCCTAATGCATCTACCATTCTGATTCTCTGTTAGATTGGCTTAGTGTTGGGACTGTGATCAAAGAATACATTTTCTTCTGCATTCTTAGGCTTTTCCAATAATGTAAAATCCTGGTTTGTGGGATGGAAAAATAAGAAAGATGCTGTTTCTGGTTTTCACAGGAACCATTTTATACCTAGATACATCATCTCACTGTCCTCAAATATCCTTTATAGAATGACCCACATTAAAAAATCTTGCTCTTAGAAACTTCAGTTGGAGGGGCTTATGACTGTCACCCTTGCTCTCTCTTTTGCTTCCTCAATTTTCATTTATTTTTAAATATTCTCTTATCCCCACTGTAAACTCAGTGTAAGGATAAGGAATTACAGCAATAAATTGCCTAGGGAGATGTTGGGGTCTCCCTCATTAGGGTTTTTTAAAAAAAGATTAGGCAGTATCTGTCAGAAATAATTTATGTATTGCTTATCCTGCCTTAAGGCAGAAGGACACATGTTGTCAATAGGATTTCTGTACCTACACCACCTATTTATGAAAGAGCAATCTCACATTTCTTTAGGTCAAAGAATTATGTTAGTGGTCTCTAAGACATTGCAGCAATTCACATTACTCTGCTACAGATAACACTAAAATCTTGGATAAAACAGTAAAGCAATGTTTTGTAAGAATTAATTTTTATAGCAGGTTGAAATGCTCCTGTGCTCAAAGGAAGTGTTCAAAGTTAATGAACTATCCTAGTTTTATTTAAGACTTTTAAGTCTTATTTAAGTTTTATCTCAGACCTTATTTAAGGTTCTGCTAAAGGGCTAAAGTGGGATTATATGGGTCTGAAATTCTTTCTCTGAGGATGTGATTTCCTTCTGTGTTATGAGCCCACCAAGCCATACGCCTCCTTCAAAAGACTGCCATGGGACTGATGGCATATAACTGGTGTGGTGATCATGTGCAAGGTAAGAATTTCATATGAAACATGCTGGAGAATAATTACTACTCTGTAATATCAGCTTGATGCTATAGCATAGACACAATTTGTGTCAAATTAAATTCTAATCTTTCCATAGCAACCACATTATCAGAACCAGTTCTTGCTATTAAAAAATATTGACCCCATGGTCCCTGATAAACAAAACAAATCTTAAATTCAGGAGTGAAAAGTTGAGTTTCCATCTATAAATTCCCTACTTGCTTCAAATCAAGACATTAACAGAGGGATGTGACTCAGTGAAGCTGTTGGCTCATTGCACAGCAAATTATGTTTTGCTGCTGCTTTACCAAAAACAAGTCACACTGAAAAACTTGATGCAAGGCAAGTAAATGGATCTTGGTTTAGATAGCAAAATTCCTTACCTGAAATTTCTACTGAATAGACTCAGGCATTAGTGCTACACACACATATACTTTTACAGAAGAGATCTCCAGTTTGGGCCTCTAAGAAAGGGTTGGAATTTTCCACAACCCTGTGGAAAGCTTTTGTGTAACTATCTCCACAGATGGAAAAACAACCCCATAGCGCAAAGAAGCAAGACCCCAGCAATGGCATTTTCAATGATATTATTGAAAAGTTATTCAAAGAGTATTTAGAGACTGAGATCTTGAAATTCTCAACATTAGGTGAGGCTTGTATTAATAATTTATGCATTTACTTATTAGTCTGATAATATTAATTTGCTGAAACAGAGACTCAGAATTAGGCACGAGTGATTTGGAACAGTGATATCTTCAAAGCTTGTGTCTAGACTTCCAGTGGAGACTCAAGATTGAAATCAAAGATTTGTGCTGCTTTCTCCAACATGCACCTAAATGATAGCCAATTTGTTCTGTAATAACCCATGTTTCTTAATCTTTAACTTTCACATATTTCTTCTCTCTTGTTGTTACTTTTAATGTGAATAAATTCAGAAGGTCTCCCTTTGATTCTGTCTCAGGAGACAAAGAGCAACATACTGACATTTTTCTGTGAAAGAGAATTCTTGTCATGAACTCAAGGCAATTTCAGAGTTAAATTTAGGACCATAGTAATGAATATTCCCCAGTACTTCCAGTCATCCATGCATTTTCAATACCTGCTTTCATTTTATTTTTTCAGATCCAAAGCTAGACAGAGTGTATGGAATCCAATGTATCATGTTTGAAAGGTTGAAGGGCAGCTGGGATTTATTCCAGAACAACTAATTGGGATCTCTGCTTTTGGACTTCACCTGCATCCTTCTGCCAATATAATTCTTTATGTCATACTGGTAAAGTCATCAGAATGTCAGGAGAGAATAATTTGCTTCCCCAAGATTAAAGCAGTGAACACATCAATTTAATCCAGAGTTTTGGGAGACAGTCTATTAATCATCAACAAGGAAAAAGAGTTATGCACTAATAAGAGTTTTCTAATTGCTAAGCAAAAGATGGGGGGGCGGTGTTGGGAAATGACTATTCCAGTTTGGCAGGTTTGCAAATAACTCCTGGTAAGAACAAACAAAATGTTTCTGCTGCTCCTATTATTGCTTCACTTCAACACATCAACTTGCATTGTCAACAGGAATAATTCAGCTGAGCTTTAGAAATGTGACTCTGAATCCATACAACTACCAGGAAACCCTCTCCCTGTGCTTTATGACAGTAATCACATTGCTCTGGTGCTTTATCAGGGAAATATATGTGGTATCAGACCCTTGAACTTTGAATCAAACAGGTTTTTAGTGCTGTCTACCCTGGAGCTGATGGCATCTTGCATTAGCATGGCTGGTTGGGAAATGCAAGCTGCCAGGTCTGGTGGCTCACAGGAATTCCTCTGACTGTTCCTCACTGCTGCTTTGTAGGAATAACAAATGGCCTACAATACAGGAATACTCAGTATTGTAACAGGTTGATCTGTGTAGTAGGGGAATGATTCTCAGAATTTTGGAAGTTTCAGTAAGACTCTTTTTTTATCACTGTACTAAGATTACACTTCCTTTCGTTATTAATATTGCTCACAGAAATCCTTCCCTCCCTCAGCCTCACAGCACTTTCACCCACTGACAGATCTACACCAGCAGAGTAAAAACCACCCTTCTGCACAAGAACATGCTAATCCCTGACAGATCCTCTCTCTCCTCTCACTCACAGCATAGTCTTCACAACAGCCTGAGTAGCCTTTGATGAGAAAAAAAAAAATAGACTGGCCTTCGATTGTTTTCTGAGCCATTGTGTATTCCAAATTATGTATTGACAGACATTTTCATACCTGAGGATCCTATTAAACCATAAACTACAGTGATTTTTTTTTTTTTCCCTTGAAGGTCTTCCTTGATGTAGCAGAAGACAGGACTTTTAGAATTAGGAGACAGCCTAGTGCTCATGAAAGTTACAGATCAATGGAGATGGTGTGAAACAGCCTGGCACTGTACAAGAGCACCAGCCTGCTGTGCTGCTGCATCTCAATTATGCTGCGTGACACACCTGCTGTCCTAGCCCTGCTTTTCCCTGGAGGCAAGCCTGCTAATGTGCTAATTTAGATGGTGTATAGCAGGGGATTTGGAGCAGAGGCCTAAGAGACTCCTTTTCACCTCGTGCCTTATTAAGGATTTGAGCCCACTTTGCTAGAGATGAAAAGTCAGTGGGTATAAGACATTTGTGTCATTTAGTTCTCAATAGGTAGTCAGTTAGTGAATAATGGCCTTGCAATGACTTTGTTCAGGTCATTTCCTTTAACAGATGTTCCTTTGTGAAGCTGCTATCCCATAACAGTTTTTGTGTTTTCTTTGTGTATTAACTATACATGTTGAGGAGCTATTTATTCCTTTGCCATTAAACAAAATCAAATTAATTACGTGTTAATAATAAGAAGGCAACAAGTACATATTTTGCATTTCTACAATATTTCTGTGGATTGGATATTCTCCTACTTTCAGAAGTAAACTGTCTGCAGGAGAGCTATTACTGTTTTGTTAATGATAAGAGAGACAAAGAAAGGTTTGGCTGCAATTCTGAAAACTCCTAAACCTCTCCACAATGGCAGACTCACAGAACAGCTGCAGCTGGCAGGTATCTAAAGAGATTGTCTAGTCTAACTCTCCTGCTGAAAAAAGGGTAAGGTGGAAAATGTCATTCAGGACCATTTCCAGTTGAGTTTTGAGTATCTCCACAAACTCTGGAAAATTTGTTCCAGTATACAATACCAATGGAAAAGCCTTTTTCTAATGTTTAAATGAAATTTCTTGTATTTCAATTTATGGCCATTGCTTTTTTCCCTTTCACTGAGCACCACTGAGAAGAGTTTGGCTCTGATTTCTTTATTCCCCCTCCCAACAGGCATTTACGCACATTGATTAAAATAAATACAAGGTTAAATAATCTCAACTTTTACAGGCTCTCCTCACATAGAAGGTACTGCAGTCCCTAAATAATTTTAGAGGACCTTCAGTGAACTCACCTCCAGTATTTCTCTTGTACTGAGGAACTGAGAAACAGACAGAGCAGTGCAAATGGGGTCTCACCAAGGCTGGTAGGGGGAAAACATAACCTCCTTCAACCTGCTTGTGACAGTCTTCCTAATGAGGACACGCTGCTGGTTCACATTCACCTTGGTGCTCACCAGGCCCTCCAGGTCTTTATCTGCAAAGCTTCTTAAGCACATCTCCAGCACACACACACACACGTGATTATTACACTGACATGGGGTTATTACTCCCAAGGTGCAAAACTGAACATCCTTTGCTTGATCTCTGTGAGGTTCTTCTCTGCCTATTTCCTCAGCTTGTCAGGGTCCAGCTGAATGGGAGATAACTGTTTCATGTGCCAACATCTCCTCCTGGTTTTGTACTGTCAGCAGACTTGCTGAGCTTACACTCTGCCCCATTATCCAGGTGGTTAATGAAGTCGTTGGGAAGCACTGGTCCCTGGGGCACAGCACCAGTGATTGGTCTCTGGCTGTACTTCAAGCCACTGATCACAACCCTTTGAACCTCATATTTCAACTAGTTTTAGGAAGGATGGTCAGACATCACTCCCTACTTCATATATCTGACGACTCCAAACACCTCTTTGTTCTTTTTATGTTTGGAAATGGTTTCCAGAGCTATTTGCTTATCTATCATAAACTTGCAGGGACAGAGATGAGGCTGGATCCTCATTCTTGTAATTCATGAAGACTCAAGGGATATCTGCATTCTTCAGCCTTCAAGAATCTCACCAAATTGCCATAACTTCTCAAAGACTTTTGAAAGAGTGAGTGTGGCCTCACAATGGCACTGGACCACACTCTCAGCACTCACAGGCACACTTTCTCAGCTCCTATGGGCTTATGTATGTCCAAGTTGTTTAAATGTCCCCTAACCTGATCCTGCTTTAGCAGGAGTAGTCTTCCTTGCTCCAGACTTTATTAATGATTTCAACAATTTGGAATTCCTGACAAACAAAATATTGTGCACCTCAGTATTTTCATATCCTTTGTCAAAAGGCCCTTTCCCATTTAAGGCTGGGACCATGTTGTCTCTAGTTTTTATTTCTCTGCTGATCTACTGGTAGAAGTTTCTCTTGTTGCCCTTCCTGTCCTTCATCAGATTAAATTCCAGGTGTACTTTAACATTTCTTATCCAAGTCCTGCATATTTGGACACTGTCTCTGTATTTTTCTCAAGGCCTCTTGTCCCTGCTTATACTTTATGTACTCTGAAATGCTGCATATCATCATATCTTAAGGAATGTTGATAAGAACTAAAGGTATTTAGACAACTTCACTGGGCAGTTTCCTTAGCCACTTGGGATGGGATTTACTCCATCCAGTTTTAATGACCAGAAACACACATCCAGTCTTAAGTAATTATCCCCTGATTAAACTTCAAGTGATGAATAATCTCCTGGAGGTGATCATCTCTCCTGAATGAGTATAGAAGCCCTGACTATTTATATACAGTTTAGATTGTGTCTAATTTTCAGATGACTAAAACAAAATTCATGCCTCAAACTCTGCCATCCCTTATTGAGCAGACAGTAAAACAATAAGTACGTGCATATTTATATTTAAGTGTGTGTGCACTAACATGTACAGGAGCTGGAAAACCAAATTCCAAGGTCCTTATTTCTACAAACTTTAAAAAAGTAAGACTGCAACCACAGTATACTGCTGTACTAGAGATGGAACCACAGACAGAGTTCTTCTGTTTCTTCTTAAACAGAAAAACATGACATTTCATAAAACTGCAACCATCCGCCATCTGGAGTAATTTTTGCTTAGTAGTGGTGAAGAATACAGAATATTCAAGCCAGTGTAAACAACAATGCCAGACAGGCTTGCTGTCAATGCATTATATGGACTTAGATATTTCAAACTTCTTGGAAGTAAGGCTGCTATATCTGTACTGTTCACCTGGCTTAACATTTAAATTCTTGCAACATAAAAAGCTGAGTGCTCTGTCTCTAGTTTTGTTTGCCCTTCATTTGCAACCTACTTTCCTAAGTCAAGAAAATCTCTGATGGAAATGCAGCTACACAGTTACACAAGAATGTTGCAGGCAAAGCTGGTTTAACCCTGGGAGCAGGTGTAAGAGTCTTCAGCAAATGCATTATTAGAATAGGCAGGATTTGCCAACAGCTCCGTGGCTTTGAGAAGCTGTGTCACAGTGACACAGTGACCTTCAGAAGGTTGTGTGCTGAATCAGATGCAGAACTCACACTATATTACTGGGGTTTCAGCACCCACACCCCTCTGCTTCACCTCTGGCACAAATACTTCTTTGCTTGTATCAGAAGGCCAGGGAACCACTTTTCACAGGGTTTCAGAGGTAACATTTAAATGTTTTTGGATTTAGTTATGTAAAAGTCGGTAAGAGACTGGGAAAAAGCCCCATCACTGGACAGTGCACAGGACTGGAAGAGCTCAACATTTTGAGTCCAATATTATACTGGTGAAGGTTTGCTTAACTGCTCCTCAAGAGATAAGACATTTCTTCTCGTTAAAGAAATTGTCATGTTTCTTTCTTTGATATAAAATTTGAATAACATGTAGTTGAAATAAAAATTTTATCAGTAGTGATTAAGTTATAATGAAACCACATTGAAAAAACCATTCAAGTTATTCAGAATTCAAATGTGTCTGTCAGGATGTGAGAGGTGAGATGCTTTCAAAATCCCAAGGCTTAGCATGAGTACAAGTGATCTGCATAGAAAATGAAGTATTTTCATTAGCTATTGATTTTTGTCCTCTAAAGGCCATTAATGCTGTACATTTGGACAGTACAGGATTGTGCCCATAGTTTAAACAACCCAAGAACTTTCCTGAATAATCTCAATTTATCCAATTTGCTCTCCCTCGGTTTGAACCCCGCGTGTAACAACAGGCTTCAAAGCCCGCTGTTAAGTGCTAACATAAAGCCTTGAAGCTTGAGATTGTCTCTTCCAGATATTTTAAATGTATGAGCTTGACAAAGATCTTAATGGAGCTGGGGTTTTGCATTTGCCACATTCTCCTGTCTGGGAAGGCAGATAACACAGAAGTACAGCTCAAGCACCAGGCAGGGGCACAGCCGATTTCAGAGGAAATTGTAATAAATGATGGCTTTAGCTTATCATTCCCCACAGGCTGTTGTGCTTAGCTGCTGCTGTTCAGGTCTCAAGGTCTGTGAAATCATGACACTGCCGTGGTGACAGCCCATCATCTTGGTGACCGCCCGTCATCGCGGTGTGGGTGTTCAGCAGCGGCAGAACCTCACACCAGCTACAGGGATGGTGATGCTTATCCTGAGCTGAGCTCAGGGCCCCAGAGCAGCAGCTGCAGCCCAGCCCTGCTCCCAGCACCCCATGGGCAGTCCTGGGCTGAGCAGGGGATGGCAGATTTCCTGGGGCAGAGCTGTGAGGTCAGCTCAGTGAGCCAGCCCTGCCGGAAGGCATTGCCACCCTCACTCCAGGCCATGGGGAACAGTGGTCAGTAAAGAATGCTGGGAGCCAGCTTAGGCTCTAAAGTGAAGTGACCATCCTTCTGCTGCAATGAGAGGAGAGAGGCAGGCTCCTGTGGGAGAGCTGGGGCAGGAGCAGAACTGAGTGCCCAAGGAGAAGCCTTTCCCTCCGCACTCACATCACAGTGCTAGCACAGACTGGATTGCTGGCACGGCACATTGGATTGGTGAGCACACTTAAGCTCACACCCCATTCAAGACCTAGGGCAGGTCTGCAGGGCAATTCATTCACCCACTCAAGTTTCAGAAAAGCATGTGGAAACTTCTGTTTTCCTGTATTCTAGCAAGACAAGAAAGAAGAGTTGAATTTTCAGGGATTTTGCCTAAAAGGACACAGAACTGAGGTACTGAAAGTGATATTTAGATAAATGCCAAGCAGGCATTTTATGTAACCCTGAGAGCTGCATTTCCCCATCTCAAACTGGGTGTTAATGCTCAAATCCACATTTGTGTTTTACAGGCATTGGCTCATGCAATTACTCTTTTTACACAGGATCACAGAATGAAAGGTGAAGCACTTCAGTACCCCTGCATTTCTGTACACTGCATGTCTCCAACTGGCTTTCAAACCAGCAGTAGTTTTGGATCTCATCTGGGGGTTTTGCTACTCCCAAGGGAGGTAGCAGGGCTTGACCTACAATTGGAATTTATGCCCACAGCTTGGCCTCTGAAAATTAAAGGCTGCAAAGGCTGAGCTCCTCCCATCTCCTTTTAGAAACTCTCTCTTTTCAATTCCCATTCAGTGAGCTTACCGCTTTCTGTAAACTAAGATGTGATAAATATCCTGTAGCACAAAAGTTGAATTTTTAAATATCAGGCTGTCCAGATACTTGGAAGCAAATCCTATATATACTATTGACTAAAATACATTAATTCTGGTGCTAGGTAACATCTTTTAGTGATCCCAGAGCATCTACCCATCACTATGCTTATAGCAGTTTAGGGAGGCCATTTAATAGGTCAGACAGATCATGTGTACTGGTATATGTTCTCTGGAATACAGAAGTAAAAATTATGTAGGCGCACAAGTTTATACCCAAAAAGGGAAGGACATCAAAGATGACAGCTAAAAACAGTAAGATAAAACTGTCACTCCTGTACATACTACCTAATATTTTACACTGTCCTGCTTCCTACTTGTAATTTCTTCCTTTTTTATTTCACATCTTGAAAATTATGGCTCCTTACACTAGATTTCTAATGAATTAAAGTGGGATCCACATTATAAGTAATATCCAATACACATTGGTGTTAAGTTGACCTCCACTCTGTCACTCTCTTAATACATTACCCCTAGTGTAACTTAAATCTGCTCTAAATTAAGCTGGCTGGGGGAGTTTGCAAAAAAAGTAATTCCCTACAGTAGACAAAACCAAAACATTGCTGCTGGCCAAACCACCCACATACCCTTTTTTCAAAGAAATTGTTTGCCTTGATGTCTTCTCCGAGAGACCAAGAAACAATTTACTTACATTTCCTAACTGTGTTTCCTTTGGGAGCATCATGATGTCTTATGTTGTACATAAGCACCTTCTGCAGTAGGATATAATTCCATGCATTCTCCCCACTTCTCTCATGCATGCTGCAGGGCAATCAAGGTGCTGGCACACAGCTTTGGCAGATGGCATTGCACCTCTGAGCTCTGCAAGCTGAGGTCACAAGATTCACAGAGTGATAAGGTTGGAAGAGACCTTAAAGATCATCGAGTCCAACCCACACCCTGAAGGCTCAATGAAACCATTGCACTGAGTGCCACATCCAGTTTTTTCTTGAACACATCCAGGGAGGGTGACTCCACCTCCTCCCCGGGTGGTGTAAGGTCCCTTCCTTGCACTTGCCCACAGCTACATTTACGTCTGTGCTGACAAGTACATCTGCAAAAGAAGAACAGGAAAGCTTTTTATTCTTGAGTTTTGCTGCATATCTGCCTTAAAGTGATCTAAAGGAGTGGACATCATATCGTTTATAAGAATTAAAACAAAATAAAGTTACATTCTTCTACTTGTTGCTTTAACCCCCCCCCTTTTTTTTTTTTTTTTAATAATCCAGAAGTATCAGTATTTATCTTCTTTATGCTTCTTCAGTTCCCATTAGATTGTCAGTTCCTCCATCATTGCATTAAAGGTCAGGATGGAAATCACTTTCTCTAAGGTATTTCTTCCTAGAGAGGTTAATTAAAAAGAACGATGGGCCAGATACTCCACTGCCTCCTGCTTTGCACAGTCATTTGCAGACTTGGATCCATTCACAACTCACACAGGGATTTACAGCTCCTCAGACATCCTCCAGTGTGGACCACGAGGCTGTATAAAAATATGGGGTGGGACAGAGGAGACAATTACTGAAGCAATGCTTAAATACTTAAAGATCACCTACAGCTTGCCTGACTGACACAAAGGCATTGGCAGGCAGCCTGATCACTGAAACAGCTCAGAGGAAGAGGGAATTTCAACTTTTGGGATACTTAGCTCTTGTAAATTCATTTCACTGAGGAAAGGGACTGTGAATTTAAAATGTTCTGCCACAAAGACACAACCTACTTCTTCTAAATCTGCCTCTCAGATTACTAGGTAGAGCCAGAAAACACTACCAGCTCAGAATCCCTGTCTCATTTGATATCAGTACTAGCATATTCTGAAAGTTTAAGTGTCCATACAGTTGATTGGCAATGGAAAATCAAAATAAAATCAATTTCACCACCCATGTTTATTTGATTTAACTTGCATGCTTTCTCTGTCATTATTCCACTTCTCCAGTCATCCATAAATTTTCAGGTGAAACAAGACCTGAAGTTTAAATGCAAGGTTCACATAGGAAAAAAATGAAAGCAAAGCAAAACAACAAACCACTACTTTAAAGAAGGAATATAAAGGAAGCATGGGCCTGGGCTGGACAACATTTTCCACAAAGTGTATTTGCTAGAAAAGTTGTTTTTCACCTAACTTAAATATTTTCACAGTCAAGAGCCTGAAAGTCAAAATATTTTTCTTTAAAAATGTTTTCTGATGTATCAACCATATTGTAGTTGTTAGTTCATATCCTCATTTTTCTGAATTACCTGTGCAATCTAATTTTCATCATTACTAATGTGAAAATCACCCTGGAAGCTGTAGATTGACCAGGGAATCCAGTTTAGAGAAGGCAAAGGAAGAGGAAGTACCCAGGAATACAGCACCCAAGGTGTTCTGACACCTTTTTCAAATAGCAATGAAGAAAAACCAGTCAAACCACAAATGTCTAGGACATGAGTGTTACCTTTCTCCTGTGGGTTTCTGTTTCTCCCACTGCTTCAGAAGCACTCTGTGTTCCTCAGCAGTGCTCTGTAGAAAGCTCTTTAGAAATCCTACCGATTTAGCAGGAGCTGTAATCAGTAATGGCACATTTTTCCATCTTCGTGGATGAGCAATGGGCAGCAGTAGAAGTGGGGATGTGATTCCATCCTTGGTGTTGTTCTCACTGGCTCATCACTTTACACCTGCCAGAAAACTCAGGGAATTTCTCAGAGGGGTAATGCAAGGATTGGTTAATTTTATAAGCTGCTTTATGACCACCATTACCTAGAAGCTACAGAAACTGCACATAAAAGAGCTCAACCTTGAATGAGAGGTGAGGTAAAAGGATAAAATAAGAGTGCTACAAGAGGAAAAGCTATTAATAGAATGAATCTGATAATCACACCACTGTTGCCACACACTAATTCATATTCTTGATTTCTCGGGGTGAGATTCTGTGTCTCTTACTTCTGTGGGACAGCAAACATAGCTACACTGGGAAACATAACTTCCTGAGAAAGCTGCAGCTTGCTGTGAGGGTATCAAGAGTCAGTCCCCCAAGAAGAGGTTTGTTTGTCATGATGAAAGAGTACCTTGTTTTCTCTGGGAGCAAGATGCATTCTAGAGTGCAGTAGAAGCATAATCCTGAGTGAATATAACCAAAGTTCAGCAGAATATGGTGCCAAGTGCACTCTCCAGAACAGGATCAAAGAAAATATGAAAAATAAAATGCAATCATTAATACCACCTCAGTCTTTATTATTTAAAATCTTTCAGCACCTGCAAGAAAAGAGACAAAATGGCAACACTGCCACACTTACTGTTCCCAAGGAATTTCAGAGCCATCGTTTCCGGATAAAAATTACTTTTTGTGAAGTCTGATGTATTTTAAAACACTTTGTAACAATTCGTTGCATAATTCAAATGGCCCCTTCACTACAAACAACTAACATATTTATGCTGGCAGGACTGTCAGTGCATTTTTGTTATAAGAAGCTTGGAGGTCTGCTACAAATAATCTCCAAAGAATAACTCTAATTAGCGGCTAAAGTTGGCATATTTCCTGCTATCTGAAATTAGATCAGAGAGTTAGGCTGAGATGAAAAAGCCCTATTAACTCCCTAGGCTTCCAGTTTCTGTTTATTGGTAGAAATTAATGTTTTGAACTTTATCAACCATTATCTAAAGAAGTCTGGAGTCAGTGGTAACCGAGTGATTCAAGAGAGACTTTACTGCCAGCTTCTATTGAAGTACCATAGGCACTCTATATAAATATCCACATGAAAACTTTATTTAATGGTTACATGAAGCTGAACAATAGTCAGGAAAGATGGTCGAGTGGCCAGCATGCCAGGCTGGCAATTATAAGGAGTGGGAGACATTCCTTGCTCCAAGGTACTATTTAATCATTTCTGCATGACCTAGAAAAATTCTCTTTGGGGGAGGGTGAAAGTAGGAGAGATTAACCAAAGGTTGAATATAGTTAAGCAAATCTTTGTTTTTCCTACAGCTTGTGGAAACAGAGAGGCTCTTTCAGACAAAGCAACCCAGCTTTTTGGTGTTCAGTGACTGGAGTTAGCCTTTGAAGAGATCCATTTGTCATGTGTAAAACAGAAATAGCACTGCTCCACCTCATGGAAACATTAGACAGATGGATACTTTCCTCTGCTTTCTAGAGACCTCAATCCGCCCTAGACAGGCACATCAGAAGCAAACACCATAACTCTCTCCACATGGCTCTGCA
Source organism: Passer montanus (assembly GCF_014805655.1). Taxonomy (NCBI): domain Eukaryota; kingdom Metazoa; phylum Chordata; class Aves; order Passeriformes; family Passeridae; genus Passer; species Passer montanus. Next base: position 2,495,719 of record NW_024373257.1, on the reverse strand, counting down.
GCTTCCCTGGGGCCTTTGGTGCTAAGATGGTGCTTTGCATTTCAGTTTGCCTTCCACACAACTTCAGCAACTCTAAGGTTTGCCATGGCTACATGTTCCTCTCCTCCTGCACAGCTTGGAAAATATTAAAATGTATAAGCTCCTTTTAAACATCAGGACAGGGAAAGGACAGGTAGAAACACAACAGAAAGGAAGGCACAAAGAATCATCCTCTTGGGAAGTATATTTGAACCTCAGTTCTTAGAGCTTCTAAACAAGGAAGATATTTGTCAAGTTGTATTTTGCTCTGCCAAACATATGGGAAAGGAAGCAATTTTTACATCCCGAGTTTAAGCACCGAAAACCAATGTAATTCCAGAGTTAATATGTAGACAAAGGAGGAAATGTTATTAGATCAGGCTACTTTTGTTCAGACAGAGGAATAGAGAATTTAGGCTATCTCTTATTTCTGGTAATCAGACTGAGCAAATCAATGTCTTAAGCTCTTAATAGCTACAGAACAAATACTAATGTTACGATTATGGTTCAAAAGAAAGCTGTGGTTTAAAGCAATCCATTATCCCACCCAGTATGTGGAAATTTTCTGCAAAATCCAACAAAAATTTACAACTTAAAATCTGCAGTGAAACTGAATCTTCACAGACAGAATTCTGAGGGTACCTTCACCCCCACCTCCACACCACAAAGTGCACCACTCAAACCCTTGCATTTACAAGTTGCATTTACCCTTCTCCATCTTGCTCCACCTGTACTAACGAGTAGTTTTTTACACTCTTTGAAGTGTAAAAAGAGGACTTTTTCCTCCTGAAGAGGACAGATAGGACCTGTCTGAAAACATTTTTAGGGAAACAGGAAGAATCTTCCTCCTTAGGCCTGTGTTCACAGCAAAACCAACATAACTGAACCTCTCTCTCAGGAATGGATCCCATCCAAACCAAGAGCCCTTTGCTTAAAGCCTGACAAAGGTTAAAAGCCAAGTTGGTGGCAGCCAAGAAGCCAGGGGTCAAAATTCAATTGAGTGTAATTTATTCTCCTGGCCATCCAAACACCATACTGGAGGGAGTGCAGGCAAAACCCAGCTGCATACAACCAGAGTTGCAGTACTATCCCAAAGGTTCATTCCTAGGAAATTTAAGCAATTTTAGAAAATTTCTCTCAGTCCGTTCCAGCAAACAGCAGTGGATCTCAGCAGGGGAAGCAGCAGGTGAATCTCTGAAGTCTTGTGATTGAACAGAGATATGTGCAGGGTGAACAAGGCAACAGGGCTGAGTTCCAAGGCAGAAGTCTGCAGAAGCAGGCTCACTTCTTTCACCATAACATTATATAACTAAAGCAGAGCTACTTTATACTGCCAGAAGAGCAATGAGTGAACCAAATGAGCCTCCAGCAACTAACTGCCATAGGAATTTTAATTGCAGACTGCAGTACTTTGGAGAAAAGAGTTTATACAGTTGCTATGAATTTCACATGTCTCTGTGGATGCTATCTGTACCCTGTATTTTTGGGGAACTAAATAATCTATTGGGTAGGAAGACATAGACACTGGCAGGATTGCCCAGAAGTGTGAGAACAAGCAATCAAGAATCCCTCCTCTGGTCTGTTGAAGGAAGCAATGGGCCTTCAGCCAACAGAATGTGTTTGTCTTTGGACATGCTCTGCAAAAATACACTAAAGGTGAGGGCTTAAATACTCAGGCTGAGATACTGTCAGTTAAAGCAGCAATATTCTCCACTCAACCAAACAGTGATGGGGACTGTTTAACAAAGGAGAATTCTTCAGCAAAGAGGAGTCAATTTCTTGCTAGAGGGCAACATGGAGAGTTGGTGTCCCCTGCAAATTTAAACTAAACTTGGGGACAATACCAGAGTCATTGGATGCTTAATGTAGGTTTGTAATTTGCATTTTAACCCTGTGGATATTTATTTTGCTAAAGCTCTTCCTTTAGTATACTGTTCTGCTGTCCCCAAAGTGTGTTATGAGGTGAGACCCACCAGCAAACTGTGGACAGTTTGGGAGACCCAAGAAACAACCTCAAGTTGAACAGAAGGCCTACAAATTTCAGTGTCATGGGGATGTGTGATAAGGATACCTAAAACTATTAAAAAGATGTGCCTATGTAGAGACAGGAAATGAATGCCTACAGAATAATGTGCTTTGAACTAATCACAACAGCCCAGAGAACATTAAAGAAAAACTATGAGGCCTGTTTTTAACACAGATGATATATGTTTTTACTAAAGGATATGTTACTATTTTGAACTAGTTTTCCAGCTGCAGTTAATAAACTCTGGGTTCAGCTCCATTTGTGAGAATACAAAGCAGCTCTTTATGATATCCCCACCCCAGAAATTGCCTCACTAAGGTCTATTCCCCACGACTGCAGTAGCCCCAAGGGAATCTTCAGCTTACTGGACATTTTTGTTATTTGACCTCTAAGATTTAGTAGAGTGACACAGAGGAGATGTGACATCTTTAAGAAGTTAGCCCATATTTCCAGAACCAGAGTGGATTAATCAGGCCAGCCTGTACTCTCTGTGCTGGGAAGGCTGCTCCACAGTACTCCATTACCTTTTCCTTTGCTGAGCATTTCCTTGACAAAAAGCATGTCTACAACTGCAGTACAGTGGAAAAGTTCCCAACAGCTTGGGGACACTGCATGCTCTATGTCCTGCCCATATTGCCCAGCCTGTGCAAGAGGAGCTTCCAGAGGAGCTCATACACACTTGGGCACCTGCTCTCTTGGGTGTGCTCCAGTCCTTCTTACACTCAACTACACCGGTGGAAGCTTGAGACCTCAGAGCTGCCCTAAAAACCAGTATAGCCACAGCAGGCACGCCAATTTCTAAACGTCCCATGATGAGTCTGCTGGATTCTCTAACATGAAACACACAAAAGCAACAACTCCAAAGTGAGTGAGTGGCAAAGAGCCCCTTTGGCAAACGGGTGTTGCTTCTTCTCCGTTCACACACACCAACTTTCCATTAGTATATGTGTTAGAGTATTAGATAATGTTTATTCTGTTTTATAAATGGTTAGCTCTTCCCCAGCTCTAAAGAGGATAGCTGTGTGAAGTGCTGCTGTTGATTTAATGTATTCATTGTTATTTATTTATGATGGGAGCATTAGGAAATACACCTTGTGTGTGAAGGAGGAGAAAACTGAATCTCATGGTGGTTTTAAAGGAACGCTGTTCCCCATCTCTGGCAGCTGCACCAAGTATCTCTGACTCTTCCATGAAGCTTATCTGAAAAACGACAGCACAGGCCTGGATCTAAAATTGTCATGGAACATGCACAACAAAATTTTAGAGCACAGTGAAAGCACAAGTTAAGAAATTTTGTTGAAAATCCAACAAAACAGTTCAACAGATTTCAAGACCAGTAGATACCTCTGATCTTAAGTGCCATTGTAGCATTTGAAGTGGGTGTGAATGTTACTTCCAGCATGCAGGTTGTTATCTACATCTCTCTGAGTCTCCTGTTACTGAAGAGGGAGCACACTGCATGCATGAACCTAGTTTGCCATCCTTCACCAATCTCTACAGAAATTACACAATTCTCTTATAGTGCTGTGCGGGCACTTTATTCTGTGCAGTATAAAGAAAGAGCCTAAGTCCAAGTTATTATAGACTGCATTGAATAACGATTCAGAATACCTGAGACAAATTGAAGGAATAATGTGTAAGGATTGCAGAATATTGAAATTATTCTCTAAGGCACTCAAGACTTTGGACTCAAGAGGAAAAAGAGATAGGGGAGCCTTTTTCTAGAAGGTGGTAATGAGAAATCATACATTAAGTTATGGAAAGATGTCTATTTTTTTTTTTTTCTGTACAAAGATTCAGGTTCTGGAGAGTACTAAGAAGTCACTAGAGACCAAGGAATAGCAGAGCTAGAGATATGATATTGCCAGCACCAGTGTTTGTGCAAAAAGCTTAATTGTCATGGATTGATGCAACTGACACAATTAGATGATTTTTTGAATTTAATTTTTAAAAATGGAGAGAGTATTGCTTTTCATAAAAGCATTTTCCCCATGTTTCATTGCAGTGCTACAGATGAATAGAAGTAAGGTACATCATCTGCTGCTGGATCTCAGGTTTTTTACAAAAAAACTTATAAGAATCATCTCTCTGCCTGTAACACAGGTAGAAGTAAATTTTTCAGTTATTTATTTAAATCATGTAGACATCTGAAGAAAGGCATTGCCAAAAGAGGTTTCCATTTCTGTGTGCTAAATATTTTGACTATTCTTAAGCTTATCAGTAAATCCAAGGTCAAGATCAGCAGTCGCAAATTCCACAGAGCAACACAAGCAGAAATTATGAACCATACCTTGTTGGAGCTACTGGAGGTCAGGTCTGAATGAGGCATTTGCATTTGGCAAGAAATGTTTGTCACTGACTTTGTAAAGGTTTGTTTCAGCAGAATTTTCCATGCTGTTTTCATGATGGAATAGTCCCATTAACATAATCATTCAGTATCACTTTATCTCATCCATTCTTTTCTACAGTCTTTATACCCCTGGATGATCCAAATGTTTATATGCAACCAATCTCATTAACTTCTACATTTCATGAGATTCTGCATAAAACTAATGTCTCATACTGACACGGCCTTGAACAAATAAAGTGCAAGGGAAAAGATTGATGCTTTCTCTATGGTTTAATACCACCAAGACTAGTGCAGCAGGTGGATTTATGGCTATCCCCATACACATGTATCATAAGAAAGCACAGCAGTGAAGTTTCCAGAGTTAATGAAAGTTTGTGGAATGCACTTAACAGACTGGTTTGGCCAGATGTTGGAACAACTTCATCGGCGTCTTTGCCTCAGTGCTAATGCACTTCTGATAAAATCCAGCACAGATCTCGAGTAAGACTCACCCAAGTTCACCTAAGGCGTGCTCTCCAGTTGACTTAACTCCTCCTTGAAAGATAAATTAATCTGACCCCAAAATAGCAATGTAGGATTCTAAGTTTGGTACCGTAATGGCTGTCAGAGCACATCAGACCAGTTCGCCTCACAGTCAATAAAGACTAGAAGTGGTTTGTCAGTATATTTGAGAGAAAACAGTAAGCAAAGAGAATGCTAATAAATTTCTGTGGGTGCCTAAGAACCCTAACTCAGCTATAACCATTGTCTCTAGTTCAAGGATCCACTGCTGCAATCAAATATCTTCTCTGTTTTGTAGTGCAAATGTTAGGAGAGTAAATATTAAGAGCTATTAGGGACTTTGTCCAACTGTATGGATCCTTCTATGGGGAAAAATCCTCCTTTTGTCAGATTGCCTACTTTTGCTTCTGCTCCATGGTACAAATGTCATATGAGACAAACAGAAAAAGGTCAAAGGACTGGACTGAAACCTTCTGACTGCCAAAGTACTTGCAACACACTGCAACATCTGTACTTTTCCTGGATCAAACCTCACCAATATTACAGAATCTGCTTCTGGAATTGGCTGAAAAGCACAGCTGATGTAGCCAGACAGAACTCCAGATCATACTCCCAGATTGAGCGGCATGTTGGCTCAGCTTTTTGACAGCAGTGCAGGAAACTAGTGATTATTTTTGTCATTAAAAGAAATGCAGACGGTATATATAGCTGGAGAACTGCTACCAAGTTCCAGCCTATGGCCCTTCTAACCTGGCAGCCAGGAACCACCATATTCCCGTAGCACTCAAAAATAATTTGTTGTTTATATTATCACAAGTCACATTCTGTCCCTTAAAATTTTTTATTCAAGGACTCCACAACTGATACAGCTAGGAAAATGCTGATTTCAGTGTAGCAAGTAAACAGAGGTCTGATTCAGCTCTCCCCAATACTGGATGCAGAATAGGATTTTGCCATCAGAAAGATGAAAGGATACAACACACTGGAGTGGCCTCCACTGGGAAATGCAGGGTAAGGAACCGGCCTGACCAGAGAGCCAGGCTGAGCATCTTGGAATGTGTTGCTGGCAGTTTCTTATGTGGAGAATAATTAAAAAGTTTTTACCATGGTGGATTGACACTGGCCAGGAGCCAAGCAAGCACACAGCCTCTAACTCACCCCACCATGTTCATTGGGATGGGGGTCACAATAGGAAGAACAAAAAACAGTAAACTCATAGGTTAAGTTAAAGACAGTAAAATAGCTGAAGGAAAGAAGAAATTAAGCAGCAATTGAAAGGCAATGAGTCACCAACTCTCACAAGCAGACTGATGGCCCAGCCAGTGCCTGAGCAATGGCCACCTGAGAAGAGAAAACTCTCAGCTTCTTCTTGCTCTACCCCTGCTTTTATTGCTGAACGTGTTGTTATATGGTCAAGGTTATTCCTTTGGTCAGTTCAGGTTGGCTGTTCTGCTATGTCCCTTCCCAACCATCAGCCTACTCCTTGGTGGAGCAGGAGAACACAAGCTGTGACACTGTGCAAACATTGGTTAGCCATAGCCAAAACGCTGGTGGGTTATCAACGTTGTTTTAGACACAAATTCTAAATGTGGAACCACAGAGGCTGATATGAAGAAAATTATCTCCTGCCCAGCCAGACCCAATACATCAACTTAAGCAAAACCAATTCCCCAGGACTCCTCTTAACTTTTAGCTTGAATTTAAAAAAAGGAAGAAAATCAATGTCTTCCTTGGTAACACAGTAACTAAAGTTGTTTTCCAAACAAATGGGCAATTTGGGAATAATATTACCACACAATTCATCAGATTGGCATAGCATATTGAAGTGCTAATCCATCATTTCCTGATTGCATTAAGATATGTAGGAATTTGGGATCAGGCAGGAGTATGCTGTGTACAATAATTGAGGATGTTTGGAACTGTATCCTCAACAAAATATCACTCAGCCTAACTGGGACAATCGAGGACTATTGATTTATTCCTAACCAACATAATTTTTATACGTGGCTGTGTAAGATACATTATCTACAGTGCAGGAGGCCTGGTTTGGCATCCAGGCCTCTGGACTATGTCTCTTTTGGGACAAAGCAGTGTTACTTGCCAGTCAGTGCTGTGTCATTACTACTCCTACATTAAATTGCACAGCATTATATAATAAAAATTGATCTGCAGGCTTTACACTAGTTGTCACTTATTAACCAAATCATTTGAAACACCAGAGAAAAACCTGCTAAAATCAAGTAGTTATGGTTGTGGGATTAAAGTTCCTCAGACCAGGAATCCAGGACATCTAAAGGGAAATAAGGATGCTGCCTTAAATAATGGTGACTATATGTGTGGGAGAGATAATTAAATAATGGTCTTCTGTTTCATCAGGCAGGATAATTAAAAGCAAAGTCAAGGAATTCGGGTTCTGTAGATTGCTCAATGACGCAAGATCACAGCCATAGGTGGAAGGTGAAAAAATATAAAATTTCCACAAGAAAAGATACAATTTCTGTTTGATACATATCTTGAAGTCATCAGAGTACCAAGAAGCTGAAAACAGACCATAAAACTGAGCTTCACAGACAAACCACTTCTAGACGACAAACCAAGGACATTTTGATAGGAAAGTCCTTTTTGTTGTTTTTGACCACAAAAACATTTCTTCTCTAGTGCAGCCAACTCATGGTAAAAAAAAGGCATTACAGCTGCCCCAAAAGAAAATATTGAGGTCCTTCCTACATTGTCTGATGAGAACTCAGGTACTCATTTTTCTAATTTCAGATCTGTTACAGTTTTTCAGATTAATACTGCCCATATCATTGCAGAGCAAAACTGAAGTGACACACCCCTTCCCAGATCTTCATGGGGAATTCTGCAATCTGAAAAAACATTTGAAACATACAAAACCCATGGCATTCATCCCCAGCATGAATGATCTTCTTCGTAGTGGCAATTTTTGCCCTTCTCTTGAAGGCAAAAAGGAAGGAGGGTATCAACACAGCTACTCTTGACACAACATCTTATAATGGAGTCCATTGCTCTTCTTGATTCCAGGGTAAGATTCACTGGAGGGCCTGGGGACTGAGGCATGTCCAGAATCATCTGGAGGACATTTAAATCTTCTCTGTGCATGACACATAAAAGAGAAGGGCATCATAAGAGAAGGGCTAGTAGATCCTGGGTGGATCCAAGGAACACTTTTACACTGGGAAAACTTGTTTTCTTGAAGCTGTTTTTCTTGAAGTTTCAGTTGTTTTTCTTGTTTCAGTTGTTTTTCTTGAAGTGGTGATGACATTGATTAGAGAAGGAGGAGGTTGGTTCAGTGCTCGGTCTGTAGGCTTGCAAGCATTTTCTTTCCACTTATCCTTGTCCCAGGAATGCAGACTCCAAGAAGGAAATAGAGAATGCCTGGAGGAAATAGAGAAAAGCTTTCACTCCCCTTCTATACAGTATTAAAAATGTTGTGAAGTATTAATTCTGTTGGTCTTAAACTTAACAAGTATTATAAAGATTAAGAAAATAATTTTTGGTTGAAAGAAATCAACAATGCATTCTTCAGTTCTTTATTCAAAGTCAATGTTGAAGGCCAAACCTTGGAAATGCAAGCAGGGCGTCTCACCAGCTCAATTGAATAAAAGATCAGTAGAGGAAAAGCTGTGTGAAGTAATACTAGTAATACTCCACCAGAACTCAATCTGCATTCACACTCAATTTACAGATGAATGAATGATGGAAACCAGCTTAGGGCAAGCAAGCTCCAATCACCATCATGAGTATCATATGAGAAAATACCACCACCGCACTCAAAATACTCACTAAAAATAACACTTTGGGGCCAATTCTTCCTTTACAATAATTTTGTGTTTATGCAATTTCAATTTGTGAAAGATGCATTGAATTTCATGACCACCTACAAAGAAAACTATCTTATTTGAAGGACATGCTTGCATTTTAAGATCCAGGAATTCCAATGCTGACCTGCACAAGACAACTGATTTGCTCTTGAAAATGTATTTAAACAAAGGGAAGTATTCCTTTGTCTACTTTCTACCATATAATTGAATTTTAAAATGTTATGCTTAGTTTCTAGCAAAATCATAATCATGTACATGCATTTTAAAATTATAATTAATATATCTGTTATTTTGGATCTAAAAGGATCCAGAAACACATATGTGCTGTCTAAAGCTGGAGAGATTAAAACACAATATATAATGCAGGTGACTGATTCAAAATATTTAATACAAGGGAAGTTTTGGTGATAGCAAAGTCAGGTCTGTCATAATTGGTAACAGACATGGCAGAACAGAATGGGTTCCAAATCTGAGGTAGCATTTATCAGGGAAAACTGAACTTCTGGTCCCTGGGATTGCAACATGGGACAAGCCAACTACTGAAATGGCCAGAATAACCTAGCAGTGTTGTAATTAAATACAGATCAAAACAATTTTTTTCTTCCCCTTGTAAATCTAGAAACATGTACCACGTAGCTCTTAATGAAAATTCCACACATGGAGTTTGCTATATTGCTGCATCTGACTTAACTGGCACCTGACTAAATATTCAGAACACGTGCCTTTGCATATAAATGGTAGAACTGATGTAATGAAGCAGTCCAACTTACAGATGCAGGCATACTGAAAAACTCATTTATATAGACGTACTTCTCCCCCAAACTGCACAACGTATTCAGTGTTTATGATGAGCATTGCTCAGACAGCATTCCTGAGTGGTCCCAGTAATTCTCATCGTGTGCTCGTAGCTGCCACAGAGCCATCTGTTTCCTGACCAAATGATTCCCAGGCCACAGGCAGCCCCCCATGCTCTGATTAAAACGTAGAAATATTCACACCAGCGTTCACAGATGGATACATGTTGGCAGGAGTATCTGTAACACTTCCCTTCCTTGGAACTAAAGCTTTTTAGGAAATAAATCTGTTGTGGTAAGAGAAAAGGGGTCAGGCATTCTGTAAAGCAATTCATGTGAGTGTATACTTGAAAACCTTCCCTTTTTTAAAATGATACTCACCCACCTTTAATCACAGTCATTCCACTTAAAAGAGAGAAAAAATAGTCACCATAAAACCTTCTTCTTTTCACATACCTCTCTATCACATCTGTCACTCCCAGGGCTTTTCCACCTAATAACTCTCAAACCATGCCATTCTCAAACAATCATAAAACCTAAACAAACAGAGCTAATCTATTAAAATTTTAAAAGGTTGTAATGTCATAGCAGGCCTGTACAAATCTAATAACATAGTGATATTAAAAGCTGAGTTCATGCAAGGCCTCCAAGACTGTTTATTTGTAACAGTTGTCCATTGCATTTCACATCTCTTTGGTTCTTCCATTATTTGTGTGTCAAATGCCTTTGATGAAAGAGGTAAATAAATATTTACAAAGCTACTTGTGGTTAGTATTATGGTTTTATTAAAGCAAATAATGCAATAACAAAGTTCAACTGTCGGATTACCTTACACCCCACTTTCCTCTCTTTCTTTTTCCTTTTAATTGAAAAACAAAACAGGGAGAGGACCTAGTTTCAGCTTTGCCCTTGAAAATCAGGTGTACAGTGTGCTTTGAATTCAGTTTGCACTCACAGCACACATGCACACAGCTGTCATCCCACTTCCATAGCAAAAGCAGCCTAAGCTCAGAACAGCAAGTGCCCATGACCTTGAGAATTATCAGTACTGATAAACACTTAGTGTGTAGGCACATGCAGGAAGTTAAAATATTAGAGTCTGTTCCTCACAGTTATTGTTGTATCTTCTGGAAAACCCAAGGAACACTATTTTTAAAACTGTATAGCTTCAGGGTCAAAATGTACTTGCAGAAAACTCTTAACTAATGGTTCTACTCTCTTGCAGATACTCAATATTTTGGTGGTTTTCTTTTACTGAGAAAAGACTTGGAAATGACAGAGAAGACTTGGAAATTATATAATTTATGATATCTGCATAAAATCATAATCAGATATACAATGCAGAGTATGGTGGTTAATATATGCATTACAACAAATTGAAGTTTCAGCTCCCAGGCAGGTCTGTGCTCAGTAATAAGTTCTTAAGAAAAGGAGCTAGTAGCTGGTGTAGATGAAATTCAAGGAAACCTTTTTCAAATTTTCATGCTTCCCTTTCAGAACTGTTTCTATATGCTTGGGGCCAAAGAATATTTTAAAAATGGAATCTTAACAAGTAAAAGCACTCTTGCCTTCAAGAAGACAGTGAAGGGAAAGGAAGGTACACATTCATATAAAGGACAGGGGTGTGTCCAGCCGAAGTTCAGGACAGGTCTTTGTTCTCTCTAAACTTCAGATTCTCCTGGCTTCTTTGTGTTTATTAACAGCCCCACATCTAGCTGTTAAAAAGGCAGAAAATATCCTTGAAATAAATGAGCTACAGGACTGTAGCTCTTCCAGTTTTCTAACAGAATTGTATATTAAATGTTTCTTTTTATGCTGCACATCCTGAGAGGATAAGGGAAGGATAAGGCAGTTTCCCATTTCCATTAGAAACCATTTCTTTTTATCATCCATGGTTTCAGAGAAAATGGTCTCACAAATGTATTTCAAAAGCACCCTATAGATTGAGAAACTGGGGAGGAAGGAAATCCAAAGTGTTTTATTGTATATGACCCCACAGTACGGGGCTGGTGGCAGGCATGGGGGAGAGAAGCATTTCACAGTGTGACAAGTGATGGAACTGGCAGTGTGACCTGACTTTGAAGATTTCCTGCAAACAACAACCTTCATTTCATGTGCTGCTATTTCAGATGCAAGGGATGATACTTCAGGTGACAACACTGCTTATGATGCCACTCAGGCAGAAAAGAGGGGACTGCTCGCATGAGCTAAATTTACATCAGGCATGGTTTGTATCATTCAAACTATCTGTACATCGGTCATGGTGGTTCAGACTACCAAAGAGAACTCAAAAAGCTAAAATTTAAAACTCCAAACCTTTTGTGCTATACAGCAGGGTTACAGAAATGTGTAATACCTTCTGTTTAGAGAGAGAACTCTCATAAGCCTGGGAAACCAATAAAGCAGAAGTGTTCCAAATGGATGTTACAGAAAAATGCTCAAAGACAGTGCAGAAAAGAGACAAAGAAGGGGGAGATGGTTGTGATGGGCAATTCAGTCTCTCTGTATACAGAGGTGTTATTTGATATCAATAGCTTTATTAATGGCACTATCAATCTCTCATTCAACATAAAAAAGTATTTTTTGCCACAATTTCCCACTCTCTCTGCTGAGATATATCAGGGGAAGCTGTATCAGTGACTGGCATGCTAAATTTGGCTGTCACACTGACATGCTTGGCACAGGATGAAATGTCTGTGCTAGAAGTTGCAGAAGCTGCAAGTGGAGCTGTGTTCACACCACCAACAGATGAAGTACACAAGAGCTGAGAGCAAGGCTGAATAAAGCTGAACCTGCTCTGCTGGGCTTGCTCACTTAGTCCCAGAGCAGTGCTGGTCAGGGCCAGCAGCAGAGGTGAAAAAAGCACTGGTACCATTATGGGGAGGCATGTTGTGTGGGAGGGAAAGGACCAGGGGGGATAAGAAGGAAGCAGGAGCCATTTCAGACAGCAGGAGTGGGACACTGGCTTGAAGAGAGCAAGCATGAACAGAGCAGAAAGTTGAGGCAGTCACATCTGTGGGTGCTGCTCTAGGGGATTTGGGAAGCTGCAGTCAATTCATTTATCCCATCAGCTGCTATTGCTGTCAGAGCCACACCAAGGGTAGAGATGGTGGAGTTTGTGTGGCAGTTTGCCGGTATGGACACAGCCCACAGCTCTGTCATATCTCTCTACAATGAAGCATTTCACTGATGCCAAGACAGTCCAAAGAACACATAATCTGAAACCAGGAGTCCCAGCTGTATTTTCCAGCAAACTGCCCCACGAGCAAGACTCACTCACAATTAGTTATGGTGGCAGCCAGCATTGCATCGCACCTAGTGAGACACGTACAGTAACTGAATGTGACATGCCACCATAACAATAGATCAAACCAGGGCATTCCAGAAGAAAAAGTGCTCCAGTATGAGGGGCTTAAAGAGGCACTAAAGAATTTATGGAGAATGAAATGCAGCTTCAGAGAAGATGATGAAATTATCAGCCTCACCAAGAGCAAACAGAGAGACAAATGGAAGGATCATATAATCCTGTGCTACTGACAGACAACCTTGTTGGGAGTCTCAATACATTCGTCTTCTTAATTGAAGCTGAGCTGATCTGATTTTATCACATTAGTACTCTCAGACAAAAAAGAAAAAAAATTTAAAAAAGAAAAATTTTAAACTTTTTAAAAGTGATTGAAATTTTTTACATTAAGAATTATTGGTAATTGAAATTAGTGAGTAGAATCTGGTTGAAGTTTTTAATCAGAACTTTCTTTTATATTTTTCGTATAGATATAAATTTTTGAAAGATGTTTAATTTCCTTTAAACATTTTTAAATTTTCACACACATAATTAAAAAAAAAATATTTCAGAGTGGGAAAATGTGCTCTTTCCTCCACAAAACCCCAGATGTGTTTTCAGTGAAAGGCCAGAAATGCTTTCTGGATTAAATACAACATCTCTGCCCTTCCTTCCTCACTATCCCTTACTGCCTTACTTCAAGTTGCCCTGCTACTAGAAGGACTAAGAGTCTGATTCAGTGATGGTTGACTTGACTTTAAGGAGAGCTGAAAGCACTCATTTCTCTGTGGAAATGAGTCAATGCCTCCCAGTGTAAGTGGAGTGGATCTATGCCTTTATTCCAGCTTGCTACCTGCAGGGAGGAGGATGCATGGCCAGCAGCCCTGGGAAACTGCTGTTCATTTTCTGCATGAGGAGCAGTAGCATTACAGAGTCTCTGGCTTGAACTGGGTAACAGAGTGGCTTTTTCTGATGTAAGACTGGTCTGGTAGGACTCAGCCACCAACCAAACTCAATCCCCTGCCAGGCTCCTTGGCTCAGTGCTAGCAAATGCACCCCAAGCTTTTGGCAAACATAAACATTCTCCTGCAACTCAGCAGAATCAGGTTCCGTTCCTCCCCTGCAGAAGGCTTCCTTGGAGTCCCTGAGAAAGTCACACAGGGACAGAGTTTTAAATGCATTTAAATTGTTACAATTGTAATGCTTTTCTATATGATACCAACTGCACTTGGACGGATCAATGCACTAAGAAAGAAAGTGCTTACACCAGCAATGCAAGGAAGGGCAAAATGTGTGACCAAGACAAATGCATACAAGTTATGAGGTGTTCAAATAATACACAACACAGGCCATAGAAAGCACAGCAGGTTCTGCTCTGTAATTCAGGACCTTGCTATAGAGTAACTACAGTATTTTCATTTAAAAAAAAATCTCTTAAGTATGTAAACATCCTTACCTTCTTCCTATACATTTGCACCTTCTGTTTGGTGTTCCTTCTCCTCCACTGCAATAATCTGAGCCTCACACATAATACATGCCAGGAAAGAAATGCCATATGCTGTGGGTTATCTGTAAATACAGGAATGCACATTGGCAGAGCAGTGTGTTTGTGCTAAATGATTAGTAAGCTTAATGCAATTGCCAAATTTTCCTCTCATTTCCCATACTCCAGGAAGCATTTGGATAGATTTCCTCTTTGCTGCTGCCAGTTTATAAGGACTTAATTATCCTTAAGACAATTTCAAATTTGCCTGAATTGGGAGAGATGTCTCTAAACCACAACTCTCTGGGCCTAAATCATTTAACAAGGGGCTAGATAGTACCCACTGGTATGTTTGATATACAAATGCACTGTGTGTTACATTTTGAGAGCTATGCAGACCAGAAAAGAGGAAAGGAAAGCCATCCCAGGCCAGCACATCCCAACCCACATAAGTCCATGGAAATGCTAGCTTTTGGCTGTCAAAATGTCTCAAGAAAATTTTCCTCTTCAACATGAAATATCACAACACAACCAGAATACATACAAGAATAGAACCATGTGTTTTCGTGGAAACCCAAGACATTATTGGAGATGAACTGAGCCTCCCCTTTTAGTCTCAATGTCACGGGTACTTCCAAACAACCTAAATTAACTAATTTAGGGAGGAGATATGTACATTGGGACTGCACAGACTCTCCTCTCTCACACTGAGTGCACAGCAATAATGTGGGAGAAGAGGGACAGAAAAGCACAAAAAAACCTGTTTAGTCCTTCCATATATTCCAAGATACTGAGAGCCTGAACCTAGCCTTGGCCCTGACAGTAAATGGAAGGCATCAAGGGAGATGACAAACAAAAAGGAGAATTACTGAGTAGTAGAGCAGCAGCAGGTACTCAGAAAGAATATGGAGTACAAGGATGTTCTCTCATTAAGAAAATCACGTTTGAAAGAAGCCTAAGGAGGACACTATCAATTTTGAGTTGGCACAGGCAATCTCTCTCAAAAGGAGGGTTGCTTCAGCTCTCACAGAAGCACAGAGCTTGGCATTAAATAAATGCTTCCATTCTCCTCTACTGCAGAGAAGCTGGGATGTCCTCTCTTGGAGGGCAAACCCCTGAAGTTTCCTCAGCGCTCACCTGGATCCTTGAGCTTATACAGGCCTCCTGCACAGCAACACCATCCATTTAATTCAGCTGTAGCATGTAAGGCTCCCACTGGGGTCAAGGCCATTCAGTGCATTGCAGGAGGCAGTCAGGAGCTTTCCCAGCCCAGCTTCCATTCCAGGCTGACAATAAAAATCCAACTGCTCAGGCACAGCTGCAGCAGCAGGGTCCCTTTTACTGAGCTTGCCTCTGATATGCCAAGCCCTGCTGAGGCTGTGGAAATCAGGTTTACAATAGCAACTGCAGCCATTAGCTTCCTCTTTTGTGACTCCCAGCATTATTATGCTGTTTGCGAACTTCAGTTTAAATGACCAGACTATAGACTGGGAGAGATGAGACTTAGCAAAAAAACACATACACACACTGACACACAAAGTGTAACAAACCCCAACGGCAAGGTTGTGCTAATAGCTTGTTATTTAGTGACATAAAATCACTCCTAAGATAATACAGGCAGCCTAAACCTCTAGCAGCCCTTTGACAGAGATGACAGACACACTAAAAAAAAAAAAAAGCTTCTTTCACAACATTCCACAGGGCAACTAAACACACATGGGAAACAAAACAAACTCTAAGAAAACAAGTACCTTTCTGCCACAAAAAATAGGCCTCTTTTGCTCATGTATGATGCACAGGAAGGGAGTAAAGCACTCTTCTCACAGAGGAAAAAGACTGAAGTGGCCTTTGGAAAAGTTTTGCTTTAAATTGGAATTTTAAAAGTGGCTCTTGGAAGAAGTTGTTCTTTATACCCTCCCCTGTGCCTCAAAGGAGAGCCTACTGCTTTCAGCCCAAGTCTTGACCAGGACATCAGGAAGCACACCAGCAAAAATGAAACTAAATTTATGCATCTAAAAGTTTTGCTTCACATTTGAAAAATGAGCTGACTATGGTCATGTAATGTTAACTGGTATGATTGTACTTTTATTATTTTCTAGTGTGGACACAGGTTTAGTGCTCCAAAGGAACGTAGCAGACCTCTGTGCATATGGAAATAGAGTTTGTGTGGAAGATGCAAAGCCTGCTGAGGCAGTTACTGTTCACACTGGCTTATTGTTTTAGGCACCAAATTGTGTTTATGTGGCCCTAACTGCATGCAGAGCTAGTGTAGATGTGGAAACAATTTGGTAATGTCCATGTGAAAATGCACCTGAAAACATGTGGAGAACAGTGCAGACTTGCTGTGCTGCTCTGTGTGGAGGCAGCTCAGGCTCAGAGCTGGTCCTGGCTGACTCCATGCAGCTCTCCACATAACACTCTCCAGCATGCACAGGGTGGATTACCACATGTGCAGCCCCATCTCTGCATCCATCGTTTTCAAGGACAAAAGCTGCCTCCAGGCACTAGTGCCTATAAACCCTTACAGATGGGAGAACACTGAGTAGTACAAAGACACAGAGCTGGTTTGCATGAGTCCCCCTTCATTCAGAAACAAGAGTACCAAAGATTCCATGACCTGGGATGTTCTTGCTCCCCACTGCTGCGTACGATGACAACCATGCAGGAGATGAAGATGCCATCAATCCATACATATCCATGCTAACAGCGCAGCTGTTAAAGAGACACAAGCAATACTGTCAGAGGAGCTGAGTTAATTTACATAATCCTAGGTTCATTATCCTAGGGAATACACTGGAGAGATGTGACAGGGATGATTGCAGTCACAACCAATCTGTTCCCACAGAGCCAAAGTACAATTTCTGATTTAGCAGGGCCAATAACCAACTGAGCCACTTATACCCCTGTTTAAAGAGTTTGGTTTTGCAAGCAAGAAAGAGAGACAGACCAGCATACACCACACTTCACTTTATGACTGCTAATTGTCTTGGGTGACTATTTATTTATATAAATAATTTACTTGTGTATCCCACCAGGAAGACACCTGAGCCCCACATCATCTGCTAATGCTGGCTTTAATGATCCACATCCAGCACATGGGTACCACCATTCCCATCCTGCTCCCCCAGCCCTCCAAAAAGGCCCTCACCCATCTGTGAAGGAGAGATTAAATGATCAAGGACTAACAATGGCAACCTGTCAGTCTGAAAACAATTCTTGTGGGATCTGAGGCTTCCTCAGGGCAAGCACTCTGCAGATGAGGCCTCGCTAGAGAGACCTACTGTTCTTGGCTGCTAATGGAGGTGGCTGAATTTGTTTCTAGTTAAACTGTTGTTCCAGTCAACTTAGAGTCTTTCAATGCTTGAAAAGTAACATGTCTAGGGTTACATTTGTGAATGAGTCTATTATGAATGATAGACTCTTTCATAAATGTAACCCTAGACATTTTACTCTTCAAGGATTGAAAGATTTCAGTAGGAAGGGTTGAAAGATTTCAGTAGGCAACAAACCTATTTTGAGTCATGAAGCTAAGGGGATGTTTTACTAAGGCTTTAGAGCTCATTCCTGTAAACTTAACCGCAATTATGTATCTTTTGTACGGGGATGAATCCAAGCCTCAGAAAAAACCTCAACTTTGAAAGCTTTAAAACTTCCAAATTAGGCTGAAATCTAACCTTGTAAAGATGTGTAATTTAGACCAAGTACTTTTTAACGTACCACAAGTAACAGATGTTTTTGACTGATGTGTTTCTATCTTCTCTTAGTACCAGGACAGGCACCATGAGCTTTGAATACAAAAGTACAGATTTTATTTTCATTGGGAATATGACAGCTGCTTCATACACATTGCCTAACATATAATTTTAAAGAAAAACTATGAAAATTGAAATACTTAAAATTTGTCAAAATATAGTTTGACTCTATCTGAAAAGCATGTGTTTGTTGCGAATGCATGTCCCAAAAATTCTGTATCACACAGCCAAGTACTCCAGGAAAGGCACTTTAATTTTCATAACACATTACCATCTATTAGTGACACATTTGTACGACACCATACTTTATTATCTCAGACTCTAAATACTCCATCATCCTCTAAGGGCCTGTTTCTTCAGCTATGCCTGTTGGTACTCTTTCCTCACACATTTTGTCCCATTAAGGCCTGTGGGTTTAATTTTACGGATAAAAGTTTGCAAGATGAACCTCGATTACTACAGTGAGGACTACTCACACATGGAGAGCTCGGAGTATTTACAAAATAGTCCAAGCTGAACATAATGACAGTCAAATGTTTATCACTGCTGGAACAGAAGAGTGCACTGCTATTGCAAATTCTCCCTTTTCTACAGCTAAACAATTTTGGACTCCAGGACAGAGAGTGAAGAAATATTTACCAGCACAACATGCGTGCAGCCTTTGTACACAGCAGAGCTGCAAACACACCACATGCAAAGATACTAAATGTCAACATTTCAGCCTCAAGCAGGTGCTTGTCTTCAAAACCAAATGTATTGGTAACCTTTCTGCCAGATGTATTTGGCAGAAAGCTCTGTATTCAAGTATAGGCTCCTCTGGAGCCTCAAGAATGGCTCTTCTAAATATTAACTAATGTCAGGAATGTAGAAAAATGTAAACAGCTTCCTTAGCCACTTTAAGCAGCTACTGCTTTCCCTTTGGAAAGAGTAAGTGTGGATATAAAAGAAAAAAATAGTAAAAAATTGTGAAGGCAGAGGAAAGATGCATTACCTGCTGGTGGAAAAACTAAAAAAAACCCAGTCATCGTCATTTTTATGTGTCAATACCAATGAACACCAAATACCTGCTTTTCAAGTATTCCTGACTGTATTCCCTAGCTTTGTTTTCCTCACAAGTCTTTGGTTGCTTGACAAAGGTAAACACCTTTTTATTTGCTAGTGTTGCCCCTTCTCTGTATCCCAAATTTGCTAACCGCCTCACAGTTTGTTGGCAAACACTAGCAACATTCATTCAAGTCAGGTCTGTGCCCATCTTCCCAGAAAACCCCTTGTCCTGCATTTCTGGAATATTTTATTACATCATGACATTTTTGCCATGTGCCCTATCAGGCAGAAGATATGAATCAGTTCTCTCTGTAGTGGGTGAGAGGATGTGTCCTCTTTTAAATTCTTTCATCTCTTCCTACCTTGCTATTCTCATGAATGCTGCCTTCACATAGTCCTTCAGTAAACTTTCCTAAATATGCTTCTGGGCCTCTCATGATCCTTAACAGCAGTAGAGCCAGGTTTTAATTCTCCTGATCTAAAAACTTCTTGTAGCACAGCTAAAGAAGAAAGATCAATCAGATTCATATAAAACATCAGTTTTATTGTGGTCAACAGGGAGGTTCATTAGCATTCACAATCCTGGTGTACTAGTCACACCACCATTAATAGTACTACTTGTGGCTTGCCCTTGATGCTTTACAAGACAAAATTGAGATAACCTGATGCAACATCTCCACTCACAATGCTCTCTGTGCATTACCTCTGATATCACACAAGAAAATTACTATTAGTCACAGTTTATTCACCCATATGTCTGAAACCTATGGGAGGTGCCATTTCAGCCAAAAATCACTCATAATCTCTCTTTCCCCTGCTTGACCAACAGGTGGGGGAAGACAGCTCCTTATTGGTGGGGTCCAGAACACAGGCATACATGTGGGCATGACTGGAAAACCCAGTTACCAGTTTAGCAGAGAGAATGTGAAATGGCAATGCAGCTTTCTCCTTAGAGTGTGTACCAATAACACTGCTTCAGATGCTCCATGGGAGTACCTGACTTCACTGTGTGTGAGACAAGGCATCAATATTCAATTTAGAGCAAGGAGGTAGAAGTTCGGAAAATTTTCTGGTGGAGCAAGGAGTCCTCTACTTCCCCATGTGTGACCTACTGGTGTTGGCAGTACCTGCAGAAGAAAATTTAAGAAATATATTTAAAAAGCAGATCCTTAACCTAGAGGCATGTTCACGGAGTGAAGAGCTCAGATTTCTGTGCTTAAACTGATTGCCACGAAGACATTGCAGTCAGAGGTCCCTCTAGACTTGGAATAAAATGGGACTTTTCCAGTTAGTGACAGGGTTGTAAAGCTGTGTGTGCTACGTATGTGCGTCTGCTCTGAGCCCTCTATACAATTTAGAACAAGAAAAAGACCTCTTTCAATACTGATAATTATATCAACTCATTCTATAAGTTAAAAAAAGTCCTGAGAGCCCTGGGCAGCTGAAGTAATAATACCTTATATTGAGCATTAATACTCCAAGAAAATAAAAAAGTTCAGAAATGTGGTTACATTTTGTTTCCAGTTTTCAACAAAGAACAATAGGCTATTTCTCACTTGGCAGTCATGAGTCATGGAGGAAAACCCAGTCCATCAAATTTTTTGATGATTCAGGCAGACTTCCATATTTTTTCTTCACTTAAACATTTTGACCAGATGACCAGATTAATTTCATTTTATATCTTCTTCCTCCCCCACCAAGGCTCTAAAATCAATGTTAAGACAAAAAAGCATGACACTTCACAAATGTTACTTTTCACTGTTTGGTAAATAACTCCTATGTGACTGCTTTTGCTTTTCTAGAGGGTCCTCATCTTTCACAGCTTTTGCATCCAATGAGGATCTGTAGTTCACCTAACCATACATCTGCATGCTGCAGCCTCTATTAGATTGCCATGCTTCCAATATATAAAATGTACTAGTCTCCACTTTTTCCTACAAATGCCTAGGGATCCAGCACATGTTTAGTTTGTGGTTTTAATAAAAAGGTTTCCCCAGAATATGGGATATTCAGAAGATGCTACAGATGAGGCAACTAAAAATATAAAGCCAAAATAATGGGAATGCATTTCACCAGGATTTTAAAACACACAAGAAAAAAAAAAAAGCTGTAGTTCAGCAGAGCTTCCATTACCACCCACTGGTGTGGAACTTCTGGAGGCTACACAGCACTGTGCTCTAGGACACAAGGAAAGAAGAGAAAGTTGGTGTGCCAAGCTCGGGGACCAGCAACTACCCAGGGTATCAGGAAACCAGATCTTCTCTTTTCAGCCTGCCATGAACTTTCCAGCCCCACAGCCACTCAGCTTGTATGTTACAACACACACTTTGTTTTGGGGGTTTTTTTTTGGGTTTTTTTGGTTTTTTGTTTTGTTTTGGTTTTTTTGTAAAGCAAGTAAAGCAGTACCTTTTTGAAATGCTTTCAAAATTTGGTAGGAAATGTTAGATACATCTTGTCTAGAGTCCATACAACTTATCTGACTTTCCTATCAGGTTGTACTCTTTGAAGTGCAAAATTACTGGTCTACATAAACACTGCAGACCTACATGTACATTGAGGCAGCTCTTCTTGGTGATGTGCAGGAAGGGATGGCCTTGCTGTGCAAATACAGCAGTGATCAGATCTATACAGACAGTTTGAGAAAAGGTCAGGGCTCAAACTTCCTCTAGGAGTTTCTACTGTTTCCAGAGGTTCTCATAAAATTATCTTGATTTGTTGGGTGAAATGTTACATAAAGCAGAAGAATCTCAGGGTCATGTTTTTTTGTGAATTCAGAGAGCAAATGTACTTTTATTTCCAGAAGAGACAACACAGTCATCTGTGTTCCCATTAACTATTCCCCCCACTGAATTCATTTAGTATCAAGATTTTTTCACTCCTCAAATCCACTTTTTTCATTCTTATCCATTCTCCCCTCAAGCACAATCCTCCACAGGAGCAGCACGATGGATTCGTGGTGAGTGTGGTAGATGCAATCTCATTTTTGCCCATGATGGTACTAATGAAGCTCACTAGAGTGATTAACTTATCTTCTCCTGGATATATTTACTTATGTCAACTCCAGGAAAGATTCTGTCAGTGAGGTTAAGGTTAACACTAGAGTATCAACTCTTCAAAGATATGATATAGACATGACATGGGCATGATTTTCATCTATCTGACTCAAGGAAAGTGAAAATCAGGTGTGGGAGGCTTACTTTCTTCCCCTGTGCTTGTATCTCTGTTGACTCTTTCTCACATATTTTCAGATAATCTGGTGTTATGCTGTGACAACTGAGAATGCATGTGTTTCTCAGATTCTCTTTAAATTGCCAATGAGAAAATTTTTTGCCCTGGAACACCCCTTGATCTCAGAAATTTATGAAATAACATTAGAATGTTTGAAGTATGAAGACTGACATAAATGATTTACAGTGCTTTGCAGGCACACCCAGTGGAAGGGCTGCCATTCTCTTTAAAAGTGAATAAACTTCCCACTTTAAAGTGGCAGTATTTGTACAACTAGGAGAAAAAATATTAAAAACAATATTAAAAATATATACCTCTGCTTTCCCCAGGCACAAACATCCTCTGTCTTATCTGTGTTTCAAACCTCTGGCTTTAGCTCATTGGACTCCCAACACTGATATAGTTGGAGGTGAGGTACAGAGTAGAGAGGAAGAACAGCAGAGGCAAAATTCTCAAACACCTTCTGGGACTGATTTAAAGTAGGTGGCAATCATGGGGGGCATCAGCTAGGAAAAGCTGCTACTTCAGCTGCTCTAGACACAAGGGTCAATAAGATGAAGAGGCAGGATGAATGCTTCAAGACAGAGGCACATGGAAGATGGAACACTTATGTGGGTGCAAGACAGAGATCATGGAAAAACACCCTCAAAGATAAAGCTATGCCTTTCCACAAATCCCATCTCTGTCTCCCCTCAGCAGCTCTTGTCTCCTGTCTCACACAAAGCAAGCTGGGGTCTGGAGACCATAGATGTTTGGTCACCCTTCAGGCAGCAACACTGAAAAACATCTTCTCTTCCCCAGTATTCCCAATTTGTTTTTACCTGCTGCTGGAAACCACTCCCTGGAAGTTACAAGGTGCGTGTCACAAACACACACTGTTCTGCTGGGAGACCTGCTTCACAGGAACTTCTAATCCACCTCAAAGAAAACCAGCAAGTTGGCTTAAAATGTTAACTGGGCGGTTCACCAAACTTAGCTAATGTTCTCTGACTGTTTGATTTAGGGAGTGCTCACACTAATCACTGGGCTAGAGGTAGTAATTTCCCATTTTGTGGGTAATGATGACAAGCCTGAGGCAAATACCCAGATAGCTGGGATGGGACTGAAAGGAAGTATGTTTTTATTTTTGTCTTCATACAGAGATAAGGTTTAACATTTTTGAGATATGTTTAACAGACCATGGTCAGCTACTCAACAGATTCTAATGTAAAAACTTCAAACCACATCTGAGAGGAACACAAAAATGCTGTCTAAAAATCATTGACTAAAATGTATTAATTAACACACCACTTTCTTTATTTTAACAGAGGCCAAGACTGTCTTCTTCACCAAACCCCATGGTCCAACACAGCCTCCCCAGCTGAATCTTGCATGATGATCTGCCATCATTCCTCACAGTACTTTGGCTAAACATGTAATGCATTAATCACATTAAATGTACAGCTTAACTCAGTCTTATTGTGGCACCTTAAACCTCACAAAATTTGTCCCTTTTTGGGAGATGAAAGTAGAGACAAAATTTTGGAATGAATTTGTTAGAAATCCAGAGTTAGAAAGAAAACAAAAATCTCAAATTCAGAGCAATGCTAGAAGAACCTTGCAAACCACTTTTTATAGACACATTTAATCAACCATGAAGGAATAAGATATTATTATCTTTGCCAAAGATAGTACATTACAAAACAAAAAGAGAAGACTATAAAGATCCTCTCTTGGATCACTTCAACACTGTCCTTACCACAACAGGTAGTGAAAAATACAGATGTATCTGCAATTACTGAAAAATTCAACAAGAAGAAACTTAGTAAAACTAGAATTTTAACCACAGTAACACATTTTGAAACTGTCTCCCCCATCACCTCTGTTGATAAAAATGGTCAAACTTTATGTATGTCTCGAAGTCAGTAGCACCTCACCATCTTCTGGGTCAAGAGCACCATGCCCAGCATGGTGTAAAATAACTATTCTTTCTATATTAAGACAGAACTAGAGTTTGTTTAGTGGCTGGTGAAGGCTGCTAAGACTTCTGATTATGCTGCCCTAGAGAGCACAGGAGGTTTTGCGGGAAGTAGAGGCTGATTCTATTTCAGTTTCCTGCAGAACAAGACACCACAGCTGCACTGTCATTATGCAGGGTAGGGTCAGAGCTCTAAATAATGCTTTGAGTTAAATCATGATTTTTTTTTTTTAATTTTTGGTTTTTTAATCTGTCTGATCTTGTATAGGCAATTGCAAGGAAAGAAAAAACTGGTTTAAAAATGTTTTTTCTATTTTGGAAATTGTGATGTCAAAGCATTTCTTCAAACATGCAAAAGAAGTATTACATCTTCCCCACTCAGGAACTGTGGCTACTTAAACATGCATTGTAAAAATCAAAATATCGACAGTACAGAGAACTGGAACAGAATTTTCAGGTTTGAGTTTCAACTAAGCTCTCAACTGAAAACCAAAATAATTGTTCATAAAATAGAAAATTAAAACTTTCAAGACAAATTTTTAACTAGAAATAAGGTTGGTTTTGTTTTTGTTTTGGGGTTGGTTTTTTTTAAGGGATTTTTTTTTTCAATGTGGTACTTGAAAATGCAGTTAGCACATACAGGATGAAAATCCACTCTGTGTCCAGGATTTTGGTGAGGGTTTTTCTGTCTAACAGAAATCTTACCTGAAGTTTCCTTGTCAGTTAATTATTTCCAGGTAACTGTTTTCAGATCTAAGCTATCCCAAATGCCACACCAGAGCCACCAAGTCTCATTAGAATATTATTAATAAAGGACCAAATGGCAAAAATAGAAGGTGAGATCACACAAGTTACCGCTTCAAATGACTAAGAGAATACTCGACCTTGAGACTAATTCCCTATGTGTCACATGGATCCTTGATTTCTCCCCTCCCGAGGCCAGCTAAGTGTGTTGTTTGTCTTTGGCATTTGGGGAATTGGCCCCGTCCCGCTGAGCAGCTGGCAGGGACAGGAGCTGCCAAGTCTCATTAGAATATTATTAATAAAGGACCAAATGGCAAAAATAGAAGGTGAGATCACACAAGTTACCGCTTCAAATGACTAAGAGAATACTCGACCTTGAGACTAATTCCCTATGTGTCACATGGATCCTTGATTTCTCCCCTCCCGAGGCCAGCTAAGTGTGTTGTTTGTCTTTGGCATTTGGGGAATTGCCCCCGTCCCGCAGAGCAGCTGGCAGGGACAGGGCTATGGCTCCATCCCTTCTTGCTGGGTGCCTCCCGACACCTCTGCTGCTCACCTTGCCTTGGTGCTGGCGCTGCAGCCTAGACATGCTCTTGGCATGCCCTGGGCTACGCCCTCAGGTGTGTGCCCATGGATACCGGGAGTCTGAGGAGGCGATAACACTCGCAGGGCAGGAACCTGGATACCGGGGCAGGGCTGCTGACGACAGGGCTATGGCTCCATCCCTTCTTGCTGGGTGCCTCCCGACACCTCTGCTGCTCACCTTGCCTTGGTGCTGGCGCTGCAGCCTAGACATGCTCTTGGCATGCCCTGGGCTACGCCCTCAGGTGTGTGCCCATGGATACCGGGAGTCTGAGGAGGCGATAACACTCGCAGGGCAGGAACCTGGCCGGGGCAGGGCTGCTGACAGCCAGTCCACATCATGTCCTGGGTGGGCAAAGCTCCAGATGCTGCAGAGAGAGGTCATGGAGTTGAATGAGGAATGCCCTAAGCTTACCACTGACACGAGTGAAGGCTGGCCAAACCTGTCTCTTCATTCAAAAGTTATTTTCTCAACCCTTTGTAAAGATATGACAACTTTAAAAACATTTTTAGAAATAAATAAATAAATAAAGTAGACAGATGGTGAGACCTCAGCAAACCAGGGATCAGGTTCAAGTCATGTTAGTATGCACTGGTGCTTTCAGTGGGAAATTTACTATTAACCACTCTGCCCAACCTGAACAATTTTAGGCAAAGACTGGTTGTTTTAATTACCTTATTGGTAATTTCCCTAACCTGTCACTCTGAGATCTCAAAATGAAACACAACAAATTGGAGAAAAAAATGCAGTTTGTTCTTCGCAAACATAGCTGTATGAAAAATGACTCCCTGAATATTGCAATTCTAACAAGCACAGCTAGGTGCACATTTGTGTGTCTATTCACAAGTTTTCATTAACCTGCAATCTTCTGCACACGTGTATTGTACAAAAATACTAAGTACAATGAAAAGCTGATACTGTGGGTTTATGAAACTTCTAGAATAGCATACAAGCAGACTTGATATGCAGCTCATGTAATGCAGTCCCTGCCCCAGGAAAGCACTCCAACACATGCTTTATGCTAAGTCTGTGAATATTGTTACTGAAAGCAAATGAGACCATTTGGTGTTGGAAGTGTTTTGCTGGATTAAAGCCTAGGGGAAGCGGGGAACTGCACAAAAGACTTTTTATGACAAGTAAGAGGGAGAATTCTCAGCAGCATTGTCAGAAACAAAAAATGACTGGACACCTTCTCCACTGGTTACTAGGATATCTAGCTTCCATTTACCCATGCCACATAAACTGCAAATTCCCAGGAGTAAAAAAAAAAAAAAAAAAAAAAAAAAAAAAGGGCTTAAAATCCAAAACAGTTAAGGGAAAAATTGGGAAGCTATATTCCTTTAAGTCATGATGTATACTCTGTAACTTCAAGACAAAAACTTAGTTATAAGAAGCATTATAATAGGGAAGGGCTTACCAACAAAAGGGATTAAGACCTGGTTTTTCTAAATCAAACGATCTTATATATTACCTTAGTACTATATCAGCATCTTGGAAAAAATAAAAATTTGTCCAAAGTCACACAGAGGTAGGTTCATACAAAAACAATGAGGGAGGGTCAGTTGCTAGAATACTGAGCAGCTAAGCCAGGGAGAGGAGGTCACAGGGCTGTAGCAAAAGAGTGTGATTGCAGAGCACTTCAGAGCAGAAAAATGGTTCTGGTCCCCTGAAATGCAATCTCCCATCTCTTTTTTTCAAAGGTGAGTAGATCTGCATTGTCCCTCCCACTCCAAGAGAGAGGTAGATGTCATCAGTCAAGCCAAACAACATATCAACACGGCTATTCAAAAATGAAGATGGAAGTGTGGAAAAAGATCACTCTTTAAATACATCAG
Source organism: Passer montanus (assembly GCF_014805655.1). Taxonomy (NCBI): domain Eukaryota; kingdom Metazoa; phylum Chordata; class Aves; order Passeriformes; family Passeridae; genus Passer; species Passer montanus. The sequence goes on along the minus strand of NW_024373257.1, from coordinate 2,468,279 downwards.
CCTCACTGTTACTCTGCCACCTCAGTCACCATGAGTGAATTGAGAGCATGACTACAACATTGATTATACCCAAGGAAATGATTCTGCAAACAGTGGCCTTGTGTCAACAATTTTTAGATTTTCTGTGCTGAATCACAAAGGCTTGGTGTGCAAACATGGAGTGGAAAGTAGCAAAGATATTTTCACCAATTTGCTGATTAGCCCCTAGTAAAAAGTTGCTCACCCTGAATAGAATCTTGTCCTAAACACTCATGCCTTGTCCTATCAAAGTGTTCATTCACTGGACTGCTAAATGTTTGCAGGTTTTTGTAACTTTGCATAGATACATTCAATATTTTATTTCTCTGCTCTGATCCCCTGAAATATAGTTGTGTCCTATAATTTCACTCTGAGGTAAAAGCCCTAGGATGCTGTCAGAGTACCTCAGAGATATAAGTCTTTGACCTGGATGGAAGCAGTAGACAGTGTAGTGTCAGCCCACCTTAATAACATGTTGTCTGGGAAAAAAAAATCAGCCTTATCAAGAATAAAGAAAACTTCTATCTGAATTCAGAAAAATGAAAATTGTATTTTCTTAAGCCAGTTTGGGAGCTTTTTCTCCTCTCCTCATTTCCATAGCCTAGCAGTAAGATTACTTTCATAGTGAGGATTTATTCAATCTGCATCAGATTGTATTATGGTTTCCAGTTGGTCATTTTCAGAATATAAAAGAACTCTGGCAGCAAGTGGTTTCCAGTAGCTCAAGACATGTGTTTGAACAACCTGTGCACTTCTGACGTATATTTCACCTAGCTGAGGGGAGTATCCTGCACACAGCAATACCCATCCCTCGTGAGAAACCCAACCACAGAACATCTCAATGCACCCACTTGGGACTCTCTTAGCCTCAGATACTAGTCTCAGAATAATCATACTGAAAATGATAACTTTATCAGTATCAAAGATGACTTCCCTTGAGGCTTCTCAGTTCCTTCCTCTCAGACTATTTTCCTTCCTTCATACTCATGTCGCCTTTGTCACCTACCTCTCCCCTCCCTCTTTTTTCATCTCTCCTGGCTAATTTATTCTTTCACATCTTTATGTTCTTCTTCTCTTCCATCTTACTTAATCCTTCAGTAAAGAGAAAACAACCAATCCCTGCCATTTGTGTATGTCCCCAAATAGATACATGTCTGGGACTTGATTAAGGAATGTCTCTCTGAAAATTTATACTGGCACAGAGAAAGAGCAAAGAGGTTACAAACTTACAAGGAATGATTAAATCTTCTTTGAAGGTCTTTCTCAGAGACTCATCATCACTTTTTTAACAGATAGGACACCAATTAATTGAAAGCATCTTAATTCCTGTGATTTTGGGGAAAAAAACAAAATACCTTATATGCAATTATTCTTGGGAGGAAAAGTGATCCATTTGAGTAAGGGTGGATAAATATAATGGGTTGGGCTTTGTTTTGTATGTATAATTTTGTACATAAAATTGGTTCTCTAATCTCAGAACTGTTCTCTTACTGTCCGTCTTTTCCTTGTGTTGTGTGAATGACTCTTTATTTTGAGAACTTTTTCACATCAGTTTTGCTTGAAGAAAGAAATCAGGCATACTTTACTGCTTAGCTATCCTGCTGAGTCCAAACAAACAGTCCCATTAGGTGACATCACCCTTACTAACCTTTAAGTAATTCCACCTACACAATACTCCTTCAGCAGCACTTGCACACAGTGAAATGGAACATAAAAAAACAAAATCAGAAAATGTTGCCAGTTAGATTGAGTCATCTGTATTTGTGAACATCTCATGAACTGTAATGTAACTCCAAGCTGAAATGAAGCATGTTAACCTGCACAAGTGTAAAACTGCACAAGTGTAAAACTGCACAAGCACTTAAATCTCTCCGTATAGATACGTCCTTGCCCTCCCAAAACCACTTACATGACTGCAGTCACATTATGACTACATCATACAAAAACTGAACAAGTAATGAAACAGCAGTGGTCCACTTACACAGAAAAATTATAAGAGAAGGTACATTTATAAGATAAGGTCACATTTTTGCAAAGTGAGTTAGCTAGGCATCACTCCACAGATGCAATATTAAAACTAAGATAAGTATGCCACATTGGTTCCTCACATCACAGCTGCTGGATGTTGGCATCCCTATCTTTGCTGCCTGGAAGCTATCTGCTGGTTAATGTCAAACTACTTATGTGCACAAGAAGAGGTGTGTATGCTCACCAAAAAATGAGGTGGGAAATTTATCTTTCTTTAGCCATTGACTTAGTGGAACATGTCTGTCGAAGACTCTTTCCCACTGCTGCAGCCACTGCCTGTTGGGCAAACTCTACTTTTATAGAGCTTAATGAACATATTCTTAGCTAAATGAAGTGTAAATGAGACTTCGTTATTCCTTCAGCTTTGAAATACAGTACAAACATGAATGGATATGTTCCAACATAAGAATACAAACATTTATATTCCTGCTCTTATGTTGGCTTCTTACACAAGAAAAAAAAACTAACAGCAAAATCCCCAAATGTGCTAACTTTATTTACTTTAAATAAATAACTTATTTTAAATAAATTAAAATACAGGCCCTTTTCTTAAATTCTGTAGTGGGCTAAGTTTTTTCACACAAGATGATATGAGCTAACTTTAGTGTCCTAGAACACCATTAAAGAAAAATAACACATAGATGAGAAAGCAGTGGTTTCTTCATTTGAGAAACGTCAGAGTCTGAAAAAGTAACTTTCTCAGTTGGCGGGGGATGGGCAGGGGGAGGAGAGAAAAGTGTTTTCAGGAGGATTTTTCATCTTTTTTCTCTGCTGCATTTTGTTTTGCACACAGGAGATTTTAATACTTTCATGACAGCTCTCATAGCCCAGTGTCTTTTGTCACTGACAGCCTGACAGGACACCATAAAGATGCTCTTTCTGCATCACTGGCTGGTGAAGAAGAACACATCAATGATAGAAATACACAACTACAATTTCGCTATTGGGCTATCTCAAGTTTTTCCCAAGTCTCCAATCTTAATTTACCTAGCAACCTGTCACTTTGCAGAACATTTATACAGCTCTTATTTCTGGAATCTCTGGGGACCCAGATGTACAGAGACGGTTGGACTTCAAAGAGGTGTTTCATAGGGTGTTTGTGGGTTGGATTTTTTTCCAATGTTATAAATATCTAAAGAAGCTTATATTTACACCTTTAGGAATTTCAGTGTGCTCCTACTCCTAAATATTTTATTGATTAGCTACTTGAATATACAGCTATTGATCTTAAATGACTCTTAATCAGTCTGACTTCAACTTAAGCACATCCTTCACATACCACACTCCTCCTGTCAATGACTTTGTAAGTATTTCATCAGTATTTGTTAAGACTTGCATTTAAAGTTGGTACAAGTTTCTGCAGTTTCTGAAGCCATTCTGAGTATGGATTGCTGTTTCTCAAAATGCCTATGAAAGTATGTTTACACTGCACGTTAAGCCAAGTTTGAAGTGGTTTTCCAGGTCAATCTTGTTCACTCTGTTGTTTATACATGAGCATACACCAGGGTACAGATTGAGGACAAGCAGTCTCAGGAACTCCTTGAGGTGGAGTCTGAAAACTGACAGCGGAGTCATACAGGTTGACTATTTTGTTCCTGGTGATGTGGGTAAATCATCCCAGGACCAAGCAGACTCATCCTATTCTATCCTAAGCTCTTCCCAAGCATAGTCTTAAGATTCTGTGTCCAAGCCACAGCCAGTCAGCAGAGCTGGCATAAGAGCCAGCAATGCAGAATCACACAGGCCACAGAAGTCACCACAATTAACCTCCTCTAAGTATGCTCTTAATCTCCTAACTCATTAAAAACTAAACAACTTAAAGGGAACAATAAATCAAGGCAAAAGTCCTTCAACACTCTCATGAGAGTTTTAAAGTTATAAGAACAAGATTCAGACAGAAGAGATCATACTTAGGAGGAGTTACACGTAGAAAATTACCTTGCTAAAACTAAATCCATGGCACGTCCTCCTTTTAGACAAGCTGCTTTAACTCTTCTGCACACATGCACACTGAGCAGAGAGCAGAATTTTCCTCTTCCCCTCTTTTAACACAAGCCCCTTAAATTTTGTTTATAAATTACCATCGTTCCTCCTTGTTAGCTGCTAGTAACAAAGTGAAAATACAAGGATAGAGTGAGTGGTCAGTGTTCTCCAGGAATACCTGTTTCCACTGACTCTTGTCAGACATGAATGTGCAACAGCAGCATTGGACATTCCAGCTACTGCCAGGTGTGTGAGCTGTACCAAGCAGCTCAGGGAAGAGCTCATGGAGACAAACAAGAACGAATATATCAACCCCCTCTCACTCATCCTAGCATGAAATTCAATAAACAGAGCTTGAGGCACAGTGCTGTAAACATAACATCTTTAAAGGTGAAGGGAAAAATCCAAGAATATTTTTGGAGAACAAGCAAAATCAGGCATGTGCCCACTCTGTGGGGATAGCCAGATGCCTGATGTTAATTACTGCAGACTCTTTCATCTTAATACACTGCAGGAAAGAAAAAGATTAGAACAATTTTACGTCATCTCTCTTATTACAAAGACATATGCGCAAGTGGCATGGGATGAAGTGCAAATATTAATAATAAAGTCCCCACTCAGACTGTTCACAAGACATTAAAAATCCCACAAAATAAAACAAACCAACTGAACAAAATGTCTCAGTCTCTTCTCACCTGCCCCTTTGACAAATATGCTTGGCACTATTTTCCAGGCAAGGATCAATTCCTTGATGATTCCTACATATTTATTTAGGAATTTAAGTCTTCAAATTGAGCCCTGCATGGTAGGTGCCACCTCACCCCATCCCCCTGAAAAAAGACAAAGAAAAACAGGAAGACAGGGCAAAGACATGAGCAGTCTTAATCTGATTTTAGCCTCCTCTCTCTCACCTGTCACATTTTTTTCATCTCATAGGTGTCCTCTTACATATTCTCTCCTTATTACAGAGCTTCAGATCAGAGCTGTCTACCACAGCTGGATTTTAAACACCATCATCCCAGCAAGGTTAAGCATGTTTTAGGAAGACTCTCATTTTAGGCAAGATGGATTAATTATGAGGATGTTTACAGTGTTATTCATTCATTTAAAGAACATCCAGTAAACAGAGTTTTCTCCTGGAGGGAGAAAGTCTGCAAGAAAAAATCCAGATAATGCAGCACTTTTTGGCTGTTGAGAAAGGCTTAAGGCCACGTGCTGCTCTATTACTTCCATACAGATACTGTTTTCAATTGGAACAAACACATAGACATCCACAGAATTTAACTCTTCACTCTTCTGTTGACAGATTCTCTCCAGACTTGTGTGACTGATGTTAACCAGACAGAGTCCTAGAGGTAATGTTCCTGCTGCTAAAGTTATTTGTTTTAACTTTTGAACAATTGCGTTAACAGAATCCACAAAATTGCAGATATAGAAACACGTGCTTTCTGAAACTCATAAAAAATGCTAATCTGTTAGTCAGCATGAATTACTACAATAGCAGGGTTTCCCAAAAAGCGTTTTAGGAATGAGGGAAAAGAAGGCACACCTCTCCTAACCTCATTGGTTTTTAAGCAGGAAAATGAGGTAAGTAGTACCAGAGTGTACCATAAGTGTACAAAAGAAAAAAACATGTCTCATTCCTTGCCTCTTGAGCATGTAATCACAGTATCACTACTTGACAAGCACAGTAGCAATTTTGTATTAGACTTCTGTACTTCTGTTCATGTGGTTTGTAAATTACCTGTAGCTTTGCAGCAGACTGAAATTCAGCGAGACTGAAAAGAGTAAGTATGGACATTGTTAGACTGGCAATATCCTTAGGTACTAGAACAAAGGCAAGAGATACTAGAAGATATGGTAATTGTCAATATCTACATACAATATCACAGTGTTGTATGACCTGCATAGACTGAAAACAACTGTTGGACAAGACTAAATAACGAGTGGGTATCCATGACATTCTTTGGATTGATACTACTCTTGCTTCTTTTCCTATGACTTAGGTACCCTGAATATTTGATTACCTCAGAAAGATGAATTGGCTGTATATACCCAAAACAATTTAAAAAATCAGAAAGAAAATTTTTAAAACTTGCAAATTCTGTCACAGGAGTTGCTCATTGGAAAGAAGCCTGTGTGGCACAAACTTAGCCCTGGAATTTATGACAGGTTCATTCACTGACTGATGGATTAAGATGGATAAAAAACCACCAACTTTACTGTCTAGTCATTGAAATGAGATGGAAAGTAAATGCAACTGAAAATCATTATGCCTTTGGATTTCATTTTTAATTTCTTTTGTTTGCTGAGTGTGTTTGGCATAAATATTACCATTTAGAAATGGAACAAGTCTTAATAAACATTCTAATACAACCTTCTCCAGTTTCCTAATTGACACCTGTGGAGCATTCACTGGCACACTAGTCTGTCTATGTTTCTAGTCTGTCTATGTTTCATGGAGTTTCCACCATTTTATTTGAAAATCATCTGATATCTAATACCTAAATTATAAAACCTGGAACAGGCAACCTGTCTGCCCTTCTTATTTAGCCTGTTTTCTTTTTCCATCCTGTTTCTCCTGGGAGAGGAGGCTGAGATGTTAGAAATTACTGTTATGAAAAAGGTTGGGACTTGCTGATCTCCTAGATCTTCCCTTCATAACACTGGCTGCTATTCAGCCAAAAATTCTTCCTACCTCTGGATTTGTCTCATATCACAGGCCCACACTGATTCCTTTCATTTGTCTTCATCTGGCACTTGAGCCAGCTGCTGCTTAGCCAAGTTAGGTGCATTACACATTTTTAACTTGCTTTGTAAGCAGTAATGTCAGCCCTTCTAATCATCTGTGTTGCTGTGTGCTGAATTTCCTCTGCTGTACCTGTATCTGAGCATCAGGAGCTTGCAGGAACAGTATCTGAAATTGCATTGAATCTTGTACAGGTTTTGAATGGCGCTTGGGCAAAGTATGGAACAGGGAAAGATGCAATTTAAATTTTAAGCAGCAAATTACCTCAGTAGTTGCATTCAAGGGGCTCACAATCCCATGCCACAACATGTGCATCTGAACCCAAACTACCCTTTGAGAGAGGACCTTGAGGGATGAACCCAAACATCCTTTTGAGAGGGATGGAATTGATCAATGCAACAGAGCACCATAGGCTCAAAGAATAACAGGGGGCAAGAGGTCCCATTAAAGATCAATAAAGGAATATCTGTAAGCTCTGACACACACCAACAGATCTCAGCTATGGCAGTACCATCAGCCTTTGAGCTGGGCTTCTAAAGGAACCTGAACTTAATCCAGCTATGAGGCTCTCCACCATCTTCACCCTGTAATAGACTCAATGCAGCAGGTAGGCTGCCTTCTCTCCTTCAAGTGATGCTTCCAGTAAGTCTTAGGTAGAAGGTGATGGGGGTATGTCTCCAATTCCAGCAAGGCAGCATGGACACAATAAAAGCATGGCTCATGCTTTAAAGTCCTCAGTTCAGAAAAAAAAGACTGAATTTCCTCCCAACAAACTCTATTTTCAGCCTTTTTTTTTAGGTTTCTTTAGAAGACAAATACTTTGTTTAGTTAATGACAATGAACTTGTGTCACTGAATTCCTGAGAAGAAAAAACCATCTTAGCTGGTGTGTGATGAAAAGCACATACATACACTGAGATTATTTTCTCTAACCCAAGACTAAAAATGATTTTTTAAACCAGCTTAAATTTTTTTAAACCAGCTTAAATTGAACACAAAATCAAAGGAATGTTTTGGAGCATGTATATGCTGTCCTCAGGAAATTCTCATCTCACATAATGTCACTACAACTCAGAGATGACAAGAAAATAAGAATTGGTATATGAATCATGCTTGTTTATGGTAATAGCAGCTTTCTTGCCAAAAGGTGACTTTTAGTTTTCTCTACCATTCTGCTTGTGAATGTGTTCACTTCTCCAAACAAGAAAACTAAATCAACATGGGTGTCAGAGTGTTCCCTGTGAGGAACCACACCCCACATCCTTGCTGATTTTCAGCTGGCTTATGCTAGTCTAAATACGGGATAAGAGTGCCAAACCAGGTCTCACAGCCAGATCCTCAGTGAATATAAACTAAGACTTCAACCAACTGCTGTGACTGAGAATAGAACTCGGTCAGCAAATTTCTTTCTATTGTGCTTTCCAGAGCTCTGCCACAGAGCCCCACTAAGCCCTGGTTAATATGGGACTTTATTTTCCCTACCTGTGGAAAAAGCCACTCAGCATGAAACACAGTAAGCATATGAATAGATGTCAACCACTCAGTGCATATTATTCAATGGCATGACAAGGAAGCCCAGGTTTATACAGCTCTAGCTGGAATTGCTAGATCAGCTAGACTGAAACTAATCTGACAGTACCATTACTAATATCATGTTGTGTTAATTGGTTGCATGAGCACATTAATTTCACAGTCAACACCAATTCTGGTCTATTTTGAGTTAGCTTTATCCCAAATCTACTTTATTCCAAAATATTCTGATATTAGAGCATTTTTTCATAGCACTGTAATGCCATTTATTGCAATTTTTCTTGCAAAAAATAAAAGGAACATGACCTTCACACAGGAGCTGCTAAACTGTCACAGTTGTTCTGGGACAGTGCCCAATGGAAACATTTCCTATCAGTGGAAAGATAGCAGAGAAAAGCTGACACACCTCACCAATTCTTTCAGAGAACTGTGACATCTCCAGCATACACATCCACGAGACCTTTAACACAGACTTCCTGATGTGAGCTTTGTCAGCTTCTTACCTTGTCCTTTGTCCCCTCTCCACGTTTCCCCCCAAAACACGACTGACTGTCCTCTGTATGCTCCACACTTCTTTAAGGCAAAATGGTACTCATAGGCTTGGAAGGAGATGAGGATATTGCAGGCAGAGAAGGCACCTCTTCCAGCCTCTGCTCTGCAGGGGCTTCCATGGAGGAGATAACTGTCAAGAACTCTAACACTTTCCCCACTGATAGCTTTTTCCTGCCTGGCTGCCCCTGCACAGAGGAGGTAAGCTTCCCTAGGACTCATAGCAGTTGTGTTCAGGGACCTGGGCTCCAAGGCTCTGTGAAACTCCCAGGGACATCCTAGGGAAGGTAGGAGGGGAATCTCCTTTGCCATTCTGTGGGTAAGGAGGCACAAATCCCTAGGGCTGTGATTTATACAGGCACACCTCCCACACCTGTGGGAAAACACAGATTCCCCTTCACCATTTGGCTGATTCCTTGTGTCCTCCCTTCTCTTTCCACATTAGCTGGCAACAAACTTTGATCAATAACTTGGGTGCCTAAAGTGATACAGTAGTGCTTTGTGATTTATTGCTTTTCATTCCTCTCTGTTTCCTCAGCACTATTTTGATCTCTGCTCTTCTAGGTACTTACCTTACTCACACACATTCTTCTCCTTATTTACAGGACAGCCAGATTAAAGCAAATTACCGGTTTTTCACAGATTATATTATTTGGGTCACATAAATACTGGAAGAATTATTTTAATGGCAGAAAATATGTTTTATGTTGTCTTTCTATGAGTTTTCTAGAGTTTTTACTGTTTTTGAGGGGGTAAAATAGGGGTAGACAACAAGCAATTTCAGATTAGTGGTGATTCTTACACTTAAAATCTGTTTTATATGGTCCATTAGGACCTGTCTGACATCTAATGAGTAGACTTGGAAAGAGAAGTGGAAGGGCAGTCTGAGAAACTTCAGCATCCTTCCGTGGCCTCTGAGGGCAGGCCAGATCCAGAGACTTAATGTCTGATGTGGATGGTCTGTGTTCAAGGATCAGGCACCTGGAAACCCTCTTCTGCCCTGTCAGCTACAAGCAGGCACACAATTTATTTTTGAGTTTTCACTCCTACTCCCAAGATTACCCTCTATTTTCCTTCACTTCATCCTGGTGCTGAACAATATCTAAGACTCTCTGTCTTTTACCGGAGGCCCATGTGAGCAGCTTTCTCCCAAAGTTCTCCTCTCCTTTTCTCCTGAGTGTCTCTCAGTTCAGCATTGCTCTGAAACCTCTTCACCCTTCAAAAAAAGGCTCAATATTTTTGTTTGCCAAAGGCTTTGTGAGTCATAGAGAACATGACTCCTGTGGTATAAACAAAGTTCAAGACTGAGGTTACTTGCTCTATAAGAGGAAAGCTCTCAGGCTGTGGAAACAATAGTATGTCCAGATGCCAGACCTCCCTCAGCAGACACTGTCCCAAAACCCCTGCATGCAAAACAGGTCACATTTCAGCCTTCTGATCTAAAGACAGCATGGTTCAATTTACAGGCAGTATTTATGGCTACACAGCTCTTCTCTCAGAAGTAAGAAGTTAGCTAAGAAGTTAATCAAGGGTGTAATTTTTTGCTTTACCACACGTTGCTATAGGTTCAAAGCACTTCAGGGTTGCATGAGCTGTTCTTGGGAGGCAGTGGAAGTCCAGGGGAATATCTATTTGAATATCAAGGGAGGCATTTATTTTGCTACACAAACACATGTGATAAGATCACACCAGCTGTTTACTGTCAGGATCACTTATAGCATGGGGCCCTGACTGCAGCAGTCATGAGACATGGTTGCTCCTTACAGAAATTTCAAGACAAAAAAATGCAGTAGTGTATTTTACTACCAGAAATACCAAAATACATTTTTTTCTTCCCATTTTCCCAGTCTGGTTTCCTGAACATCAATAGGAAAATATTAGCTGAAGTAAGGCATGGGGTTGGTTGTGATGCCCTGTACATATTTTAGTGAAGATAGTTTTCTATGGACATACTTTAATTTTGCAACCAAGAGATTATGCTTACTTAGGCATAAACCAAAATCAAAGAGAACAGCTCTTTTCCAGTAAGCTTTAAACTGGTTTCCTCTATTATATAATTTTAACATCTTTTTGGGATAAATGCCAATGAGACTTGCAGAAAAAGCTTTAAAGGCAAATGAACAAAAAGTTGCTGCTGAATATTCTACATTTAAAAGCATGTATTTTAGCAAAGTGTATTAAAAACAAGATCAATGAGAACTTTTTAGAGGGGGGAGATCCCACAAGTGCAAAAGGTCCCCCAGATATCCACAACTCTACTGCAAAATACCACATGAGCAAAGTGGATCAAGGCTAAATGGCTTTATTCTGAACTCTCCCTTGTATTTGCATGGACATGGCTGTAACAACAACATGGCAATTCTACATAAAGCCCATTCTGTAAATTGTAGAAACTGTGATAATTTTGGTCTCCAGGCCTGTTTGTGGGTGTGCCAGGGCAGATGGGACCTGAAAGGCACCAGTTAAATCTTGTTTTGGATTAACATGTGATTAAAAATTAAGGAATCCTTGTCACATCTCCTGCAGACACAACGTACCTTTTCATTCTGGACAGTTTGTGATGGGGCAAAGCTCTGCCATTCCCTTTTGTTCTGTTTCTGCTATGGAATAGAACTGCAAGCTTGGAAGATTGTTTGGGTTTGTGGTGCCGGTGGTGGTTTTCCCTCCTATAAATTAAGGGGAAAGTCAGACAAGATGCAAGTTTTCTCTAAATTGGAATCATGAGCTTAGCACATTATAGGATCTGTCTCTCCTCCCCAATATGCCACTCTGTTCCTCTCCTCTCCCTACTCCCACAAACATATTTGTGTTTTCTTTAACTATTTAGTAAATACCATTGATTAGATTAAGATAGTGTCTCTCTCAGTATTTTTTTAATTGCTGTTATGGTCCTTTAATGTAAGAAAAAAGTCCCTTTTTATACTCTTCTTGCCATACCAAGGAACAAACCAAGTGCTGAAAGTGATTTGAAGAAAACTAATTCACCTCAACTTCTCTTTTTTTCTGATTTTTATCTGACCTGTTCTTAAAAACTTCTGACAGAGACTTCATAACCTTTGCAGCTGATCTATTCTGGGAATTCACTTGTTATTAGAAGTTTTTTCCTCAACAATGCAATTGAAGATTTTTTTTCTCTCAATGCAATTGAAGCCCATTTTTTCCTGCTCTGCCTAGGCTAGACTGTATGAGAAAAATATTCCTTTTCTCTTTACAACAGCATATATGAAAAGTTACTTTGCTCCCATCCTTTCTGATACTGTACTTTATTGTCTAGACTGGGTTACTCCACTCTTTCAAACCCTCTGCATGGATCGTTTCTCCAAGAGGAAAATATGTTGGAAAGTATCAGTTGTTGGGCATCTGACAGTTGGAAATGTTTTAGTTAAACACCTCTCTAGCTAGCAAGCATAATTGTCATCAGCAAAATTAGCAAATGACTGGAACAATCAGCAAGATTCCCCCACATGGTAATATAAAGCCTCTATTGACATGGTTGAATTGGTTACTCTATGTCTGTTCAGTAAAGACAGCTTCAGAGCCCACTCTTATCTACAGATTTTTTGCACTTGTCAGTAATTCTGTTTTCAAAATAAAATCAAGACAAAGACACAGCTTTTAGACTTGTTGAGCCTGTTACATTTGGCATCTTTGTATCCCAGTGACTAAGCTTAGCTGTGTTACTGCTTGACTTGGATTACATATCAGATAGCAGTAGCTCTACAGCATGAAAAAATCACGAGTTTTTAACGCCCTACAGCACAAACACAGCAATAACAGATCAATCTCTAGCTTAGAAGTAGTCCTGAATTCTTCAGAAAACACTAAGTTTGATCTTGGCAGCATCCATGAATAACATGTTCTATGATCTCCAGTTGGCAAGAGACTCAATCCCATCTGGACAAGTGCTGATCTGGCTTTCTCTCTTCTTATCAAAACTCCAGCACAGTGACCTGGCATGAAGACACAGTCCTTGAGAAACTCCAGCTACAAGGACAATCCCTTGGCAGCCACCAGGAATGCATTAAAACTTCAACACACTTCCATGGGGAAACGAGACATGTTCCAAGCTTCCTTCATTGTCTTCAAAGTGGTTCACAGCCCGGAGTAGCACTGACAACTGCCTTGGCAGTTTTAGATGCAAGACAGAGGAGAACAATTGGTACAGGATCACTGGACATTCTTGGGTATTTGTGCATAGAGGTATACTGTGCCTTCAATAGGCTGTAGTGACCCTGAGGAGAAAAAATCCACAACCCTTCCCAGCTTATGTCAGTCAGCGACTTTGAGAGTGAATAATTTTCTCTGCATGTGTTTCCATCAGCCTCCTAGCAAGTGCATTTCTGATCCTCTCTTCTCCAGGATGTCTCCACATATAATTGCAATCTTTTAGAGTAGCAGTGGGATAATTGTGCACCCTTGCTTTCCCATGGCAAACATCAAAAACATCTCCTCAATCCTCATCTCCAGTAGAGTCATACCAGGTGACTACTGTATGCTTTCTTCTTTTGGAAACTAACATACCATAATATTTTGATGCACAAATTACACAAGTTGAGTGTGTAGCTGAGAAGTTTCAAAATAGCATGGTTTTTAATAATGTGCAGATACTGGTTGTTTCTGTTTTAAGGGATATCTTATGCTTCTGAATTGTTCCCTTTGTTATAGAAAAAAAAGGACACAGCAAGTAAGAAAAAACATTTATTTTGCTTACTTTCTGCAGGAAGCTCCCACTTTACTAATGAAATCCTTCAGAGGCGAGTGTTTATGACAAAATAACCTGCCTAATGAAGCAATCTGGGTGAAGAACACAGGGAAATTATCTACAGAAAACTAAAGAAAATATCTCTTCTGGCTTATCTTAATTTTTGGACAATGGCCTCAGTAAAACTGCAATCTCACAATTAAGCACATTCCAAAGGGTTCTGCTAAGACTGAGTATGCCTCAAAAGATACTAATGTCTCTTGGAAAATATTCTGGTTTACAGAAATTACAGTTCTACTATATTTTTCTTGAGTTTCTCTTCTTTTTCTTCTCTTTCATGAAAAACTCCAATGTTTTTCTTGAATGAAATCATCTGCTACTGTGGTTTAAAGAATAACTGAATTTAAAATGCTTGGATTATGAAAAAGCTGTCAGTCCTGTAGTTGGTATTTGCACTTAAAAACACTATCTGGGCTCTTTAACAGTCAGCAAGATCCAGAAGTGGAAGAGATTCATGGTCAATTAAGTGATTTTCAGCCCACTAAAAATACTTCTACTTCCCACCATATGGAATTTGGGACTGGCAGTGTTTGCATGAGAAGAAAAAGCCCAGCATAACCAAACAGTTTATACACCTACCATTGCATCTCCTACAGGTCCACTGGGAACAGGAAAGAAAATGCTTCTAGCGCCTCCTCTTCCTCCCTGGCAAGTCTTTTGTGGATCATAGTGCTATTTGCAAATTTTGGTAAGACAGCTCCACATTTTACCCTTTGGGGTCATCATTCCCTCACAATGTCAAATCAGCCTCTGGCTCTGTACTCTCTCTGGAGGCCCATGTAGAAAAAAGCTTGTCTTCTCCTGTGACAGAAGGCTACAGAAGAAAGAGAGTTTTGTTTATTAAAGGGTTGCTTTTGCAATTTGTCTTTTTCAAAAAAAGAAACAAAATTAGAGTTGGCAATCAGTTAGAACACTCCATCAGCATGCAAAGCACTTCACAGCAGACCAAGACTCCTGTTCCTGGGATTACGTGCATGGCTAGGGTAATGGAAAAACATGATTGTGGAGGTAAGATTAGCACAAGTAGACATCTGATGCATAGGAACATTTTTAATTATATATATTTTAAATTTTAAATATTTTTTTATTATTACATTTTAAAAAATAATTTTGTAATGGAAAAACATGATTGTGGAGGTAAGATTAGCACAAGTAGACATCTGATGCATAGGAACATTTTTAATTATACATATTTTAAATTTTAAATATTTTTATTATTACATTTTTAAAAATAATTTCTATTAATAAAACTTATTGAAATGCTTATAAATGATACTTCATATGATTTAAAACGTCCCTTTTCTTTATGGGTTTGAGAGCTTAAAAAGGACCAAAACAGGGCACAACAGATGATCATGTTTCTGCCTTCACAGGAACATGTTGTCTTAAAGCTGTAAGATCTCAGAAATCCCACTTACTTGTATCCTAAATAAAATCAGCTTGCAATGAGCCTTATTTCTCCACATCACAGCTATCAGAGTTTGTAAGCAGATGGACAAAACTTGCTTAATAAATTCTTTATTACATATCCTCTGGCCAAGTTTTTCTCAAGGTGAGCCTGCACTTCGTTGGCTGCAGTAACACAGCGTTGCTAACTTTACAGTAATTAGCCCAGGATCTTACCATGGTAGCCATGGCAGACTGAGCCGTGGGTCTAAAACCCGAGTTCAATTAACCCATGCAGTGTTCCATGCTGCTGCATTGAACAGCTGGTGTAGCAATACAAAGCTGTTGGAGTAGGTCTACATTGATTCCGAACTTATCAGGATAGTTTGGACATATTCTGGACTAGAATTCATTGTTCTCTAGACTGGAGAGCACACCATTTATCTTTTAATTACACATCCATAGAGGTCATGCAGAACTCTTTAAGGTACCATCAATGGGAAATCTCAGTTAATAATTTATTGGTGGTGGGTAGGGGGTTTTAGACTTTTCTCCATACATAAAGACCTTTCTTGATCTTTTGTAGAGAATAGAACTACAAAATCTGACCCGAATATCTCTCCACATATCTCCTCTGACGTTATCAAGTGCTGGCAAGGAAATGTAAGCTCATCTTCTTGCTCCCTGGGACAATGTTATATTGTCACAGCAGGAAGCAGATGGGATCTCTAGTGAATTTTTTAGGGGTCAGTGCATAGAAATGCAGCTCCTGAGCAAATTCTTTAGCATAACAACATGTGGCATTCATGCAGGAGTCTGCTCTTTGCAAGGTTGGGATCTAACTGTAAAGTTAAACTAGGCTTTCACTGTTTTTGTAGGTTCTTAAAATTACATCTTGTGGCAGCTAACACTCAACTCAACCTGGGAAAGTTCTGAAGGAAAGGGTCTCTCACCTTGTTTGCTCTTGCTCTCTCTGGGCAAGCTCTTACAAAGTTGTAGTTCTAAATGAAAGTGATTTCCAAGGCTGTGGGGCTCTACAGAATCATTTGGAACAATTCACAATGAAAAAATGGTTCAGGCAAACACTAATTGAAACATTCAGAAACAAGATTAAGGCAGGGGGAGCCAATTGACTGAATCTTAAGCTTTTGCAGCCACTAGTAAATAGTCCAGTTCAAAAGACCTTGGAAAAAGACGCTTTATGCATAGCCAAAGGCCCATGCCATCCATCAAGCAAACCTTTAAAGCACAGCCATTATCTGGTTTGATTATCATTCTTTTAATTGAGAAAAAGAAATCTATAAGGTCACAATAATCAAATTAAGAACATACTAAACTTTAGGAAGAGGGACAGAAGTCTATATTTGCATACATCATTGATTTCAATGCACCCCAGAAAGGCTGAGGCGTCTACTCAGAGAACTACAGCTTATAACCATACCCAAAGGGTCATACCCATACCCCACACTCTTTCTCCTCTGTACTACTGCTGCATCCTATCACAAGGGAAAGGTTTTCCTTCCACAAAAGCAGTATAAAAGTAATCCTCAAGCTGTATAAAAGTGATAAAGTTCCTACCTAAGAACAGCTGCACTGACTGTGGTAGGAGATGGAGAAGAGTTTGAAGATGGAATATTTGAGAACAGAGTACAGGGCTCATGTTCCAGCTGACGTGAGATAAACAGAACTTCTTGGATGCTCTAAAATATGTCAAGAACTGATGCAATTTCTATGCTGTCCCAGGAAGAGGAGAACAAAAGGTAATCCCTCTTCTGTAGCACACTGGCTTCATAAACAGTGGGATTGTACTGTGCTTCATAAACAGTGGGATTTGCCTTCAAGTCTTAAGCTGCACCGGGGGAAGTTTAGGGTAGATATTAGAAAAAAATTATTTACAGAAAGAGTGATTGGGCCTTGGAATGAGCTGCCCAGGGGGATGGTGGAGTCACCATCTCTGGTGGTGTTTAAGACTGGATGTAGCACTCAGTGCCATGGTTTAGTTGATGAGGTGATGTTAGGTCATAGGTTGGACTTGATTATCTCCAAAGTCTTTTCTGACCTAATTGATCCTGTGATTCTGTGGGGTCTGTGTGGGACATTCCAGAAGGACATGCAGGTTTGTCCTGATATATCTGACTCTGCTAAAATTGGGAAATCATCCATTTAACAGACAGTGTCTCTTAAGGTGGGTTGGTGATTTGCAGCCATAGGGATCCCAAAGCTTTTGTGAGGTACGTAGCCTTGAACAGTGCTTCCTGTGGTGATGCTTTCTTCAAGGGCCAAAGCCTCAAAAGCTCAATTGTTCTTTAAAATAGAAATTATAATCTCATGAAATGAAGAACCTTTTGCCATAACTGAGCCAATTCAAATGAAATGACAGTATCTTTAAACATTTCTTTTAGACTTTAAACTTTTTGTACCATAGGGCCAAAAGAATCTTCTTTGTGAGAAAATGAGAAAATGCTTTTGTCTGTGATGCCTCTGATGGTAGCATTCAAAGCCATGTTCTAAAGATCAATAGCAAGGATGATTAAGGAGATGGCTGCTGTGTTTGATTTCTTTTCTGAGGAAAGGGAAATATTGTAGATTTGAATTGGCATTTCTGCCACTATTTAACAAAGAAACCTTGCCAAAGGTGACTTCTGTGTGCATCAAGCACAGATGACAGTTGTACTTTATAGCTGAGGACAGAATTCAACTCCTCAGAAATAACTACTCTAAGAACAATATGCACTCACAGGTTTTTCTCCTCCCAGTGCACTCTCTGGTTGGTGCAGCAAGTTCTTCAAATACACTGCTTTTAAAAAACCTTTTAAAAGCACTGTAACCTTTTAAAAAAAGGTGGTCTTGTTTCCAGGTTTAGCCTGACTGAAGGCTGCTGTCCACAGTGAGCAGTAGTGCCTTCTAGTACAGGGACAGCCACAAAAGAACCCCTTTCCTCCTGTAAAAACACACACACAAACACACACACATGTGCAAGACACAAGAGCAAAACCCTTGATAAAAAAAGACAAACTTTCTGTGGAATCCACTTGCCCAAAGGGTAAAAGTCCAGTCAGCCTTCTTACAGCTTGTCAGGCTCTCCATAGAGGATGAACAGAAGAGATTATGGGGTGGAGAAGAGAATTGCTGAGAATGAGGATTTCACCCAAATTTCATAAGTAACTTTGGTAGGTAATGGAGTTGTTCACCTGCATTTTCTTCTAGAACTTCATAATGAGAAAAAGCAAAACAACAATATTCAATATATCAATATGTAAACATCACGTTGCTGCACAGTGCAACATATCTAGAAGGGATGAATTTTATATTAGCTGAACACACCTGCAATCAGAAAACTGAGCTAGCGCCAGCAACTGGTGATGGAAATGTATGTCTTTGAAACAGAAGCATCTGTTTCCAAAAACAGCAGGTCAGATAGCTCCACTGTGCCCTTGGAAAGGTAAGCATAGGTTGAAGGACAGGTTTCCAGATCCCCGAAGCCTTAGCTGGCACCTAGCAGTTCTTCAAATCATACAGGCACACACTCACCCACAGTTAACCGGGGAAAATTACCCTTTCATTTGAGTAAATGATCTATCAGCTTTCTCAATATCTTTTTTTCCCTTCTGATTTTTGTTGCATCTGCTTTCTCTGGGTGAGCAGACCTTGCTGAGCCTCCTATCCCACAGAACAGGTTGCAACAAAGCTTCCCAAGAGTCTCACCTCCCATTTAAGACTGCTCCCACTGTGTTCATGTAGCCATAACATAATCTATAAGGGCCACCACTGCCAGAGACAAAGCCATACATGAGTCATAAAAGCAGGCAGAAAGTAAAACAGGAAATCACTAAAGGAGCAGAGAACAAAGCAGCAGAAAGCCATAGAGTATTACATGATTTACGTGACGGAGTAAGAAAGATGCAGCTCCTGTACCCATTTCTCAATCCCCACCATTACTTCTACTGCAGCAGCAGCACAGTCTGATCCAAACCATGACTCTTTCTGGTCGTCATGAAGATAGCCAGCACACTCTCAGGAAATGTGGCCCCCAGGAAATCCTATGGGAAGAAAAAACCAAAATGCTCTCTCATAAGGGCTGGCTAGAAAATAAGATTGAATTATGAACAAGACCATCATGAATATTCGTTGTAAGTAGAAGGGGTTACATGCAAGGAAATGCCTGATTCTAACATTAATCTTTCATTTTACCCAGACTGCTGTGGATTTTGACAAACTGCCTAGTAAAAACGGGTTAGATTATTTCTCTTTTCATTACAGGAATTCCCTATGCTTCTTGAACTGTATATCCACAGAGATCTACATTTTTACACTTTCAAACTTCCCAGAAAATAACCCACTTCAACTAATTTATATGCAATTTCTGTCTCACCAGTATGCCACCCAGCACTCTCACCTCACTGCAGAGCACACTCTTGATGATACTGATCCTTTTCCAACAGCAAGCGGGAGCAGCAATTTTTGGCACATGAGCTTTTACTCAGACCCATCTGTCCCACTCTACCTACCAACTGGATGGTGACAAAAGGTAAACATTAGAAAGCAATGAGATAACTGGCAAAAAAGCCATAGGCAATAGCTGAGAAAGATCTTTTTCATTTGCATGCATCTGACCTCACTGCTATTCACAACTGATTTACATCAACTGCCATGGTCAACACTTAATTCACAGTGAAAGCCGCTGGTAGTTTCACTTCATTAATATTGACACCTGAACTCTGTAGCTACAGTGGATTACTATTAATAATTATTTATGACCAGAAACTTGCCCAGTGCTGGGAGTCAGGTGATGAATCTCCAGCATCAATTCACGAGCTGTCCACCTCTGCAGCCATGCAATGGGCTGCTTTACCTCACCTCTCTCACACCACCAGCGACACTTGTCCTACCATTAGTGCAGTGTGTTTTCACATGTAAAACTAACATTTCCTTCATGCTTCTGGGTAGGATAGGAAGCTGTAGCAGATTAATAATATTCCTTCTTTGATGAAAAATAGCAGGGGAGGTGAAAAAAGCTAGATGGTAACAGAAAAGGTCAAGACAGTAAATATGCAGGTATGAAATATTTTATTAGTCTAGGTTTCTCATTCAGAAAGACATCTAGAAGTCCAGCTCAGATGTCTAACTAGCAGAATTCCAATTTTCCTCTGTATTTACAGGTCTACTGAAGTTTTATGTAGGGTAAAAACTCCTTAACCTTCCCCTCCAGCAGTGAGTGGAGTTGAAACTGAATTTAATACACATACTGATATGTTAGGCTAAATTAAGGCCACAGCACTCAATTCCTTTCAGGGTCAAGTCAATGTACACCATGAAGCACCTCCAATCTACCAGTGCACAAGAATCCCATGAGCAATACAGCCCTGTGTGACTAATAAAGTAATGAAGTGACAGTGCAGGCGGGTGTGGGGTTTGTACCAAATCAGATCTCACAGTTTCCAGGTATTTTTACTCAGGTCAAACCAGACTGGCAGTGTCCCACGCAGCTCTCCACAGCTTACAGGTGGAAAAATTGAACCAGCTCCCTTCATACCCACGACACAAACTGGCTCTCCTGTGCCAGTGACTGCTGCTGCACTTTGCCAGACTATACTTGTGCAACTGACTAATTTCTTATTAATTTAGTAATTTCTAATTAACTGCATTTAAGTGTGTAGAATTACTGCCTAGTCTCATCACCTTCTTGCTTTATTTTAGCTTGATTTCTCCCCCAAAACTGGGTAACCCAGAGATGCTGATAGGAATGGCCTAGTAAAACAGAAAGGAAAAAAATCAGAGCCTCTGGAACTAATGTGATTCTTAGGAGAATGAAATCCCCAGGACACTTTACAGTTCCACAGGTTCCATTTTTCTCATTCCATTCTCACTCTTTCTCCCAGATGGAGAAAATCTCCAGAGACTCATAAAACAATAAACTTCCACTTGGTTTTAACATATTTTCTTACATAAAATTTAGGCAAATATAGGATTATTTCCCTGTAACAGCACATTTTCTTCCTTCAATGGAAGGAACATTGAAGGAACATTGATCAGAGCTTAACCATTTTCTGTGAAAAAGTATCCTTTCTTAGTAGAGAAGTTCAGCGCATCTTGATTATTTCGGTTTTCACATGACACTACAAAAATTGAGCACATTGGTATCTTTGCACCTGGTTTCTAAACCTTCAAGAAATAGTAATCACTTTATTTGAAAGTGCTTGATTTTTAGAAGATTACAGTGGCTTGCAGTGCCACCATCAATACTTTGTGATATATACACAAACTCAAACCAAAGAAAACTTCAGCCTGTTTAAGATTTTGCAGTTTTAAAACAGTTTTTAGAGTGGACTTAGTAACTGTTGCCTCTGCCGTCAAAATTTTCAAAATGCCAATAAAAAAAAGAAAAATATTTAAAAATTGCATGTCAATGTTTTTGGTCTCTTACTCTATTCATAAGAATTCCTCACTGTTACCACTCTGTTAAGAAAATCTAAAGGATGAAAAGAATGTATTTGTACAGAAACACTCTTTGAATTCTACTGAGAAACAAAATCCTGGTAACAGTGATATTAATATGGAAGCAAATGCTTAATTCAGAAGAATAAAAAAGAAATTTAAAAACAATTACTGGTCATCCTATACTTGGGTCTATGGCTGCATTCCCAGTATTTAGCAGTTGTACCGTTGTGGACATTTCTTTCCCCCTTAGCAGATACTTTTTAGCTATGGAAACAGCCTTTTCAACTCACATCCAGTGCCATGAGAAAACACTCAAACATAGAGATAAAAACAATCAAGCTAGTCTTTAGTCTAGAAAGTTTGCTAGACTGCCACCATTAAATTCATTAAATACAAGATATAAATTATTTAGATAGATTTAGAAGTGATTCTTGATAGAGTGCTCAGGAAGGAGGCTCCTTATAGTCATAATGGTTGATAGTGGTTGCAATTAGAAACTAAAATTGTAGTCTAGCGGAAATTAGTGCTTTCTGAATTTTATTTTTCTTCTGAATCTGAAAGAAAACCCTCATTTTTTCTAAATTGATCCCCTTTGGGCTTTTCAAAAGTTTTGTTTTGATTAAATTTAGAAGTTTTTCCTATATGTTTGCTTACTGTATAATACAATGCTAAATAGATTGCAAACAAAAGAAAAATGTCAAAGCAAACAAGTAAAACTTACTGACATTTGCTTTACAATTTTACATCCAAATGCACTGAAAATGGCACATGTTTCAGTTAAATAGCATGTTCCAATAAGAAAATGTCTTTTCAGCTAATTTTTTCCAGAGCCATAGTTCCTTTCACGAACAGATTTTGGATGACAAGGAAAGTAATTTACTGGAAGTTTGAAAAAGAGGAGGCTAAATTCTGTCTCCTTGACTCTCTCTGCTTTTTCACAGGAGTGGAGCTGCTTCAAAATCACTGTGTTTTTAAAAGCCAGAATTAACTCTTACTTTACCATACCTCAAGCAATGAAATCTGGTTTCCCATCACTCTTTGTGCTGTGATTGGATTCTCTCATGTGTAGGGATGTGAAAACTGACTGAGGAGTTTCCTGTTCTTTACCTGTGTGTAGCATGTACAGAGAGAAAAACTCTCTGGCATTCCATGGAAAACAGGAAACATTGCAGGCTTTCCCTCAATGGAAATAGTAATTGAATCACTTCCCTGAATACAGTCTTCTATTTTCCCAAAATATTTGGGAAATTTGAATGTTTTGGACCTCTAGTGCTCTGTCATATTTGTCTGAAAGTGCTCTGACATTACTAGGCATGCACACAGATAGAGTTGTTTGGTGTGTGGTGTAAAGGCATCATCTCTTTAGAACACAAAATGAAAATTGTAATAGCTGCCTGTATGTGACATTGTTGAAAGATCCTTGCACTCTTTTGCAGCCATATTCAGACAAGGATCTGTCTATGTTGAGACAATTAGCAATCTGATGAGCAATTTACATATGAAAAGTGCTACATAAATCCCAACATCATTATAGTTAAGAGCAGAGTAATAATTACAACTAAGATTGCCTGCATAGTTTCATTCCCAGTTTGAGGGATTGATTTTTTCCCCCCAAACACTCGTAAGTCTACCTAGTCTGATCCTACCCTCTTTCGCCTCGTGAAGTCCACTTTGTGAGAATGCTTTAATGTGTTTTTCCCCCCTGTCTGCTTGGTTCTGGTCTTGTGAAAGATTCAATTAAAAGAATTCAGCTGCTGTTGGAAGAGTTTGCAGTGGTGAGTGCAGCAGAGAGCTGCACACATTGGGGTTTAAGAAAAGCTTTCACTAACAATAAAAAAAAATGAGAACAGAAAAAACATAGCTATTGTAAAATATTACTTGCAGCCTGCCCTTCCAAAATAAAATATTCTAGCCTTTTTTCACAGGGCATTTTTCCCCTATACAAAGGTAATTTGCATTGCAAGCATAACAGGAAATGAAATAACCTCAAAATACAAATCAGGAATATATCCAGTATGCAAATCAGCATCTTTATGAGCTGCAATAATGAGGAACAAGCAAATTAGTATAATTTCAAACTACCTTTTAATTCTTTCTGCATTCTCTTAGCATCAACAGATAAACAGGGTTAAAGATCTTCCTAATTGCCACATACAGCACCACAGTCAATGTATACATATGACTCTTATGACTTAAAGATAGCAAATAGTCAGTACATACACCACTTAACTCACAGAGGCTACCTGATTCTGACCTTACTCCTGTGTAAACTGGAGTTTAACCTAGCCGTGTACAGGTAATTTGCCTCACAGAGATGTAAAGCTGGTGGAAACAACATGCTCACCAAACCCTCACCACTAGTAAATGGCATTCACAATTAAAAAATGAAGTTATCAAAAGTCAGTAATTTGGTTAAACAGAGTGGTCATGAACCATCCTTTAAGTCTTTAATCAGACACTTGAGCTTTTTGCATTGTGACACACAAAATTCAGGCTACAGATTCATTTGATTTCTGCCATGTGCATGAGGTACCATGCACCAACAGTGGGTTATCATCTGATCACATGGAGCTTTCAGTTGTAGCAAAGTCAAGTCTACCCCTGAGGGTAGGGCCAGACTGCTCCACCTTTCTTTCAGTTTGTTGTGAACCAGAACATGCACAGATTGTTTCTGTGGAGTAGATGACAAGGCCTTAGCCTGTGTCCACCAAGTCGTGTGTCCCAGTGCTTAACTAATGTCAATGCCAGCTGTGGGTATGAAGGGTGTCTTTGCTGGGAAAACATAGCAAAAGCTGCTATTTTGCTGCTCACCTAAAAGCTGCTATTTTGCTGCTCACCTATTATTTGAAGCTCTATACAGAAACAGTGGACCTTGGAGATTAAGGTTTGCAAGCTGCTCGAGAATTAGATTGTTCTGTAAATATACAGTTTAGAGTCTGTTCTTGAACCAGTCTTCTATGAACAATTTGGAGATCATGTTACTGTGAAAGCGTTTACATCTTTTTTGTGATCACTCCTTTTGCAGGAACACTTCCTTAGTACACATGCAAAAAATACATTACTATCACTCAGACTCTCCCTTGATGGTTCTGTCCAACATTCGGAAGCCAGCTCAGAGTTCTGGCATTGCTTAGCACGCAGACAAAGTGCTACAAGAAAGGACAACAATGTCACATTTAGGACACTTCAGTACAATGGGTCTCGTAAGAGGGGCACTGGACATCCCTCAGGCAGACAGCCTGTCAGATCGTTTATTGGTTTTTGAGAAATCCCTGGATGGTAGCTGAGATTCAGCTGCAAAATCATGCTGAGGCATTAAGGCTGGCCAACAGAGCAGCCTTCCATCAGCACAGAAATAAAATCATACTTTGCAAAGTCCCCTCTACAAAGTTCAGTGCAAGTGTAGAGATTAACAAAATAAATATAGTGCTTTTAGAATGCAAATTGACTAAATAACACACAATGTGTTTAGGAAGGATGGTGTTTGATACTCAGTTTTAAAGCCAGTTTTAGACATCTTAAGGAAAGCATGTATTTAATTAACTCATTCTTAGAATTTAAGTAGAGGTAGATTGAGAAGGACTGACAACTGTATTTCTCTTTTTACAGAAAGGCAAAAGATGCATAGAGCTGCTAGAGAAGAGAAGAGAAGAGAAGAGAGAAAAGAAGCCTACCCCACCTACTCCTACAAGCATCTGACCAGATACACAACGTGTCAATTGGCTTCCCCCAAGCAAAACATGTCACTTGTATTAAGTATTGACACAAAGACCAGGGTCCTTGTGTGCTTTGCAAACCTGTAACAACCAATAGAAAAACTTGCTCAAGTCAACTACTCTCAAGAAAAAGGTATCAAAATTCAGTACCATCATGAAGTGTGAGATGCCTGCATGTGGGTATTTCAGATTCACAACACATTATTTGGCCATAGGCCCAATAGAATTAGCCAGTTTTCTCCTTGCCTAAAAAGCCATACATTCCCTATCACAGGAAAATTAGAGGAAGAGAGAATTTTGAGACAATGGTAAACTTTGAGTCTCCAAGGTTATAATTATTACTATTCTATTGGCAATTTTAAATTATTTTGGGTAAACCTGTTAATTTAATATTTTTCATATCAGAACTTTTCAATCAAGGTTATAATGTGAAGTAATATGTGTCAACCTGAATCTTAACATGTAACACCAAGGACAGATAAAGTGACACTGGTACTGTTAATTTTAAGTATCTTAAGTGGTTTACAAACTTTAATATAGAGAAGATTGTGAAAATAGTAGGTTTAAACACCCAAGGGACCTTGGGGAAGAACCAAGAACTGTGACCTTTTGGATGTCTGACTTTGCAGACACAATTATGTGCAGAGCAGTTTTGTTTCTCTTTCACGCCTTTGGGGTTTGGGTGTTTGGGGTTTTGGGGGTTTTTTGTCTGCTTCTGTCTCAAATTTTAATTAAGACAAGCCTCCCAAGCACTACTGCTTGGAGTTTGTAGCAGACACTCCCAAGAACTCCTTATCTCAGCAATAGTTTTACACGTATCTATTCTACAATGTCTACAGTTAACTGCAGCTATTCAAGACTCCTTCATAGATATGATGACCATCGGTAACCTTATATTTTACTGCTTGGTGTCAGTGCTTTTCTCAGACCTGACAGGAAGTATTGTTCAACAGTTCTGAGCAAGTCAGTTTTGCTTCTCTATTTTAATGTTTTATTATGCGTTTTGCCTATGCATCTAAGCTCAGGCCCCAAGTCTTGTTACCTGAGATCCCCACAGATTTTTGTTGCCTCCTTTCACCGTTCACATGATTTTTAAAAGTTCTTATTTTATCTCCTTAACTAGAAAACACACCTGAAAACACCATAGTTAACCTAGAAAAGCTAAAGAAAAGAGAGCAGTGAAGTTATGGATTAACTATTGGAATCAGTTTCTTTCTTGACCTGTTTTCCCAGGTGCTTCCAAGCTCCTTTTAATAAACAGAATATTCTTTCTGAGCAGTGCCTGCACTGAAAACCCCTCAGCCACCTGGGGAGTGCAGCCAGCTATTATAACAGGCAAGTAAATTGCAGGAGCTGCAAGTAAAGCTCCTGAGGATGGCCTCTCCACTCCACAGTCAACATGCCAAGCAGAAACCTTGTTACACATGTTCTCTTACTCAGGCCAAACACTTGAATGTCAGGGTTGCACATATGCTCTGACTGCTTCTAGAGATGACAACCCTAAAGGACTAAGCTTGAAATATGCTTGTCAAAGCAAGAATGAAACTCCTAGCAAGTTTGGGGGATATAAATACACAAATACAGGGCATCGGGAAGAAGTCTTATAGGTATCAACTCAGAAACTTTAGCTTTTTCTACCTGACAGAGGAAATTAAAACGCCAATAAGGATATGAGACAACATGGAATACGACAACTCTCAATACATTTATTTCTCACTGATAAATTGGATAGTCTTCACATAATAGCCATTTTGGTGCATTTTATTTAAAGTGGGTTCCATGGAGTGCTAAGCAACTCTGCTTATTGCTTTTCTGTACCTAAGCTTCACTGAAACCCACTGAGCTTGAGCACAGTTTTAAGTACCTTACTACCCAGGACAAGAATGTTTAGCACTACTTTCTTTTATAGATGCACATTTAAACTTGTCTGCTATTTATGGATCATCTCTCTCAGCTTGGCGATAACTGACAAGAAAGTGATAAAATGAGGAAATGTAACTCGACATTTAGTCAGTGTAAATACTTTGCAAAGCTACAACTTCACTGTTTCCTTTCTTTGGGTAAATAATTTGAACTACTGTAAGCAATGATAGTGGATGACTAGAAACAGAATCCTTCAAAGTCCAGTAGACTGAAAGATACCACAAGTAATGACGTATTTTCTTTTCAATCGCCTCCATCTATTTTCAGACAGTTCTGTTCATGCTGGCCTAATGGCAGCTTACTGAAAAGCAATGAGAGATATACAACATCTGTACAAGCAATAAAATTTCCACACAAGGTAAAATACTAGTACTGCTCTATACCTACACATTAAACCAAGCCAGGTTTTTGCACAGATTGGCCTCTGATCTATGGATGTTTGTCAGGTTTAAATTTTAATGATACACGCTCACACTTAAGACCTGAAGAACAAGAGATTTTAAATTTCTACCACAGTGGGTTACAATGCAACAAGAGCTGCCTTTCACAACGTATGGCTCTCCTTAGAAATGTTTGGATTCATGACGCAAGATTTGTGTCTTAATAGTTCCAGATACAGCTGAGGATTTTCCCCAAAATGCTGGATATTGAGGAAGATCAGACCATACTCAAAGAACCTTGATTTCTCTTCTATTTTGAATTTTTGTAAAATGCTGCATCCCTTTTGCTGAACTCCTGTAGGTGTTAGTGTTGGTTTAATACCTTAAGAAAAATTATTGAGGCCTCTTGGGACGCTGCCAAACCCTCCAGTAGACTTCATTCCAAGCCATGTTGGCTTACTCCCAGGTTATACTTCCTCTAAGGATGGTACTCCTTGTTCTTAAGATATATAAACAAATAATTAAATTACTTTAATAACCATATTTTTTCAAGAAAAAGTACCCCTGTGGTGTCAGATCAGGTACAGAGGGAAATACAAACAGGGTCTAAAACTAGGAAGTCCCCACTGATGCTGTAATTCTTGAAATTTAGCTTACATTTCTTAAAATAGTAAACAAATAATGTTGCTTCTTTTTCTACCTTAATCCTCTACCTTTGGCTGAACAAGCAAAAACCCACAAGAGGCAGTGTCACTAGATTTGCCAAAGCTGTTTGATATAAATTTTAAAGAATCCCAAGACTTTTAACTTAAAAAAAAATTTTTTTGAAGCTCAGAAAACCAAAATTTAAGGCTTTACTCAACAGCAGATACAATGCATTTTGATGGAAATGATAATTTACAAATTGGCAGTTTGTTCTTTGCTCATACAACTCCAGATACTAGGTGTTGAATCAAACACACCAAAAAAGCCTTCCCGTAGAAATGCAAAGTTTCTCTTTTTTATTCTGCCAAAAAACTTCTTGGTAATAATTTTACATTTGTCAAATGGAATTGAGCTTCAAGTCTGGGTCATGGAAGCAATAAAAGAGGTTCTTCTAAAGGGTAGGTAACAACTAGTGATTCAAACAACTGCTGTCCAGATGGAAAAGGGCCTTAAAATTCCTTATCCACTTACCAAGGGAGGGCTAACAAGAAAACATCTCTGATAATAAACCAATCTCAAAAAGCCTTCTTGAAACTGTAACAGAGACACTTGCATGTGAACAAACGAAGCTACAGCTGAGGAAGTACTTGGAATGCAGCAGTCCAGCAGATTGTGCATCAACACTTCTGGCTGAGAGGCGGCTTTGCTGCGAGGATCTCAGCTCAGCTCAGGTCCCTCTCTTGTTCTTGTCATGCCCACTTACTCTCCAGGGCAGCAGCACTAAAACAAATGCCATTTCAGGCTTGTTCTGGATTTGTCTGTCTTCAGTGAGCCTAGCAAGGGCTGCTGACCACTCTTCCTTTACATCAATGTTATTGGCTACTTGCTTTTCTTACCAGTGCAAGTAATAGTGGCTCCTGCATATTGACAATGAATTGTTTCTGCTAAATTTTGTTTGAATTTAGCAGGAAAGTAGATTTCAATTGCCCCCCTCCTCCACCCCCCTTTATCTCCCCCCTCCCCGGTCCTTTTGGGCAAATTCAACCGAACTGTTAAATGTTAAATACAGTAAAGATAAGGCAGTTCCACTGAGTGGCAGAATTAATCAAATGTCTTAGTTTTACAAGATTAGGCTGGCAAGCCTCTGTTAAAAAGCCCACGCAGTAAATTTAGAGCTTCTCTTTCCCTCTACCAATGAAATCATCTGTTTGACAACATCGGATCTCTGCCAGAATAATCCAAGGATGAAGAATTGCCCTCAGATACATCTCCTCCAGATCTGAAGATACACAGCACAAAAATGAAGACAAAGATGAATAACTACAGGATGCTATAAATCATTATTTTATAAATCATTATTTTGGGAAGTATTAAGCAACTGCTAGACTTCCAAAACTGCATCAAACAGAAAAGGACTGCAGAGTCCATCCCTTTTAGCTCATCTATGGTTTTGAAAAATCTAGTCCTTGCATGTTAATTGACAAAGTACAAAGTCTACAAATCTGGAAGCAAAGTCAGCTTAAATGTAAGAATTAGGACATATCTCTGCTTGCCTGCCTTTCCAAATAAAGTTCAGTATTAGGGTTTTTTTGCAATATTTGCATACATTTTCAGAAGCAAGGCTAGCACTCTCCCTGCTTTGAAGTGACACATTCTTCCTTCTAACAGGAGGTTATGGCATACAAAACCTTACCCTTTTTAATCAATAGTTCAGCCCTGATTGGTGATAATTGAAAATTATCTTTTCCTGACAGAGGGTTTCACAGTAAGTGTAAAATACCTTGGTCTAGTGCTCAGAGCCCTGACAAGGACATCACAAATGGTACTCGTTAGCTGAGCCATCTGAGCCAGGGGGTCCTAACTACCCTTCTGCATTGCTGGCAGAGCTTCCCCACCAGAAGTAGAAAAGAGCATTAAGAGAAATGTTATTTTGTGCTTACCCTGAAGGTTATTGATATAGAAAGCTTTGACTTCAAATATACAGGATGGAGTCTCCTGAGGTGAATTGCTATTAAGTAAATATTACCAAGCCTCTGCTGGAAAAGTGAGACTTGGATGGCCATTCCTTGAGATACTTGTAACGAATTCCTTTTGCCCTAGATTGACGTACTGCCTAGGAAAGATTATAAAACACATGGTTGTTGCTATTAGTACTGAACTCCTATGCTCCAAAGACTTTCTGGGAAGCTTTAGACTACCCATTACAAAAAAAAAAAAACAAACCAAAAAACAAACATTCAACAATACGTCTTTCATAACCTTAGTCTTCTAAAGAAACAATTAAATTATAGTTCAAATATAAGCCAAACAAATCACTCGAAATCTGAATTAAAGAATATCATGTTTCTACCACCAAAGCTGTTAGACATTTGCCATTATCCTTCTGTCTCATTGAGTTTTTCTCTGTCTTAAAAAGCGTAAGACTGTGTGAAACGCAAGGAATGGCAGAATAGCAGGAAAATAATATCCACAGATATAGTCATGCATTCCCAGTTGTAATTTGTTCTGGCCTCCTTCATTCCCCTCTTGCCACTTTTCCAGGAACTTGAAGATGAGTGTTTACTATGCATGGAAACACTGAGCTTCTGTTATTTGCAGGAATGCTCACAGACTGTGTGCAGAAAGAAGTTGTGCCTCAGGAAGGCAATATGCTAACAATCTCAAAAAACATACATCCAGGTAAGGAAGAGGCTCAGTCTAATGTTAGGCAAACTACTGGTAGTGTTTGTTAGGGTAAACTACAGAGTGGATGACTACAAGATTTATTGAACAAACAATCCATCCTTATTGATTTGCAGGTACAATAATCAAATTGCTTTTACAAATTGAGTGTATACCTATTAGTAGGATCACTTACTCAGAATTAAACTGGGGAGGACATGCAAGTTAAAAACAACAAAACACAGCACAAGCAGAGCCATCTAGGCAGAAAATGTTTCCAGCAGGCAATTTTCATAACCAATTGCTCAGTTGCTAAACAAGTGGTGCACACCTCATGCATATTCATGCAGCCACCAATGTGTTGCATGACAAATATAATCAAGTCTAGGAAAGAGAGAATGCAAGAGTTGAAAGATTTAAGGGAACTAGTAAAGGAAAGCAAATCACTTTTTTCTCTGGTCTGCTGGTTTGAAACCAATCTGTATTAGTAGACATGAAGTTGTAAACTTCCAGCGTCTGACTGTGAACCAGTCCATGGGAAATCAGCTGGCAGACTTCTTCCTGTCCTACTAAATGCCAAAGCCTGTGAATTCCTGCACAGAACTGACTCCTGAACTCCCAGAAACCATGGATGCAACAACTAGAATCAGCACAGTAAAATTTGAGCATCTACAACTATTGTCTATTTCACTCAAAGATGTAATTAGCTCCTTTCTGAACAGTTTACTTGTCTGGTCTAAGTGTAATTTTCTTGTTATTACAACATTGCTGTCATGTTTTGAATGCTAATGTCTGACCAGTTTCTTATTAAGGATCCAAAATAATATTAATCTCTCTATTTCAGCAACATTAAGGCTAAAAACCTGAACTAGAGAAAGATGTTATCCTCTTCCATATGTATGAATGAAAAAATGTCATAATGTCTAACATTAGAAATTCTCTAGAACTTTTCCAACAAAAAGAATGTTTAAATTTTGCACTAAAATGTTGAATTTTTTTCTCTCATGCAAGTAAAATGTTAACTGGATACATGCTTCATAAACTTCGTGAACATATTTGTGGGGCTTGGATCCAGTTTTGAAAAAGGTATTTGAAAAGCTATTTCGTAAATTACTATAACTTGGCGTCAATCTTTCATAAAGACAGATTATATGCACGTTTTTTTCTGCAATAATCGTCTTAAACAATTATTTTATTTAAATGGCAACTACAATCTAAAGGTTGTAGTTTCAATGTTAAAGACACTTCCCAAGTTGTGTCTGAATTTGACTTCATGTGCAGTGAGTCAGGGAAGCTCTACTTGAGTACCAGTTGTGGCCCAGTTTTGATGACCTTCGAGCACTAAAGAGCAGAGCACACTAAATGCTACCAGTTCTCATCATTTCAGCCTTGATTAATAATTTGTCAGAGGAAGTAAACCACAGCTTCACTATAACTCAGTATTTCATGACACTTTGGAACAAATTTCCAAGACCTGCTTTCAATGAGAAAAGACGGGGATCTGGAATGGGCAACAGCCACTTACAAAACCAAGTTTCCCAGCTTCCTGATACAATAAAACAACAGGAATGATAAATTGCACTTACATTTTGCCTAGTCCTTACTGCAAAGACATTCTTGGCATGTTGAGAGGAAAAACAGAAAAACCTCACTCTTCCAGTACCAGCTGAACTGAATTCATTGAGCTCAACACAAAGTTATTTTTCCTTGCTCTGTCTGCTGGCAGTACCCTCCTTTCTGTGAAGGAAAAGACCCAAAGGATTCAGTGGCATATCTACAGACTATACACTTGTAAACTTGCCAAAAAACTGAAATAGAAAGTCTTGATAATTTGGAAAGCAATTGAGCCCCAAAGCATTTGGATTAAGTTCCACAAAATGTTATTTGGTAGCAAGACTCACCTGGCTGAAGAGCAGTGGTTCATGTAGCACAGGCACAGGTATCCCATGGTGGTCTTGAGTTTTGTGTTTTTATTTTGAGTTTTTTTCATGGAAATTATTTTATAAGTCTATTTAGAGATTCACCCTGCTTCCTCAGATGCCTAAGTCCCAGTGAGGTTTAGGGCTGCCAGAAAGGTCAAAGTCATTCTGACCTTTGAATCCTGCTGCTGCAAAGCACAGGTTGCAGCACCAACAGCTTCCTGTCCTCCCACCTTTCTTTCCTGGAGAGGGAATGCAGACACATGCTGCAAACTAAAGAGTTGATTGCAAAGTGATTTAGTCTACAACAGCAATATTTGACCAGCTCATGGAGACCAAGTCAGTAGAGGCCCCTTCTGTGGAGCTCTCAAAATAAATTTTTTAAGTGTTGCACAATTGATGGTAGCTGAAGCTAAGATGCCAGCATCTTTATGATTAAAAGTAGTATTGCAAGTGCTCTCATGCATCAGTAGTCTCTAAAATAATTTAGCCACAACAGTAGCATTTTCATATTGGAAGTGGCCAGCAACTTATCATTTCCAAGGTAACAGCTGAATTCAACAGCTGTTAGACTTCCCCATGAACATCTCATGGCATAGGTGTGGAAGACTCAGAGGTCAGAATCAGGAAGGAGCTGCCATCAGTCTTTAATTCTCCCACAGTGTGGTGAGAATTAAAGAGAATTAAATCCTTACACAAAAATACAGAGAACAGCCCCTCGATGCTCCCTTACTTGTATTGCTATGTCTCTGCTCAGAGAGGGCTGTAAGAGAAGCATATATATTATCAAGATATAAATACATTAAAGTGATTGCTCCATAACCCAACATCACAGGAAATAGTCTATCTAATTGTATAGATTCAAGTGCTTTGAAATAAGCCACCAGGGGCTGTGAGCCTAAAGAGAATCTGTGTGCCAAGCCATTTGAGTTTGTGTTTGGTTTTATTTTTCCATCCTTTTTTCTTTAATATACTTAACTCTAGCTCCTTGAGTCTGTGTCATGCAGGAAGTGTCTGAAGCAGGGTGAGGCCTCACCAGCTGAGTAAGACTGAAAGCCTGTGTGTAGAAGGGGAAGATGAGCTGTAAAGGCATCAGATTTGTGCCTGGAGTGGAACATTCTAATTTGAAGATGGCAGGCTTGGTGGGGAACGCTGACAAGCCTGACTGTCACACTGCCATCATAGTGAGTGAGGAGACATTTTTCTATTAACTGAGGTGCAGGAGATCTTGAAAATAGTCTCAGCATTTGAAATATATAGGACAATGCTGACATACGCTGAGTTTAGTACTATACTAAAATTTATTTTAGAACATCTTCCAAAAAATGCAGTAAGGGCAGTTGGAGGATTGGCAACCTCTGCCAGTACAGCTCTGCTGGAAGAGCTGAGGAACTTCCTGAGTACTTTTGTCTAAAACAAACAAGAGGCTTTCCAGGAAGTTCTGAGTAATCATCTGACCTTGTGTGTAACTTAACAGCTACAGAGAGGAAAAAACTACCCTGAGATGGAGAGACAAAGATTTAAGTAAACAAGAAAATGCCTGCTTGAGGAAATTAAGAAAGAACAGATTGAAATGTGCCACAGGGATTTTAGCAGAAAGCAACCAATCCAGTGAGCGTAGTGAGAGAACTGCAGAGTGAAATGTCATAAAGACAGTCTACTGAATCCACACAGGGGATTTCCTCTGGTGCCTTCCTTCCCCTCCAGAGTTTAAAGTTCTCTCTAAAAGTCTTTGTGCAGGCCTCTCACTGCTTTCCCCGGCTAAACAGCTTCTGTCTTTAGAGACGATGGGGCATCAATATTCTCTAAATGAGACCACAGTGGCATCATAACACAGAAAAATGCAAAAAAGCAACCTGCATGCTTTATTCAGGGATCCCATCCTCAGAAATCAAGTCAACTACTGATAGCAGTACTACTCTGTGGGCAGCTTTTCTACTCAAGCCAAATTAATCATAACAATGCTATGGCTTGTCCAGTTAGGCAATCCTGCTTTTTAGGCTTTGATTCTCCTGCACTAGGAAGCTTCAAACAGACTGAAAATAAAGAGCAAGGCAAGAGAAAAAAGGAGATGAGAAGTTGCAGAGAAAATGAGCTTTTTTCATGCCTGTGAACCCACTCTGTGGGAATCTTAACACTGAATATCTCTCCAGTTCAACTACAAGTACAATGTCAATTTTTGAGGGTTTTTTTATGTATGTGCATGCACATAAAAACATTCCAACAGGTGTCTATTCATTTGGTACAGATCTCTCCCCTCAGCTCTTAATACTTAAAATGTCTTTACAGTTGTGCAAATATGTCTATACACCAGAGGAAATAGAATTAACTCCCTGGAAATTTAAGGGGGGTTTTTTTATGTATGTGCATGCACATAAAAACATTCCAACAGGTGTCTATTCATGTGGTACAGCTCTCTCCTCAGCTCTTAATACTTAAAATGCCTTTACAGTTGTGCAAATATGTCTATACAGCAGAGGAAATGAAATTAACTCCCTGGAAATTTAAGGGGGGCCACAGACACACACACACACACACCTACACACACATACAGTTGTTGTGAGGGTTTTTTTATGTATGTGCATGCACATAAAAACATTCCAACAGGTGTCTATTCATTTGGTACAGATCTCTCCCCTCAGCTCTTAATACTTAAAATGTCTTTACAGTTGTGCAAATATGTCTATACACCAGAGGAAATAGAATTAACTCCCTGGAAATTTAAGGGGGGCACAGACACACACACACATACACACACACACATAGTTGTTGCTCTATCATTACATGAATCACAGTAGCAAGACTGTAGGTTAGCAATAGTTTTAGGGCCATAGATAGAACAGCATTCAGTCTTTTCTGAAGCCATCTCTACCACTGTCCCTAAACCATCAATATTTTGTTGTAGACACCATGGTTGAAGCCTTAACTTATGCAATATACATACAGCTCATTGGGTTGTCCTGCAAAAGATTTGTCATGCTTTAAATTTGCCTTGCCTTTTGTGCAAAAAATCTGAGCACACACCCTGTCTCTGAGATAACCTTCCTTAACCTTTCATATCAGCACAGCAGTATTTCAGTGGTTCCTCATATCCAACACAACCCGCTGAAGGATAAGAACAAGAGATGAAAGAAAAAGTGGATTACAAAGACGAATTTAAATAGTAGAGTTCTGACCTTGTTAGAAGTAAGTATTTGTGTTGGTGCAGATGTCTAAAATTACATTTTTTTACTTTTAAGTGGTAAGCAGCATCACTGATTTCTTTGACAGTCTGTACAAGTTTTGAGATAAACTGATTCTGAAGTATATATTTTCCCTGGTTCTAAACTGTCAATGAACACAGTTTTTGGGTGGACTATGGGGCCTGCTTACTTTTAGACTTTTAAAACTAAGATTGAAAACAGATGGATGGATGACTTTTCCATCCCCCTCTTTTTCTACAGAACAAAAAATAAACAACAAAGTTTGATGATTTCTTTAGAGCAAACACCAAAACACTTGAGACAATAGAAGTTTTATTTCAGACTCCTCACCAGGACCAAGCTTATAATCTACAAAACATTCAGTCTTGATCTGCTGAGGAGGAAAGGACAGCTCTGTGTCAGCATCAATCTTCTCTGTGAAAACACAAACCTAATTCTGTGCCCTTTGATTTGGATGGTGATAAACAGTAGAATGACTCAAGACACCACTTTTTTTCCACAACAGCTTAAAATAGCAGCAGAAAATAGTTTCAACTTGTAAGAAAACTAACACCTCAGCAGAGACAAGCATTTGCTAAATGTAACACTGTCTTTCTGTTCCTTCCGTTTCCACTGAAATGTTCCCAGTTGTATTTGGGTTTCTGCTCACACAAACATCCTCCTTTTGCACAAGTCAGATTCTAGTCACATGCGTTATCCTGGGGAGCACAAACTTCATGGTAGGCTTGATTTTAATCTTATGAATACTGGTATAACAGAATAATCAAATGCAGCGATGTAGCTCCACAGCAAAAGAAGAGAAAGATGTCCAGTCAGACTCTGGTTCCTAAGTCCTCTGGTTAAAATTAGAATTTTTCTAATTTTAAAAATTAACAGCTAGACAGGTACTCAAGACTATGGCTAAAGTTATAAGCAAAGTAAAAAGATTTTTAAATATTTTTTTTTACAGAATCAAAACAAATATTGTAAGTTTTTATTATTAATACATTTCTGTGCAATACATTCACCATTGATAGGTTAAGTTGGAGAAATTCCATTGAAACAGACTGAAAAACAATGATAAGATAATTACTCTTCTTTTCAGCTCTGGAGTTGGAATACCAACATGTGTGACATTGCAGTAGGAGCACATTATGATCCAACAGCAAATAGCTTCACCCACCAGAAGCAAACACCTCCCACAATGCACACAGGAAACAGGAGCTCATGGCATTGACCCAGCATTAGAGGGACTTAAAGCTACACTTGGTGTCAGGGAAGAGCAAGGAACTACTGTTCACAATGTGACCCTGTGATCCCCCAGCTTCCAGAGCATCCCTACATGACAATGATTAAGAGCCGGGGGTACTGTCCTGGTCTAAGCACCACTAATACATACACTTTCCTTCAGAAAAGTCTGCTGCATCATTATTCTTGAGACTGGAGACTGGAGCAATCTCTGGAGAACAAATGTATCAAAGTTACTGAGAGTGCAAAACCCTTGAATTTTATCTGGGAATTTCCTCATTCAAGGATTGTGAAGCATTCTGGAACGCTAATCATGCACTGAAATAGCTGTGTAAAGTATAAGGCATTACTATGTCCATTGTACAGGATGAAACCAGACCCACAGAAGATAAAGGCAGCATTCTCAAAAATGGCTACTAGTTTTGGAAATCATGGGGATTTGGAGTATTCTAACTGAAAATCTCTTCGTAAGTCATACCTTGTAAAGTACAATCTGCTTTGATACCTTTTGTTCCAATAGCAGTTTTAAAAGTTCACAGCACTTCCAAGAAAAAAGAAAAAGATTTTTCAGATGTTGAGACCTTCAAAACAAATGGACGTACTTTGAAGTGTTAACCTTCTGACTGCACTGAGAACATGTGCTGAGCCACTGACAGAGTGGAAAATGAAATTTCTGGATACTCACTGCTTAAGAAACTAAATAGTTGTGCTTTGCCCTCTTGCCCCCTGTGGTAGGCATATGGATTTTATCTGTCATCTAAGCTGACCAACCCTATAACCCAGCAGCCGATCTCCAGTCACCCAGGAAACTTTGAGGCTGCATTAGAAATTGGGTGCATAGTTTTGACACTCTGATTTAGTGTGGTAGTACACAATGTAGATAACAGACACTACACTTTTTTTCTTCCCAAAAGGTAATGTCTCTCAAATATACTTTCAAAAAGACCATGCATAGGCAAGTGCATGTCTGGAACATAGGCCATGCCCAAAGTCTGCCTTGGCCTTTTCACTCCTATTGCTTTAGACATCTATTTCTATCCATATGAACAGGCTATGAATAGGGAAGAAATGCACAGGCTGGTAGACAATCCCCCGTAGCCCAAGGAAAAATCTGCCGTTAAGTAAAATGCTGCTACAGACTGCACAAGACAAAGCTATTAATCCCCAAAAAATGAGCTTGCAGGTCTTACATTTAATGGACACTTTTACCAGAGCATGAACCACAAACACAACCCATAGCAATAACTGTTCCAATTAGGAAGGAATGGCCAAAGTTTAATTTTTTTCAGCATATGTTCAGATTCTTTTTAACTATGCTCACTGTTAGGGTCAATTTATTAGGGCAGTGTGAGAATTTTGTGTAATAAACAAGTGCCCCACAGATTATACCTTCACATAAATGAGTTCAACTCTGATGAAAATGAACCTTGACAACTTTGCTGTATCTTCTGAAAAAATGGCCTGAGACAAAGCTGTATGAAGAAAAATAGCACACCTGATAACCCAAGTACAAGCAATGACTTTGCCTTGGCACAATCTGAGTACACACTGGAAAAGCAAGAGCATGAAAACTAATACTACCTAAGGGATCACTCTATCACATGCTGGCCATTTGCATAGGGTCAGCTCCTGAAAAATGTTTCCCATTTTATATTTACCCTGAAAATCAGAATAGAACACAGTTGCACACAAAGACTTTCAATGAAAAACAGTTAGTAAAGAACCTTCCTCTCTATTTGAAAAGCAAAAAAAACCCCCCACAGCTTCTGTCTTTTGCCTCTTCTTCATTTCCATTGAGCCTTGGATCTCAATGGTTCAAAGGCAGAGAGTGGTTTTCCAGGGGCATTAAATGCCATCTATTAGGGCAAAGCTTATGGTTAGTGATAAGGGAAGTTTACCTAGTGGGAAATCCCATGTGATTTCATCACCCATGGTTCTGCTGGAGGTGAATGTTTACTGGAGAACCATCTGGACTACTGGCATAAGCAGCAGAAGGAAAATTCCTTTATAGGGGTGGGAGGAAAGACAAGAGTGAATTAGGTGAAAGTTGTAGCAGACAGCCCTGTCTCTACTGTAATGGTCCTGGGTGGTATGAGAAGGGATTTCCCTTCCTCCACAACACCCTGCAGGCTGTTGGGAATATAGACAGCAAAGCTGAGAGCCCTGGCTGCTCTCTTAATCTACACAGATGCCCACCTCTGCAGTCAAAGCTCACTCACAGCTCACCTGCCATGCCAGGTCCATGATTTGTGTTAAACAGCCTTTTGTCACTAATGTCACCAAAAGGTCAGTTCTGAAAGGGATGAACATGTCCCACCAGTGGCTCATTACTGTCTTCCCTGTGAATTTCCCTGGGTGACCCCTCGTCCAAAACAGATTAATTTAAATTCAGTTTAACAGCTGACAAAAATCACAGCCTGCAGTAATAAGGCTGCAATGGCACTAAGTAACTGAATAGCAGGATAACATGGTATGATCACACCCTCACATTTCTTGGTTTTCCTGTGCTGTAAAACTGAAATCTCACCCTACACTTCAAATGTGAAACATTGTTCCCACTGCCCTGCATGTCCTTCTTATTTTCAGGAAGCTGGGGACAAAATCTCACTAAAATATCATAATTTGCTAATTAATTGAAATCTGTTAGCATTTTCTCTCTTCTCTGTGTAAACATCAACAACTATACATGGCTGCAGAAAATGAAGATACTCCTACCTCCTACTGCTCATTTAGATCACGAGTTCTTTCAGAGATAGCACAGCTTTTGTACAAAGTGCAGCACTCAGCTCAACAGGGTTCAGATCCAGACATAGACCTCCTGCAAGTGTAAATGAGACTTCATGTAGAATTAAACAAAAGCTGTAAAGACGAAAAGAAGGCAACATTTCGCCTGCAAGTGTAAATGAGACTTCATGTAGAGACGAAAAGAAGGCAACATTTCATCTTCCTAATAAGCAATATCCCAACATAAAAGTGTTGCAGTATAACCAAATATATCCTATTCCATTAAGATAGGCACTTAAAAACCACCAATTGTCAAAGATTTCCAGACAACTGAGCTTCCATAATTCTGAAGTTCATTTTATAGATTTTGTTTCCATTTGATCCTGACTGTTCTGCTGTTGGCTTCCAATCCACCATCTGCTTCTCAAGTCCTAAATGGAATTTCAAAAGCAAAACAAGGCAAGAGATGGTAGATGTTGGAGTCTGCACCTGTACTGGATCACTGACCAAGCTATTTTCCCTTCCTATAGCACTTTTAGGGCATGTTTCATCTCATTAAAAGCATAAAGTCAACTCTTTAACCAAAACATGCTTGAGAAAGGCAGGTAAAGGGTGAGAAAGATTTAAACATTCTTGTTCCCATCATTTTGAATCTCACACAATGCAGAAGAAGCTGAGATTCATCTTATATGTATTTTCCACTCAGTACTGTGAATAAACTCATTGTAGGTCATTATACACAAAACTGCACATCTCAATTTTGCTGTTTTAAGTATGGAGTTGCAAAGAAGTGTTAAATCAATTCTAAGAGTAGGGAATTTAAAAGTTCTGTCAATTTTGAATGAAATTTGTTACTTAGCAACAGATCAGGTCATTTTACTAAGCATGCTTTGACTCCCTTTCCCCAAACTAGATGTGCAGTGTAAATCTGACAGATCATCTCAAAACGTCAGAAGCATTCAGAGTTATCATCAATATTTAAATAATGGATCATATCCAGAAACTTAAACAGTAGTTTTAGCGATGTGTGTAGCAATCTTCATTTCCCATTACTGGAAATAGAGATGCAATGACGTTAAGCCCTTCAGTGAAGGTCACCCAGCACATTATCTGCATCCTCTCCTACTCATCTTTTTGATCACTCTGAAGCATGGATAAACAACAGTCTAGGTCACGGTGCTTGGCCCACTTGAAAACTTGCCTACTACAACGCACACTTCAGCTGAGGCATTTGGGATCTGAGCCCTTGGTAAGAAGCAAACGCTCCAAACAGGAAGCCCCAGGGAGGGGAGTGAAGCAATCTAGGCTCTAGTCCAAACTTCTCAGCCTGTTGCTCACTGATTCATTTAACATCCTGTCACTGCCAGCGCCATTCAAAACTCACGGAAGGGCCTTCCGTGGGCTCTTCATCTGTCACACACAGGCATTGGTACCTTTGGTCACCACATAACACCTTCAAAATGGAGCACAGAGTGCCAACTACAAATAAACTGGCACAAACAAATGGAATTGTTTCAGCTAGAAGACAATCATCTATATAGATAATAAAAAGACAATAATCTGTACCAACATGGGCGGCATAAGCCCATTTCCCTGACACAGCTCCCACCTAGAACCCTTAGCAATAGCTAAGTTAGTCTTTTTTCACAGCTGTGTGCTTTTCACTTTGAATTTCTGTGACAACAATATTATAAATTCTCAGCCAGGCAGACTATAATAGAGTGAAGACTTGCTGAAATAATTTATTTTTGCACTGTTAGCTAGCTGTAGTATTACCAACTTTCATTGCTTCCTTGGTGATGCTTAGATTGTTAGGTAAGGCAGCACCAATCCTTTTTATATGTGGTTTTTTACCCAGTGTGGGCCATACTTGATTGTTATCTAGGATTGTTATCCATGCTTGTAAATTGTAATATCAGTTGTCCAAAGGGGCAAAGTGAAAGTAGAAGAGTACAAAAACTGGTAATTTAGATCAAGGAATACACAGATGACAGTCCAAGTAGCTTTGATATTTTTTTTCTGACTTGAAAAATTTATAACAAGGGTGAGATGCTCTGCAAAGGATACAATGATTTTCAGCATCTGAAGATCTGACTCAGCAGAATAAACTTAATAAAGCAGGTTTAAAGCCAATATATCACAGATGCCATTAGTTTACAGAAACAGTCATGCAATGACCCTGCTGTTATCTGTACACAGAGAACTATTACCATGAAAGTCTGACAGAAGTACATCATAGGAATAAGGTACCCATTTGCTGGGTTTTGTCAATACTAAAGTTATTTTCTGGCTATTTGCTTGTCCTCCTTACATTCAAAAACCTTTGAAATATGAACATTTTGCCTTTTGAATTCTGTGTATGTGTTTCTTGAAAGTGAAAAACTAAATTCTCAAGGCATTATGCCTTTAGATCCTTGTAAAGGCAGTATTTTTTTACAGGCTGAGTATCAGAGTGATGCTGAGAAAACACAGATGTGAACATTAAGCACTTCTTCCTGTCATAACTGCTCGACTGAATGAGTTTTGCTATAGATGAGGGAGATGAAACCTTCAAAAATACAGCTCAAAGGAGGCTACTTCAAGATATTTTACAGAGGCCTTTAGTGCAATTAGAACCATACACAAACCACTTTCTTCATTATGTTTTCCTTTCCAAGGAAAGCCATGAGGAAGTCCTTGCATTCATTAGGAATCCCCTAACACTTTACAGTATTTGTTTGTTAACCCCTCAGGATGTTCTAGGAAGAGATTATCATTATTTATGGTCTGATTATGGTCTTTCTAAATCTGGCAAATGAATAAAAAATGAGAGAGGGTAGCTGGATGACTGCTTTGCTTTGGTCAAAAGGTACAAAATAGATGAACCAGTGAAAAAGGGAAGGGGAAGAATGTTTCTGATAAATTCATCTACTTGAACCTGCAATTAAGGAAGCTCAGCTTCACATCTGTCCTCATTTCTATGCACAAATGCTTTTCTGATGCAAACTTAGATACAAGTTCTCTGTCTCTCCCAGCTCACCCAAACTCTTCTCACTACAGTATGGTCTTTGATTGACACAGGCTTATTTGGTCACTGGCTTTTCTGATCCAATAAGATCTTCTTCATACCTGGCATGCTGCCATACACCTGTACTTGAGTTCTGAAAATTCATAATTCCCAAGATACTTCTTTCTACTCAAACATACACAAGCCATTTTTAAGAAAGTTTCCTTTTATTTTGGTAAGGATGAGGGTTTTTTTGTTTGTTTGCTTCTTTTGATTTTGATTCTTTTTAAAGCCTAAGCTGAAATAAAGGAGGGGCAGTCACTCCAGGCCAGCCCAACAAGCAACATTTGGTGCTCTGGAATCACAGGGTATCCCATAGGTGAGACATGTACTCCCTGACACCTCAGGAGACAGCTTTGAAAGGCAAACCTCTACAAAATGCTGTAAGAGAATCCTCAGTTCTTCTGTGTCCCTGTGATTCATCAGTCAGCAGAGCAAGCCTGAGAGACACACTGTCTTCTGAGGGGTCTCCCTTTTTCTTACTGATGATCCTGACTTTGCAGTGTGTCTGCAGAAAGTTTGTGTGTGGAAATTGTACAGACATGACATAAATCACTTCAGATTTTCTGGCAATTATGTGACCCCAAGGCAACACATTCAGTAAATTGAAAATAAATTACATGATGGCCTCGTGTGACTTCAGCAGACCTCATATCAGACACAGCCTGAGGAAGGAATGTGCCTTCTAGCTTTTTCATGAAAACTGTCCTGCAACAACAAGTCAATTATCTGCAGATACTGTGTGTTTAGAAGACATAAAGCAAGACCAGCTGATTTCAAAAACTTTAAAAGAGACTTGAAAATGCACTTCTAGGGCCTCACTTACATCAGAGCACAGTACTTAAGTCTGGGTGACACAACTGCTTTACAGCAGCTCTGAGGGGACACAAAGGATGGTACTGTAAAATCTCTCAGGAGCTTGGGGATGGCCATATTACCTATGTGAGATCTCACAAATGAAGAGTGACACTCCAGTGAGTCATGCTCTCAAATGCGAGTGTTCAGCTCATCTCCATATCAGGTTTCTCAAACCAAGTGAGAGCTTCTTAAAAAGTAGAGGACAGCTGTAGAACAGATGTGATGACTGAGTTCTGGAACTGAGATTTGTATGCAAAGTCTGCCCATAGCACTATTCCTCTTCTCATGCTTGCATCTGGGCAGAAAAAAAAATCTACAGATCTGCATCATACACCTACTCATCTTTAGTATGCATATATAAACATACAGCTGTATTTTGATTTCACAGAAAAAACAGAAAACAAAGGGTTATAAATTCATATGTTGTTTGTTTGGTTTTTTTTTTCCTTTCTCAAGATAGCTGACAGAGACCCAGAAGAATATGTCTGCATCTTCTAACAACTTTTGGTTGGTGTGGTAGTTTATACAAAGCTGAAAATAAATACAGTTTGGCTTTCTCTGCATATAGATAGATGTCAGCTCCAGTTCTTGTTTATTTATGAAACCTCTCTTAAAAATTATTATGGAGACTTTTTCAAATATGTTGTTTCTCTCTGTTTCTAAGCTTTTAGAGAGGTAGCTAAGTTTAAAGGGATTAGAGTAAAAATACATTATTTATTTTCTAAAAGTGTCTAGCCAGTGCACACAAGAAAGTGTATCTTCATTTTCTTGATGACAGGTATAACATATCTTCATACATATGGCAAACTAAATACTCTTACTTTAAAATATATCTCACTTTAACCCTGTAAAAACTCTATTAAACCTTCCCATTATCTCTATACACAAGTTGCCACCATAGGTATCAATTAGTAACTTATACTGTTTCCCTCTTTTTTTTTTTGAAATGTCAATCATTTTTAACTCATTAAACCTTAGAGAACAGTGGGGATGAAGCCTTACCTGAGTCATACTCTTGGAATGTACTCTTCTAGCTGAACTGGAGCTCTCCTTTTAGGCCAAGCTCCATGTCATCTGAAATTTTTTTTCAGAAAATGGAGACAAAAAATGAACATACAAAACTTGATATGGTCTTCTCAGTCCAGTGAAAAGTGGCAAAAAAACCCTCTTTTCCCTGGAAGAACTTGCTTTGTATCTCTATGGTATCAATTAGTAACTTATACTGTTTCCCTCTTTTT
Source organism: Passer montanus (assembly GCF_014805655.1). NCBI lineage: Eukaryota > Metazoa > Chordata > Aves > Passeriformes > Passeridae > Passer > Passer montanus. Next base: position 2,423,297 of record NW_024373257.1, on the reverse strand, counting down.
TTTTTTTTTGAAATGTCAATCATTTTTAACTCATTAAACCTTAGAGAAGAGTGGGGATGAAGCCTTACCTGAGTCATACTCTTGGAATGTACTCTTCCAGCTGAACTGGAGCTCTCCTTTTAGCCCAAGCTCCATGTCATCTGAAATTTATTTTCAGAAAATGGAGACCAAAAATGAACATACAAAACTTGATATGGTCTTGTCAGTACAGTGAAAAGTGGCAAAAATAACCTCTTTTCTCTGGAAGAACTTGCTTTTTATCTCTACCCTACAATACAGTCAGTATTCAATATTATTGAACTGAAAATTCATTCAGTTTAAACAGTAGTTGTCTGCTTTTTCTTTCAGACCAGTCCACAGAGAAGTCTCTGATTCACTTGGTATTCAATATTATTGAACTGAAAATTCATTCAGTTTAAACAGTAGTTGTCCGCTTTTTCTTTCAGACCAGTCAGTCCACAGAGAAGTCTCTGATTCACTTACATTTTATATTTGCATCCTTCATCACAGCACCTAATTTAATTTTGTCCTGTGTTCTCTATATCCTGGCTCTTTAACCTCTCTAGTCCTACCACAGGGCTTTCTTTGAGGGCCAACATCTCACACTAAACCCACTGGCACAACCTGATCAAATATTCTCATCTTCTTCTGTGCCCTGTGGCTACATTGTCAAGGCACTGGTGAAATTCAGCCCTGTTCTGGGAAGCAGTATTTAATCCCTCAAAGAAACATAAAAACAGTAGAGAATATGAGAAGCAGTACCTTGGAATAAGATGGCTTTGGAAGACTACGCTTGCAGTCAGCAAGACTCATGCACACACCAGGTTAAATCACACTAGGTTTGGCCACTACCTCATGATGAGGAAAGTATTGCAATTGGTTACAGCCAAAGATTTAAATTCCCTGCAAAAATTATAGAGCAAATTGGCAAATTGTTTCACCTCACATTTAAAGAATCCCTCTCACTTCTGCCCAGTGCAGTGGTATTAGAACTACCTAAAAATAGGCACAAGTTGTGTGCAGGAAGATCACAAAAGATTCCTGTAACAGGACACAGAAAATTCCTACCCACAGGACACATGCAAAATAGACTTGATTAGCAATCAAGTCTATGAATCAATGCAATTCAAATGCTTCTAAGTGGAGGAATCCTTCAAGCCCATATGTATAAAGCTTTGAAGTAAAACCTACAAATACAAGTTACAGCAACCAAATAGCTAACAGCTCTATGGTGTCTCCAATAACCATGAACTCATACTATTTTTTTTTTCCAGATGGTGCAGTTCTTAGTCTTTGCTGGGAGCAAAAAGCAATTTTCCTCCAGCTGGCCAAGGCAGGAGAAAAATCAAGATGAATGAATTTGACTTTCTATACAAGTGGACTCAAATAAATTCTTACCTTCCCCATCAAGTTTTCACAAGTGTTTCAAGGAGGTGAGGGAATGGAAGGCCATGAAACCAAATAAGAGGGAGGAAATGGTTTCACAACTTGCAAACTTTACAGAGAACTTAAACTACTAAGCAAGTTCTCCTCATTTTCAGGTTGATAAATTTAGCTTACAGTTAGTAAATTTAAATTAAAAAAAAAAAAGGCTATCCTTGACGAGATGAAAGAGGTGTTTTGCTGCCTTAGATGATTAAAGTTTCTTAGAACAAGAAGGCATTAAACTCATCACAACAATACCCAGCCCTGGTGTTCCTCTCAAGAATGGGCTAGTGAAACACCAACACTCCACAGTGACTTCAGCTTTCTCCTGGATGCAACAATGCCTGACACTACATTGTAGCAGAAGGCAGTTTTGCAGTGAACATTTTTAAGTTAACCTGGTTTTGATCAACACTCTTTTTGTTTCAAAATCCCTTCCTCACAAGCCATTACCCTTTCTTTTCTGCCTGGCTACATGCCTCAGCATCTACCTGTCTCTCATTCCTTCTCTCCACCCTCCCTTATAAAAGAAATTTTTTTTCCTCCTCTGTATTACTATGTCAGCATCTTGGTATTGGAATTAGAGTCCCTTACTTTAAGTGCTGGGTGAACAAATATTTGCCCAGAGTTGTCAGGAGAGCCAGTCCACAGAAAGTTGGTACAGATTGAAAGTTCCTCCAGAAACCGAACTTCAGGCTGTAACCATGTCAAACTTGCTGCTCAGGCCCCTCTCCAACTCAGCAAAAGGATATAAGCATCCCATTTGAAAACCCTCTCCCTGAAAACTCAGAAACGTGGATTGCAGTGAGGCACAATAAAGCATAGCAGAGCAATGGAAGAAAACAGTGAAATATCTGGAGAAGTAGAAAGTTCTCAGCCACACCAAAGTCCCTCTGAAATCTGGGCAAGCTGAGAACACATAAGGAGCTGGTTAGTTTGCCTGCTCTTTCTACAATTTAGTGAACTTAAAGGGCAAGGCTAATTTAGATCACTAGAGAAGTGTCCTGATGGGATCTGATGCCTTCAGAAAGCTGCCTGTGCAGTGTTGTTCCACCTGAAGAGACAGGTAGGAAAGGTTAAAAGTGAACCAGCTAGCCTTGACCCCTCCCTCAGCCACATACCAACAGGAATTTTTCATCTCTAAGAGAACCAGTTCTCTGCCTCAAGCCTTTCTGTCCAAGTGAAGCAAAGTGGCAGAAGACTCCATCTGCAAGAAAAAGGAGAGAGGAAGAGGGCAGGAAGGGAGAAGAAAAGGGAGTCTGGGACAACAAAACTATGATTCTTCTGTGGTTCTGCACTGGCAGAATGTAACACAGATGTATGTGCACCATACACAGCTGAACCAGGGTCACACACCTCTACATCTGCCTTGATGCTGATGGATTAGTGTCTGTTGGCATTGGTTAGATCAGTGTCTCCCTTGTGCCAATTAAAATCACTGTGATATTAATTTATGCAAAAATTAACCCAGCTTTCCTGTACTTATAGCTCTGTACTAACACCTGTTGTGTCTTGAACAGGGGCTGTGCAGGGCAGAGATTAACTTAACAGTGTCCAGCACAATAAAGCCCTTATCCCTGGCCATTATCACCACTAAATATCAGAAAAATAGATTCTCCTTTCTTTCCTGCACAGACTTACTGCCTACTGCCTGAGGCAAAAGAGAGGATGGTCTCTCTGTTCAGCTGTAATAGGAGACCTCTGCAATTTTCATTTTAACAGCCTCCAGCTTGAAGAAATCTCTTGCAGACAGCCTTGATCTCACTAAATTCAGAGGACTATCAGAGGATTCCCTTCTCATGCAAAGGACAGGGAATTCAGCTGTAAATTGCAATATTAAGGAGGCAGCAGATCTATTTCTTCCCTTATTCTCAAGCAAACTACTGCTTGTTCTCAGAAAAATCAGCCTCTGGAAATGGCTATTTTCTCTCTGGGCTGATCTAAGAGCAGGTGTTTTCTTCAGGAAAAAATAAAAAATCCACCGCAACAATATGCACACTGCAAGACTAACAGCTCTTTCCACTCCCTGAGATGTCTTTCAAGGATACTCCAGTTAATTGAGATTAAAATTAGCTTGACTCTTCATAATGCAGGAAGTCAAACAGAACACACCCTCCAACTTCCATCTGTGTACAAGTATATTGTTCATTACACCAGACCCCTTCTAGACAAGGTACAGCTCATCCTTGTAGCACACAAAATGTATGGGTGCTCTTTAACCCAACCCTCAGCAAGAAGCCTTACAGAAAGTAGAAGGAGGAATTCCCTGTATTCAGATGCAATGTCATCTTCCTGTAAGACTGTTTCAATATTGCCAAAACCCATACACTCAAGTTATGCCACTGGAGCTCTAAATCATGACTTTCACATTCTTGTTTCCCTTTTAGCCTTTGGATGCTGGAGAATGGGAGAAACTTTTGTCTCTACTTCACCCGTGGCCTTGAATATCAATTTCTCAAAAGTGCCACAGCTTGTCAGATTATGAAAACAGTTTTGAGACCTGAGGCTTCATTCAAACCAGCACAAAAATCCAAAGACCTGACAATATTGCTGCTTCACATGCCTAATGGTTCTTTACAATACCTGTGTTAGTATTCAGCAGAGTCACTGGTAACTTCTACAAAGACACATTCATGAAGCATGCAAAGGCCTACTCTTCTATGCCCAAGACAGGCTTAATTTTTGGGTGGGTTTTGATTTGGTTAAAGTTATTTCAGAAGCAGAGGAGATAAATAAATAAAAAACTGTGGATGTCTCAAGTGTTGCTGTTGCAAGAAGTGAAGTTGGTGCATCACATTTCGCCCTCTGGTTGAGGAGAGAACAGAGCTTAGCATTTTTCTAAATTCCCTCTCTCCCTTTCTGTTTCATATATTAGATAAAGCCTATTTCTTCATGTATAACCCTTAACATGACATTCATGTTAGTCTTAGCTGAGCTGGGACCACTGGTCAGCAGAAGTTCCTACATGCATTCAGATGGCTGGAAGGGCTTCCATTCCAACCTAGTTTCTCCTAGAGCAGGCTGTTGGGTGCTGTAGCACACTTATGCTGTTTTTCAACCATGGCTTGCCTACAGACTGCCACAGGACATTGGGCAGCCTCTCTTTTCTGGAGTGAACTCTTTGGAGGCTCAAGACCCCATTGCACAACCAACAAAGGATGGAGAAACTGGGTTTCACTACAGAAATGACAGGACTATAATTTAACAACTGTATATCATTGTTAATCACTTAACTTTTTTGGTGTGATCATAAAATTCTAAGTACATAAATACTTGTTATAGTAAAGGTTAATCAGAGATATTGGAATTGGAACTGTTTGAAAATAGGTTGTCTGCATCCCTACTTCCAATAGTAATGTAAGGATTAAAAGGAGGAGAATATTTAGAGACTTTCTGTAGGTGTTTGTTGTCAGTTTTAACTCACAGTTCTCCATATCACTCTACAAATTCCTTGAAGTGACTTGTAAATACCATTGTAACTACAAGCATACTACAATTCTAATTCCTATAAAAACTTCCCAAATTTCCACACCCTAAAAGTTAAGTTACATCCATTACCTGGGTCTCTTCCTATAATTTTGTCTGTCTTTAAATTCTTCATGGCAAGAATTCCCCATTACTTAGGTCATTTACAGAAGGGTGAACACTAGGGAAGCAGCTATTTATTCTCTTGGCAAAGCCACAGATGAGTTTAAGGTTTTCACCAGAGTCAGTGTGATACATTCCAAGGTGAAATCAAGACACTTGGGTTCAGTTCCCTGCTCTGGTATTGACTGGCTAAGATGGGGCATGCCATAACTCATCTACGTGCTCCTGCTTTCCCCCATCTCTAAGACTACTCCATTTATTCATATTCATTTTTTGTACATATTATTCATATTCATTTTTTTACCTCTACAGCTTTCAAAGCTGTAGAGGTAAAAAATACTCTAGAAACCACAGGGGAAAAAAATCAGGTCCTTCTATAATTTTAGTGAAAGTCACGGTCAAAGATCCTTTGAATCCTGAGAAAAAAAGATTTTCTTATTTTTTCCTTACATTTACTTCTGCTGTCTTCATGCCAGTAAAGGTAAGTATTTAGCATGTGCCTCAACTTTTTGGCAGATCCAGGCCTTTGTAAAGATTAGCCAGAAAAAAGTACAGATAAATGTATGTATAAAACCAGGTTATATTTTTTTTTCTGTGTTAGAAAGATAACTTCACGCGGAGAACATTTTCTTTTCTCCTTGAACAGTTTTTCCACTTATTTCCCAAAATCACAACACATCTTTTTGGTGAACTTCTTGTTTGTTATGCAAGTGCACACAGTGTGTAAGAAGGTCTCAGCTCAGTGTGGGTAACTAAGGAAGGGAAGAAACATGAAGGAAAGCAATAACTTGCCTTCAGTAACTATTAACTCTCCCCACTGGTCCTCTCCCTTGTCACAAACCAAAAAAAAAATTAAAGATATTAAAAACAGGCACTGCAATTATTTGACCGAATTCAATATGGATATAGGACTGCTTTGCTTCCCCTGGAAAAGCCTTTTTGGTTTTATTTACTTTAAATTGGAAAGATCTTAAAACAACACATCATGATTAATCACATGCAGTGTCTAGAAATCCTTTGAGCAGTTTTGCTGTGTGTTCACTAAGACTTGGGATCCAATCCAGCTGCTTTGTGGCTCTCAGAATTACTCAGCAATTGCTCCTCAGACACTGCCAAGCTGAGGAGAAGATGAATCAGCTCTGGAAGGCACATGGCATTATCAGCATGCCTTGTCCTCAAGGGGACCACGTGGCACATTGCTCCTGCTCACTCAGACCTGCAGCACAGAGGAAACAGCTGGCAAAGATGATCTCTGTACATTCCTTACAGCTCTGACACACACCCCATTTCAGCCCCACACCACAGCAGACAAAGCCCCTAACCCATGGAACTCACTGTCCACAAAGAACAGCAAATTAAGCTTAAATAACAAGAGTATCTTTTGGGAGACAAGGGGAAAACTAAAGCAAACCAAATGAAACAACAAATCCAAACCAAAAGAAAAGCCCCTACCAAAATCAAAGCCAACATACAGACAAAGAAAAAGGCTCTTGATTTTAGTTACAGCCTTGGTCCCAACATTCCTAATGATAGAGGCATTTACCTAATTTACAAGCAAGATCAGACCTCGAACTGATGAAATAGACTGTGGCCCAGGTTTATGAACCTCAGTTGTGGACTGAGACATGGTCATGCTTCCATGGCCTTTGCTTATTTAAACACCAAACTTGTGGGTGCTGTGCCACTGAGAACAGTCTGTGCATGAGGCAATGCACACTGCTGGGGTAATGAGCTTTTCTCCCTCCACCACCATTTTAACAGCTTCACTATGCCACCCTCAAGGGGAGAGAAGCAGGTCTTGCTCTCTGTTTCACCTCTTCTATTTATTTTTTGTGATATCCTCTATTGCAAGAGGATCTTTATCTTTGTAGCAGTAAAATAAGGCTTTGCTTGTATGGCTGAAAGCTTTAATCTGCCAATACCTTTGTGAATTACAGAAAATGATGGTATTCTGCTTTTAACGTTGTTGGAAGCAGAACATGCCATAAAGGTGGAACAAAGTAATCACAAACTGTACAAGCCAGGGAAAATTTTCAACTCTTTGGAGACCAAAAGGGGTAACCTTACAAAACAAATCAAGCAAATTGAGAATCTGATACTAGGTTCTCTCTTTCACATGAAAAGGAGTACAAGCCTACAAACATTTTGTTGCTATAGGACAATATAGAACATATTGCCATTTTACTTGAAAAGTGAAAAAGTTAAAGATTTGGATTTCTGAAAGTAGCCAAAGAATTCAATCAATCCATCTAGGGTTCATGAACAATAGTAAGAAAATGTCTCTCTTAAAGTAGGGAGCAGAGACTTGCTGGTTTCTGAGACAAATGACAGAGTGGCAACCCTGATTCAATCACAGATTCATCCATTCAAATTCTAAAGCCTGTAAAACCTGCAATATTTTTCAGGAACTATAAGGTGAGCTGTCAGTTGACAGCCATTAAGCAACAAACAAAATGCAGATACATCACAGGTCTGTATTATTCTTTCCTCTATGCTAAGGCATCATTAACATGATCTGGTACTTATACAAATAGGAAAACAACATGTAAGAGGAGGAGTTGAAAAAGGATGCGCTCTTATTTTCTACTATATTTGATCTTAGAATTTTTTTTTTTTCCTTTTGGTCATCTGGACGCAATTAAGAAAACTGAGCAGAAATACAAACATTAATGACTGAAAAAATGTTGGTGATGCCAGTTAGTCTAAGCCCATTTAAAAGTTTCTCTAACTCTTTACAAGCTGTTAAAATGCTATATTTTTGCCACCAGGAGTGAGTCAAAGCAGTAGACTGCTCCACCAGTACTTAGTACATACATCATTCATTACAAACATAACAGCAAAAGCTACCACTCTTTCATAGAAAAGAATACTGCATTAGGAAACCTACTTAAAAAGCATGAATCCTTCCCCCTAGTATCTGTCAAACTGTCTAAGATGCATACATCTGAGGCAATTCAGTACATTTATCCAGGACCAAATCTCAGGAACAAAAGCTTTTCCAAAAAGCACATATGGATATCTATGATGGAAGTAGGCTGCTGCACCAGACAGCCTTCTCCTGCCACCTTTCAAAATGAACTATTGTGACTTTGTTGACAAGGAATCTCTGTACTTACAGAGAATACTATGCTTATTTCAATTTTGCATTGGAAAAGACAATTCTCTCTAATTTTGGTTTCATTCCAAATTCAAAGTCTCTCTTGAAACAGAACCTCAACCCTTTAGACATTTGTGACAGCAAGCACTATAGAACAGCATTTGCACACTGCAGTTTCATTTTTCCTGTGGCTGCGTTCTTTATGCTACTGAGTGCCTGTAGTCCTTTTCTTCTCTGACTACTGAAGTCTTTAAACCACGTGTTTAAATGACTTGCTGAAATAAGGCCAGAGAGAATGAGTAATTATGATTCTCTTCTTCCCTCCCATTTTGCCACTGTACTATTAACAGGTAATTAGGAGTCTAATTTTTAGTTAGGTGTTTAAAAACCCTGAAGCAAAGGGTTTTAAATTATTAATGAGCCATTTTTTAAAAGGCAAACTGAAATAAGTGTACCCTCCTCTTCATATATTTAATGACCATAATGGTTTAACACATTATTCTTCAATTACTAAGGACAGGCTTGCAGAGAAAGGCAGTATTTTCTCTAATTAGAGGTACTAAATTTCCCTTACAGCCATGGTGGTCCACAGCTATGAAAACTGCCTTCACTAAGTGCCAGTCTTAAACTGCACACAGGAGGACATTTTTCAAATGAAAGAATGTATCATTATGCCTGTACTTGTGCTTTTCCACTGTTGGTGCCAGAGTTGCTTCTTGTTAGAAAGATCTTCATAGCAAATACTTATTTATTAAGGCACTTATTAAGTATAAATGTGATAGAGACACTGGTCAATTAAAAAAAAACAAAACAAAACCAAAACCGGCATGCAATCATAAGAGACTGTTGCTTGTTTGATATCCTGTAATGATTTTGGCAGCTAAACCCTCTTTAGGGTCTAGGGGCAACAGGGAATTTCATCATCAAGACAAGGCCTGCAAAGTCAACTGAGTCTGGCTTAGCGGGACATAGGGCCCTCTAAGGACAATGATCTAGGAAATGCAAAGAACTTGAGCCTGTGAGCACAGCTGTTGTGGGCTGCATGACTTTGTATGCTCAGAAGGTTTGCTGTTTGTTTCAAGCACATCACAATTCTTTCTCTCAACCCTTCCAAATCTATGCAAGGCTTCTTGCAAAGTCCTACCAGCTTGGATGAGGTTAATAGAACCTCACTTCTTCTTAAGGACACCATTTGCAGATAGACAGCAGATACCAATTCTCATTAACAGGGGATGCAGGACTTGTAATAAAATGCAGAATTAGCACCCTTTTGTATCTTTTGAGACTGAGACTGGAACGTGGCTGAATCCATACACAGAGCCCGTTCTGCACCTTGATCCAATGTTCAAAAATAAAGAAAAAACAAAATCTTTGCTTTTCCAGCATCTCTTCAGATTTGTGCTTAGGACAACACCCAGGGTACCAAACTTGTGGGCAGGACTTGTAATAAAATGCAGAATTAGCACTCTTTTGTATCTTTTGAGGCTGAGACTGGAACGTGGCTGAATCCACACACAGAGCCCATTCTGCACCTTGATCCCATACTCAAGAATAACAAAAATCTGCTTTTCCAGCATCTCTTCAGACTTGTTCTTAGGATGACACCCAGGGTACCAAACTTGTTAGTGTGCCAAAATATCAGCTTTCAGTTAAGAAGTGAGATGTTAGCAGCAAGTAAAGGTAAACTTTGAAGCGCAGAATTAGCACCCTTTTGTATCTTTTGAGACTGAGACTGGAACGTGGCTGAATCCATACACAGAGCCCGTTCTGCACCTTGATCCAATGTTCAAAAATAAAGAAAAAACAAAATCTTTGCTTTTCCAGCATCTCTTCAGATTTGTGCTTAGGACAACACCCAGGGTACCAAACTTGTGGGTGTGCCAAAATATCAGCTTTCAGTTAAGAGGTGAGATGTTAGCAGCAAGTAAAGATAAACTTTAAAGTCTGCCTTTGCCTGAACTGATGGAAGAGTGTCAGCATGTATGAGAAAGGGTATGATACTGATTGCAGACAAACCAGAGCAGTGTGGACTACTATGGAAACCCAGAAAATGGAAAAATTAATAAAGTACCATGTACACACCTAGAGTGGTTGGAAACAACCAGCCTAGTTCCAGGTATTATTGGCAGTCACATGGCGCCAAGCCCAGCTTAATAGATAAAATTTTCAATGCTCCTTTCAGGCCCTAACCAGTGGCAAAGTACTGGGTGAGGTTACTGTATCAGATGTCCTCTCTCTTTAAGAATATGGTCTGCCTCCTTTTACAGCATCTGCACGACTTCTGGTGATCAATAAGGTGGCCCTTACATGAGTTCTGCAAGGTGACTATTTTCATATCTCTGAGGCCCTGACAACATATTCCCTTGAGTTTCTCTACACACAGCAATAAAAAAATAGAATAACAGCATCTATATTTAGCCACAGCAACTACTGAAGAAAACATATTAGCATTAAACCCCTGCAAAGGTAAGAGGAACATCCCTCTGTTTATCAGCTATTCCAAGTTCAGGCCACATACATACAAGCTGGCCAAGAAGGGTCAGAAAGATTTTATCATGATCAGCCTATGGAACCAGGTGAGTATAAATCAGCCTAATCTTCTTACCCTCTGGAATGCAGCATGTATAACAGCAGACATTAGAGGATTTTCTGATTTCATTCTCATTCTTGCCCCTAGCAGCATGTTTCTTCAAGCCTTGCCTTCACTTACAGTGCCCTATGACCAAAAGGGCCTTGCAATCACTCTTTGTTCTTAGAAGAAATAAAAAACCAAGTGAACTTCTTTAGTCAAACAAACTCAAGAACTAATTGTTAAGGTAATACACTATGCCACAAAATTTATGAGGAAACCACACATTAGAGCTCCCAAAGCAATATAAAAAGTAATTTTAAAAGGTTTATTAGCCAATATGTATAGTTCATTATGGGAACTGATTCTGAAACCATCTTTGGCATACCTGCCACAAGATTCCACAGGGGCCTATCCTAAGTACAGGACTATTTGATGCTTTCCTTAATAAACTGACTGATGAAAAGACAGAAAGATTATTAATTTTGCAGGTACATCAAGCTGGGAGTGATTGCCAGTGTACTGGAGAATACAAGTAGAATTCAAAATGATCCTGGAAAAAAAAAAAAAAAGCAAAAGAGAAGTCTGAAAAAAAGAAAAAAAAGAATGAAATTCAACTGAAAAAATGAAGGTTACCCTGCTGAGACAAAGAAAAACAACTAGACAAATGCCCAGTGAGTATAAATGGTACCCCAAAGGACACTGCTCTACATTTCTGAGCACAAGGATCTCCAGCTCCAGATGGTTCAGAACACCTTAGGCCCTCCCCCATAATGCCCTAAACTGGCAGAAGCAAACTAAACTCAAGGAAGTAATGCAAGGTAGATCAGCAGTCATTCCTACCTGCTCAACTGCACTTAAAAAAAATTAGGTTGTCAACAAGATCAGGCAAGTGAAATGCCTCAAGTTACAGTCTTTGGCTGTGAAAGATTTAGAGATTAAAATACAGTTGTTCTCATTTTCCTTAGAAATATACTGGAAAGCCTACCATTTTCAAAAACATTCACTAGAGACCAAGACTTCAAAGAGCACTTAATAGCTAACCCCCACATATTTCCATAGAGAAAATTCTAAGTTATGTAGCAGGAATAAAGAAACAATGGCCAGCATAGACAAATTCTCTTCTGGATCTTAATATATGAAGAGAGATTAGCATATGATAAAAAGATGAGGTGTCACTCAAGGATAGTGGGTTTCAACTTCTATTTTCTTCCAACTATGTTTAAATCATATAAAAACCACCATGATTTTAGTTTCTTCCCTTTTTGTGTTAAAAAAGAGTAGCATAAGTAGAGCAACCTGGCTTGCATACTGACTTATTCTGCATGGTGACACAATTCCAGAAAAGAGCTGGGATTCCTAGTAAACAGGAATTAAGGATGGAGTGATGATCTATTCCTCTCATTGCGTGGGTGTTTGAGATCAGCACCAGATGTCATTTCTCTTCCCTACTCCCATACCTCAGCACCGCATAACACACAAAGGAGGAACTTAACCTCTCTCTCTCCCCCCCCTTGCTCCCAGAAAAGCAGCTCATCCCACATACATGCTCTAAATCTTGTTCTCGGAAAAATGAGCTGGGAAAATATTGAGCAGTAACCATTAGATATTTTAATTCTCTCTCTCCTTTTATTTACAGCTGCCAGGGATTTACAAGGAGACTCTGTGGCACACGCCTCCAGCAGAGCACTATCTGGCTCACGTAATAAAGAATGGATAGGATGTCCCCAGCTCAGGCCCAGACCCATCCTCCCCCCTCATTAGTGCTGTAGTGCTATCCTGCTCTCTTTATTTTCAATTCATTCTAATGTAAAATGTCTTCAGTAGCACTATTTTTCCCCTTAATCAAATGACAGGAAATAAAGTCACTAATTTTTCAGAAGTCTGGATTTCAAAATCACACTTGTCACCTTCTCACAATAATTATTTTTCCTGAAATCAATGCCAAGTAATTCCTAGGCACATAAGAACAGAAGCTCGTTGGGATTCATATGTGAAAGTAATATGATGTTTAATAATTTAGTTGGACAACACTGTCATTTCTGTAAATTTTTCCTGAAGTCCTTGATTATCAACATTTATGTTGATGCAGCATAAGCATTCTTGAGAGTTTTGCTGACAGAAATATGAGCTGTTTAAGCAAATTACTCCCCAAAAGCACAGATTTCAGTGGTGGGTTTTTATCCTACAGTTGTTCTATCTTGGCACCAGTCAAACACTCATCATTTTCTGCCAGTTTCACTGATCCAGAGTGTCTGCTCTCAGGTTTTGGCACAGCAAAAAATGTGTAACACCAAAATCCACTGGAAATCACGAAACTGTGTTATCAGCTTTCAACGGTTACTGTCGTATCAACAGTTGAAAGAATTACACTATTTTAGGATGTTGCTTTGCCCTCAGTTGAACAAAATTTTCATTCCAAGCAACAGCTGCTGCTTCATTCCCATAAATGAAGAGCATGTCTTTCTAAATATATTCAGCAAAATCATAAAAGTAAAAGTGAGCAAAGACATAAATCTTTTCAGGCCCACATCATCCATACAATATTGTGTTCCTGGCTAAGGGACAGGAAGTCTAACCTATATATGTACACCTGTGGGCATGAAAAGTAGGAGGCTTATTACAGTGGTTACTAAAGTTCATCATTCTTCTACAAACCATGAGTCATACTTGAAGTTGAATTTTATTGCAGACAGTGGTTTAGTCAAATAGTAAAAGGTATGATGCAAGACACCTATTTGAATTCTACCAATTCTAATCTTACAAAGTAGATGGGGAAAACCTGATTTCTCCAAATCACTGGTACTTAATGACATAAAAGGCATCACTAGAAATTCTTTCAGTATGGTCTCAGGTCCGTCCTCCCTTTCAATTCCCTAGCACAATTTTAACAAAGGATGCAGCAGGCACAGCATTTGGACCCAAGTAGATCTGCTGGGAAATGGACACTCTTCTTATTCTGCTGACTGGCACATGCAAATAAAACATCAGTTGGACTTTCAGCTCTCCAAAAATGATAACATTTGCCTCTAATCAGATATATTCTGGTAGTTTACACCAGTCAAGAAGTGTGTATCTACAGTAAATTCATAGCAATGCGGCTCTTAGTCAGCCAAATGTGGGCCTGAGGTCACTAAAAGACCTAAATGCTTTCCCAGTGTTATGCTGACAAGTCAGCCATACTTTTTATATTTTATAACAAACAACCAAAACAAAAACTCAGCCTTTTTTATAGAAACAAAAAGGTGTATCTACAAATATAACCTAGAATACTTAAAGAAACCATCTTATTCGAGCACTTCCCCGGTTTTTCATCTCACAGACTCAGCATCTCAGTTCTTCAGACTGTGTTATAAAGAAAGCCAGGGAGTTGTAACTAAAATGAAACTAAGGACAGATTTAAGAGCTGAGCTCTAGGAAATAATGCTGTTGCAATTTGTAACATTATTTTACTCAGCAGTCATCCTTGGAGAACAACAATAATAGGAAAAAATACATGAATATATCTCAACGACAACATCTCATGCTTTGGCATCTGAGGTTGTATACCTCATTTTTAAGTTGTCTGAGTTATGCATGAGAACATTGTGCTGAGCACACTGTGGGGTTTGCAGTCTCCTGCAGAGGGTTAGTGTAAGCACCTGAAGCTAAAACCTACCAGTAACCTCTTCCAGAACCCTACACCTGCATTAAAGCTCTAAAGCAACTTTAGCTGCAGTAACCGTTCACAATTTTCTAGATCACAACCCTTCAAATGGCAAGAATTGCTTTAATATGTTACATATTTTGTGTTTCACAGCAGGATTTAACTACTATAGTCAATGTATTTTCCAAGAAAGCTCCTTATATTTCTCTGAATATTAAACATGTGTCTTCCATTGCAGCTCAACACAGTGTTCATAAGAATTCAGTATTTCAGTGCTGTTTGGGGTTCAGTTTTGTCAGAAATTAATTTGGAATTGCATACACTGTAGTCCAATAGCCATGGTATTTAAACTCCACTCGTCATTATGCTCTTTTAGCAATATGCAATTCCTAGGTGGCCAAGGGGCTTGGGGCTTGAATCCCAGTGACTGTGATGCAGTTTAAGAAGGTAATGTATCCTGCTGCTAATGCGCTCAGCTTGATGTTCAAAATACAAGTAGAGGAAAAATGGGCAAAAAAAACCTTAGGTAAAATAGAGAAACAAGGTAGGGTTCTGTGTTTGGCCTTAGATAGGAGCCAAACCTTGGAGCTTCAACTTCATTTCTGTCCCAGTATTCATGGTTTACTTTCATGGATCTCTATACCTGCTGATTTAAGTGCAGGAAGGAAACGAGGCCTTCAAATGAGAGGACACACATGGAATTATATCCTCGTGACCACTCTGCCAGCTCTGTTTCTTTCCAGTGGTTCTGTGCTCTTTACCAAAGCCATGTTTGTTACCACAGAGCTGCAATATCTACCTTAATACTCCAAGAGATCACAACTGATACTTTTACTGCAGTACTTTGCTTTAAAGAGAGGGCCTAAACACAAAGATCTAGTCATCAGAAAAAGAGTTAATAGTATAGGGACTATGTTTCTACAACAGAGGAAGCAAGCTCATGTAAAATGAGCGTGACACACTCACGTACAAAAAACATTATGCTCACTTATTACTCACATTTGTAAGATTCCTTGTGTTAGTAGGAAATTTTGTGGCTTGCCAACAGTAGATATTTCCAAAAGGTCTCTCCTCCCAAGTCCTAGATGCGCACAGACATACACACAGTCAGAACTGAGTAATTGGTCCAGTGATGTTTTTCATTAATTTAATCCTTAAAAAGGCTCATGACACATGGCACTGGAGCAGAATGTAAAAGTTGCAACTGTGAGGAACATTCTGGTACTCATGATAAATTCATACACTATATTCACAATGTGACAATAGGCAGTAAACGAAAGCTTTTAAGGAAAGGGAAGGAAGACAAGACAGTCGTACTGTACGCATATTTATTTCTAGAAATGTTAAAAATAAAAAATGAGAAATTGACAGAAGTGCTCAGGCACTTACATAATACCAATAAAGTGGTTGTATATCTAAAGGGTGAAGGAGAAGGCAACATCAAAGAAATCAGCAAAGAACTGGTGTAAATGCTGGGAGGCTCTAGTCAGCAATGGTTTATGCTAGCTGAGAATCCAAAACGTTGTCCTTTCAGATTCAGAATAAAAAAAACCCCTACTACAGGTACTTAAGGGTAACTATAAGGGCTACAGCACTACAGCTGTAAATTAATGTGTGAATTCAAAGCCTTTTGTCTACTCAAACAGTTGTGAAACAGCTGGAGGTGAAACATGTAGTCAATCATTGCTCTTGTGCTATAAGAAATTCTGAGGGGTTTTTTTATGGATTAGAGCAGAAATTTGAAAAAGAAAAGGCGTCACTCTTAAGAGAAAATGTGAAAATACAGAATATGTCTGGAAACACACAAAAATATTCTAGCATTTCAAAAGTGACTATCCAGTGTTTTAAAATCAAACAGAAAATATATTATCTAGGTTAACTGGACAAAATCACCTTTACCAAATCTACTGTGCTAGGTCTGATTGTAGTTTGATTATATTTGCCCATTCCTTCTGCCTGAGTCATTAGGTAGGGTTTCTGCATGTATGTGAAAGGACAGATAAGGGCAGGCCAAGGTAGAAACAAAGTGTCATGACTACTGCAGTTCAGAGAGAAAGCCCAAACCAAGCTTACCAGGACTTTCAAGATAACAGAACTCTTTCTATGTGCTAATGCTGGAGACCAATTTGGTACTGAACTCCACTTTTCTGTGATTTGTGAAACCACATGTTGAGATTTTAAGTTACAATAACTTAAAAATGTGGTAGTGTAAATGAAGCACAGTCCATAAAAACCTAATGTTTTGTCATTTTAAATTGTCCTTTTATTCTCAAAGTAACATTTGTAAGCATATTAAAGTTTAAATTATAATTAATGTTCCCAGAAATATAGTCAATTGTGTAGCCCATCTAAACTTTATCAGATCTTTTACAATGAGTTAATGTGCTGTTAGTGAATCTCTTCAACATGAATTTGACCATAAAAATGGTGCTCTTTACAGGATCTGAAGCAACTCTAGCTTATTCTAATTAACATAAGATCTGCTTAAAGCTTCTGCCATGCAAAACCCTCCACAGTTTATTGTGGTTCATGTTGTTTGAAATGCAGTGACTGAAGCCTAGAAAAGGAGAACATGAACAAAGTTTTAATCACAAATCTTTGAACATCCATTTATCACAGAACTGAGATATTTGTGTTTCATTCTCACTCTCTCTGGCCTTGGCCCAGTCACTGCATTCTTCAGTCACAGAATTCATCTCTATTCACATGCATTTTTCTTGTTCACTGAAACTCTACAGGTCAAGGATATGACAAATAGTCATGATATGATTGTATTACAGCCCCTGCAAGGTTGTGTATTCCTGACCCTTTCCATTTGGCTTTACTCCATGACAATCTTGCCTGCTCTTTCCCCACCTTCATTGTGCTATAAATTCCCAAAAAGCTGTGTACTAACTGGGATATCTCTTCAAACAGTCAAGAATTTGACCATTGACTGAAGGGGTCATAGCTCCAATTTTCTCTTCCATGACCTGTTGCATCCCATGTACAGTACAATGAGATCTGTCCCCAGCTCTAAAGTGAAAGTGATCTGGGTTATTCATGTCCTTGAAATGCTCCTTTTTCTCATTGGCAGTTGCCTTGCAAAGTGACGACAGGGCCTCAATGTACTGCTGCAATGCTCTATATCCAGTGATCCAATGCTGATCCAAACTCTCACTCATCCCCCTCTTCCTGACAGTATTCCCCCACAAATTAGTAAACTTGAGTTGTGGTTTCTGCATATGTTTGTCGTGACTGTAATCAGAACTCATTAAAGTAAGCTGTTTGTTGAGACTGTGTGAAGATTAAACCATTAAACAGCAAACAAAGCCAGATGACCAATAGTAAGCATTTCAATAAGGATCTGAATTCCCACTATGAATAGCTCAATCAGGAACTTGTGTAAAGTACAGCTTGTAGGCTTCCAAATTACTAATATTTTTGAAGCTATCCCAAAAATGGACTCAAATCTGCTGTATCATTTTTAGTTAAAAGCTTCTTTTTTTAAATATAAAGTTCAATTTTTTTTCTCTTTATTCAAGAATTCCACTGATGAAAAGAATGTTGCAGAGTACAGATTTCAGTAAAAAAATTGTGAAGGTCCTCAATGGAGAAATAGTATGAAGAGGGGGAAAAAAAGAAGATTAAATGATACAAATACATTTTAGATATAATCCAACACTGATTAAAAACTGCAGAAAGATCCACCTTACGGGCAACTTTTCCTTTTTATCTCAGCTGGAACAAATTTATTCCATTTAATTATGTAACTGAAAGCTTACTATCTTAAAGTACTTGGTTTATAGCCCAAATTCCCAAGCCACTAACAGATTTGTGAAGAATTATCAAGCCTTGGCTATGGTTTCTATCCATTCATTAGTTTGTTTGCTGGGGTAATTTGTATGCAGCTACTAAGAAAAAGCACTAGACGCTCTTGAAGTGGCATTCAGACATAAACAGAGGTCAGAAATAATTGGTAAATATGAATGTTGTGCAGAAAGCATCACTAGGAGAGAAGGTGTGAAGTGATAGAAAACCACCCATTTACAACATTCATCAAGGCAGTACCCTAAAAATGATGAAGAAAGCAATTCATCTTGGTAAGAACATGAAGCGAGAAGAATGCAAAGTAAATATCAATAAGCTAAACTGTGATTACAAAATTTGGACCTTGGAAAACAGCCTGTTTGAGAAATAATGTATATCAGAGCATGACTTCTGCTAAAATCTAGAATAAAGATTTACAAATCAGTCACATAAATCAGTCTGTTTTTAGTAATAAAATAGATATTTACATCTAACATATAAAGTATTGAGTTTCAAACCATCTGTATGACAGTGATGCTACTTATAAATCAGGCACATGAACTATCCATTATTTTCTACACTTATAAATCAGTCTTACTCACAAAGCACTTGCTTGACTGGAAAAATCACTCTCTTGATTCATAGACCAGGTGCCACCAGACAAATATATTACTGAAATGAATCATATATCTTTTGACCACTGGGCTCATTTCATAAATCAAAAACTCCATATATACCAAGTTTTCATAAATGCTCAATTATGAACAATTTACCAGCCCAATACCAACACAGAATTCCTTAACACACACACACACACACACACACACACACACACACACACACACACACACACACACACACACACACACACATACACACACACACACTTTCAAAACTTTAAATCTCTAGAGACAAAATTTACTTGGTTGGGTCTTGTTTTAAAGCTAAAACTTTACTGTATTCCCTGTTCTAATTGCCACTGTGTAATCCATCAGGATTTCATTTATCTAAAACTAGAAATCAATTTAATTTTATGAGGTTTGCAAAGTGGGGGGAGGCAAAGAAAGGAGGGAGATACTAAGAAAAGTTCTTGTACCTGCTTTTTTATACATCACACAAAACTGGAAGTAAAAATCTCTGCTACTTCATTCTAAACACGTGTGGATTTTCTTTGCCATTATCCCTCACCTTTCTCTGAACTTTTGTACGAAATATATTAACAATTTCTTTAAAAATTGTTATTATGAATGTGTTACATCCTTAAAAGAATTTATTTATTAAATACTGCATTACAAAGCATTTAATTTCATATAAATTCAATATAAGGGGCATAATTTCTCTAAGGTTAGGAGAGGATGTGATATCCTTGGAAACTTCTGTGAGATTCTCAGCAAAAGGTGAAAAGCAGTTCTTGAATTGAGAGGGGTCTCATTTAAATTGCATCCATTTAGTAGAATGCAGCTGCTGTTGAGTTCAAGTAATTTCTAACTAGTTCATAAATACTGGCTGGGATGATGATTGTAGCAATACTTGCAATAAGACAGGATAATAAAACCAAGCAAATGCTTTTATCATATATTATGGAAATAAGTAAAAGTGTCATTTGAAGATGTCTATTTGAAGTTTATCATAGCAATTCCCACAGAGAATTCCATCAGAAAAAAATATATACATATAAATCAAAACATTGTGTTTTAAAAACACAAATAAAATTTCTAATTAAAAAGAAACTGATCTTATGAATCTAGAAGGAAAACCCAAAACAATTTAGCTTGAGGTAAATGGTACACTTTGGTATCCTTTGAAATTATTTTTTTTCCAACCCAACTTGACCACTAAACTGCATAAGTTATTACTCATATCAGCTTTATATCACACTGATATCCTTCAGATGAAAGGCACGGATGTTGTTATGGTTATTGAAATAGGTAAATAAGGTCCCCTATGTGATAGAGGTAAAGCTAAGAATCAGGTTTTGCATTTTCAGCATTTAGTGCTGCAGTTAACGTGTTGGAGACCATAAAATGGAGATGTTCCTATAGGGGCCACCTCTGCAAGAGCATGGAGCAACTCCTGTTGCCTGTGTCATGCAGTCTGTAGATACTGGAAGGCAGGCTTACAATATTGTTCACAGACAGTGGGAGAATGGGTAGGTAACAGGATAGATGGGAAATACAGCTGAGAAATAAGGATTCACAAAATAACTTCCCTTTAAAAACAGCCAGTGTGTTTACCTCTATACAGAGTTTCTCAGATCTAAGGAAAACATTTGCTTACCGTGGAACAGAGGAATTATTCCACAGGAGGCTGCAGGAAAATAAACTTAACCAGGTACCAGCTGGCAGTAATAATAGTTAGTAATTAACTAATGCATTTCTCTGAAGTGCTCAAGAGTAATAGCTGAGCTTCTGCATGCAGTTTTTGCTGCCATTACAATGGCTTGGGAAGAAGCCTTTTCCAGACTAATAGTTAAGGTAAGGACTAGTGCAAGCTTTTGACCACATTATTGACAAAATTGTATTTTACTTCTCAAAGATAAGAAAAACCATAACCCCACTCTGCATTTGGCTCTGCCAGCCAGAAGGGAGGGGAGTCATAACCAGTGGATAAAAAGCAGCCATACTTTCCATCATATTTCTTTCTTGACCAACATTATTAACTCATTTCTGTAGAGTCATTAAGAGGGTACAGTGTGGAGACACAGGAAGAGCCACAGAAAATATCTAGTATCTGTCGATGCTGGTGTAAAAAAAAATAGGTCTGGCTAACCCTACAAGCAGTGGGTTGGAAGATTTTTATTTAACAAAACTCTGGTTGACAAATTTGAGGAAAATCCTCATTAGTATGTGAATAGTTAATTGCCTAAATTTTGCTTTTTCCTACAACACCTATTTACTTATAATCCAATATCAGTAATATTCTCTTGACAATTTTGCATAAGTTTGTGAAGCTGTCTTACATAAGAGTATAAATTATTAATATTTTTGGAAGAATACATAAGGAATGTAAAGTGGTGGGCTGCTGTGAGTTCAGATTTAGATCAAATATTTTATTAAAATATATTTGGCATTATATAATAAACTTTCTATCTAATAAAGGTGCATATTCAGGAAAGGTTAGGAGAATGTGATGCCACTGGTTCTAGTGGCAAGCATCTATTTAAGTCTACATGACAATTTTGGAGAGCAATACATTCTAGTCCAAAATCAAACATCTCTGTATTTTATAACACTTTCAACTTGTAGAGAGGATGCAAGTCTTTGCCAAATGTATCATTGGAGCTACATTTGCTTACATAGATGCTGCAGTTCTAATTCATTAATTCACAGCAGTCTGCAGTACCTTGAATACAAAAGACAATTCAAAGAAAAAAAACTTTCACCCAGTTAAATACATCACAGGAATTCTAAGTCTGAAAAAATGACCTTTTTCCTCCTGGCAGGTATATTTCCATTGCCTCTTGTAAGCTAGTCTAGTCCTATCCAGGCACAAATCCAATTTCCTTCTATCTTCAACACTTTGAAGTTTTTGTTCACACTCTGCTGATAAGAGGGGTCAGGATTCTGAGACCTTAGGGAGATTGATCTATAATGATTTTCTGTACAGACATTTGAATAGGACAAAGTACTGGAGGTGGTCTATGACCCTCCCAAAGTCCTCTTGGGAAGCAAGTTGAATTTACTGAATCTCCAGCATCACAGACCTCCACACAAAGCAGCTCTCAGTATTGCTGTCCAACAGGCAGGAAACAGCAGGCTAGCACAGGTTGCCTGAGAAATTGCCCACAAATTCAACATTTTCAGTGTAATCTGTCAGCAGGAGTCCTTGATCTAAAGGCCACAGGTCAACAGATCTCAGAAGTGAAAATCACAGCTGTCTACTGTCATGGTGTTTCCTGCAAGTGCCATTCAAAACTGGTCTGTAAGCCAAGATTTACTCAGCGCCTACCACAAATCAGAGTGTTATTTAGAGTGGTAAGTGTAGAAAGCTCAAGAGGAACATTCACTTAAAAAAAAAGTATTTTCCCCTTAGAGCCATCATAATACAGCTCCTGCCTTTCTTAAACTCCCCCCCACCCCCGTCCCAAAAAAAAAAAGAAAATTAATGAAACACAATGGATCACCAGAGGACTGCATAGTTTGCCTGCGCAGGAATGATTTTCACACTTATGAAAAAGTCTACAAATATTGACAGATGAAAAGTATAAAAAAAAGTGACATTTTGCTATTATTAGTCTGAAACTTGATTATACATGCCAGTTATTGTAGCAAGAACCACACTGAGTGATAGTCTCTCTCAAAATAAGGAGAAGAAATGTTAAAAATGTGAAGGTCTTGAAAGGTTGGAAATTTGGTTGGGGAAGTATGGGGAAAAAAAGTAAAACAGAGGGAATATATAATGTGAAAATTCAGACTGGGATTTCAGTCTGGTTTGTCCATTAAAAGACATTTTGTTCTGGGTTACCCAGGGAGGGGGTGAAGTCATCGTTTCTGGAAGGGTTTAAGAAAAGTCTGGAGGTGGCACTCAGTGTCGTGATGTAGTTAACAAGGTGGTGTTTGGTCATGGGCTGGACTTGATGATCTCAAAGGTCTTTTCCAGCCTAGTTGATTCTATGATTCCATGATGTCCAGTTGCAGAGTAAGAGGAGGGGTTTCAGATAGTTCAAGTGTTGGCCTGAACATGTTTTGTATTAAAAAACCCAAAACATAATTAGGTGTATTTATCAAACTGTTCACTACAATGACACCATGAAACAGAAAAAATAATTAGAAATTGCATCTGATTTCCCAGAGAATAAGGGTGAAACATTAGCAATATGAGTATGATTCCAGAGCTTTCCTTACAAGTGAAAGATGACAATGGCAGCAACTACTGTCAGCTTTCTGTATCAGCACTGTGAAAGACCCAATTAGGCCACCTGTTCTCAGAATGCTGCTTCTAAAGACCCACCATGATGTTGATGATTTGAGACAAGAGGAGCATGAAATGCATTGGATTTCACAAATATTTAATTCCCTTGGTCAAAACAGGATGCTTACAAAGCAAGAAACAGATTCTATGCAAATGTTTGTGCAGAAATTCAGCATTATATAATCTCATGCACAGAAAATAAGACAGCAATGAGAGTTAATTCCTCCAGAGCTCTTTGTACAGCATTTCATTTTATGTAACAGAGTTTCCAGCTAGGAAGAGATCATTCTGTTTTCAACCAACAAGAGATAATAGTGATTTTATATGAGCAACAAAATTCAATGAGAGACTTTATTTCAAGATTCAACCATACTGTACCATTAGTGTGGCCATGCTATTCTCCAGCAGTAGAATGACAAACCACGAGTATACCCAATATTAATGCTTCCACAAAGGTAAAATTAGATACCTTTGGAAAAAGGTAAAATTAGATACCTGTGGAAAACACAGGTTAGTCCAGAAACATGTAAATTCCAGAGGGACTTAAAAAGCAAATTATACAAATTTGTTAAGCAGGTATACTTTAGAGAGATTGTGAAATATCTGAAAAAAGCTGTAAGTTTTAACTTGTACTGGTCTTCCCTCTTGTCCTTTGGGCCAATAAAAAAGACCACTTATTCTCCGAAACCAGCAGTTCCCTAAGAGAAAACACTACAGGTATCTACCCCTAAGAAGACACAAGAAATCAGCCCTAGCAACATTAACAACATTAATCTGTAAGGTATCAGCCCACCACTGTGAAGGATGGTTTTTCTGACCAAGATGTCATAGGACATGGAATTATTAAAGCTTGATTTTTTCCCAACAAATTAATCAAGAGATTTACTATTGAATTCAAGAAGAGAACCAAAGCTTTAGACAAACAACAACAAGATAATCATACCACCTGTGGTTTTTGGGAGCCTCATACGTGCTTGTTTGGCTATTGTGAGCATCATATATACTTGTTTCTTTTGATCTGTTTATCTTCCAACTCAACTGTGTCCAAATCTACTTTATCTTCCTTTATCCACATCCTTTGTTTCCTAAAGCGATTGTACAATTCTGTTGCCTTTCACCACTTTTCCTTGAGACTGTAAATTTTCCTCCCCAAGCATCTATCAGTTAAAGCAAATTAAGGCCTTTAAGCTAAAAAAGGTTCAAACCAATGAGGAGCAGTTAAAGCTCAGGCTGATACTTTTGAATTTTAAAATCAATGCCAGATGACCAAGCATATTGAATTCTTCACACAAGTCTTAAGAGGTTGTATAAAATTTTTAAAAGCCTAAATTAATGGTCTGATAAAACTCATTTGTTAATGTAAGAAAGATTGGAGTTTCAGGGTGATTTACTGAACATGTGGTTTTTTAAAGAACATAAAACATTGTGCAGAATGATTCAGCAATTTCTGTAAGAATCATTCACAGGCAGTGTTGGAAGCCTTGTCAAACAGCCTGTGCTTCTTTTTTATGATTTAGAAGTGGAGGATGTTTCTTGGAACTAATAATGGGAGATACATTTTCACCTCTTATTCATTAGCTCAAAGTTCTCTTAGATCATTAATAAGAGGGGGGGGGGAAATAATCTGAAGTATCTTTTGATGAGCTAGAGAGCTTTAAAATTATTAGCCCATTAATTTTTACAATAATCCTAAGAGATTTGGTAACCATTATCATCCTGTACAGACTCCTGTAAGTGGAGAAAAGAGAAGTGGAAAGACTTATTGAAGGTCACACACTAACTAAGCAAGACAATGAGAGACTTCTCCAACCACATCTTTGACAGACCAAAGATCCAACAGCCAATTTAGGTATTAATCTGTTTGCTCTGGAATTCTTCAGAAATATTAACATTAAACCCCATCCAAAGTGCTCATTCTCAACTGCAGGGCAAGAAAAAGTCTTGGGTCTATCTATTCCAAATACCCAGATTGTACATTTCGTATCACCAAATAAAGAAACAGTTTATACCTATGGCATTAAATGATGTAAACTGTCACAGCTATGAAGCCACGAAGAGGCAGTCTAAATCTGAGCTTCCTTAATCTGTTTTACTTAAAAAAAAAAATTAAAAAGCTCTACGTTTTTAGACAATATAAAAGGAATTCTATTATATTCTATTAAAAATTGAACTGAGAACATGGGGAAACCAGGAGAGTAAGTTCATTAGGCAAAGCATACCTAATGTTAATAGAATTTTTGACTGAATTTTCTGGCAAACATTTTTTTGTTTGTCATTGTTATTGCAAAAATAGTGTGGGAATTTTGCTGACCACAACTGGTCAGAGGGATGCTGGCTCACACTTCATACAAAGACAATTTGTCATGACCAGGAATTTCTTTAACTGTCAGGGAGAAAAAATCCAATAAGTCAATAAAACTTTTAGAAAGGCAGGATCTTCTAATTAACTGACACAATAATGACATTACATGGAAAAATGGTACTTCCTGTAAGTTCTCAGTCATTTACTTGTTTGTGGAAATTTAATCTAGGCTACAGATGAGGTTCCACAAGGGTTTTAGTCTGAAAATATTCAAATTTCAAATACTCCCAGAATTTTGTATCTCTGCTTCAGATAAGGGAAAAATAATTTCTAAATCAAACAAAAATCCCCCAAAATTTTAAACAATATATTTTATTTGGAAAGGTATTCTGGAAAACCTATTTCAAAAATTTCCTTGGAAAGGAATTTTTGCAAACCTACTTCAAAATTGCTGTCATAACTGAGAACTCTAGTGAATCTTGCTGAACCTCTCCCTCAAGTTGAACTTATCAAAATACTCCACAAGCATTTTGAAACATGGAGACTGGGCTTTAATAGAACAATGGACTCGAAACATGAAATAGATATAGGTAAAAAAATCTCAATATGGACATACTCTAACCAAATATGCCTGTCTTTTGTCAGGAAGGATCCCTTGTTTTCAGGAGTGGTCCCTTTAAAGCCATCAGTTCATTGGGGGTTTTGCTGTAAAGTCCTCTTGGGGACTCTGAATAATATTGTTTTTCCCATCTCTGAGGCCTGGTTTTTACTCCCCTTGCTTTTCTTCCACCAGCTTCCCTGCTCCTGACACCTGCTCTGATCTGACCTACACCTTTGCACGACACAGGAACATCTTTCCTTCCTTGGTTTTCTTCTCATGCCTGAAAGGGGCATTTCTGTGCCAAAGAGTCTTTCTGAACTCTAGGGAAGGAGACATCTCCCTCGCAGCCCTTTGTAACTGAGTAAGCTGCAAACGTGTTTTTGTGTGATCTTAAAAATACTTTCTTTTCTCCTACCACTATAATTTGAAGCAAAACAGTCCTAGCATTTATGCATTCGTGTTTTATCCACGGGTTTTTGAGAACATTATGGAAAAGTGGATATGTGTCATTACCAGACTATTGCCACGTTATGAATCAAGCTTAAATATAACAGAAGCCTGGCTGCCAAACCACGCTTGGTTTATCCAGGGTATTTGGATAAAACTGAGGTCAAATGATCAGCAGTCAAGAGAAGATGGAATTACAGACATTGTTTATAAATGGTGTTGGGATAACTGGGAATTTCCTATATGTAACCATGCATTAGTCACTCTGTTACTAAATATCGAAGTTCACTCTTATGTAGCAGTTCTCTAACACCAGATGTGGAGAGGATAGGTGCTCCCCTCTGACTTTAAGATGTGTCTTGTCGTTCCAGCTGATCAGACTTGCCAGAAAAAAAAAAAAATAGCAAGAATCAAACAAATCAATAGCCAGATGAGCTGGCAACAAGCAAAACTAACTTTACATTAATATTTAAGCTTGATGAAATTTCTTAGAGCCAAAGCACTGGGGACTGTGGTAGAGACATGAGCTTTTCCCATGACATGAGGTGTCCACTGTTTAGTTTTCCCTTTTTACCTTACACCTATAGAAGGTTTCAAATTAGGACAATGTACACAAAGGGAGTGTAAGAAGAGATCATATTTGTGAGAGATGGAAAATGCAAAGCTGAAAATCTGCAGGAGAAGAAGGATCCAAATATGAATGTCCTAAATTTATTAGTGCATACTCTCACCTATCTAAACCCTATTCCAAAATACAGATATTATCATTACTATTTCCAGATGTTTAAAAATAAAAGAAAAGCCCAGTGAGCCCTGCCTAGATACACAGAAGAGTCCCACATTAAAAAGAAGCACACAATAAAAGAGTCACATTTTGATACTTCTCTTTGCAGTCAATGTTTTCATGGAGTCATACAGAAGACGTTTGGCTCCAACATCAGTTCTTTTCCCCATCTCAGCCCCCATAGATGCAGAAATATCTTTGTCTACATGTGGTTGTGCATTTAAAACCCAGCAGTATGGGCTAGCTGCCCAAGTAACCATTTCCTTTCTCCTATAAGAGAAACTTTACACATAAGAAAAAGTCCCAAAGACTAGACCCCAAACAAGCATCACATGTTTGACTATGCAGATCAAAATGTTAGCCTGTCAGTTGATATTAGAGTGTCATGTCCATTTCAAACTCTTCTAGGTCTATGACATGCACATTGAAAAAAAAAAAAAATCTAGTGTTTAACATTTTAAAAGTTAGCCTGCTGTGCTATACATTGTTTTAACCTTTTTTTTTTTTAACTTCTCTTACTATCTTGAATGAGCCCATAATAAGAATTTCTATCTTGTAGCAACAAGCTAGATCAGAAGAAAAATCCCTGATGTAGGTAGGATGGCTCTGATGGGGTGGGATTTTTTATCTCTTGGCCTGAAAGTGTTGCCTGTGCTGCCAACTCTGTAAACTATTCAGTCCATTCACAGGCACACACTGGGACTCAGCAATTGAAAGAAAAATCAGGACACCCGTTCATTATTAAAAGTAAGAAAAACATATTGTTTTGTTGTATTTATAATTTTATCCTCAAATGCTATAATTTAGCATAATTTTCATGACACTTCAATGGGATTCTGGTGCCTACAGTGCTGACACTTCAGTTTCATAGATTTCCACAAAAAAAAAAAAAAAAAGAAAGAAAGAAAATAAAAAGAAAGAAAAACTAATTACAATTTTTTTTCAAATTTTTAAAAATTATTGAAGTTCATCTAGAAATTTTTTAGTCCAATTTCCTTGACCAAAGCAGAGTAAACTCAGTTAAGTTTGATAAGATGAAGTCTAACTGGACACAGGACATCGCCAAGGATGCAGACTCCACACACTGCTGCGAACTAAGCCAGTGGAAACCCACTCTGACAGAAAACAAGCTGGGTTATTTCTGCTGGACTCAAATGGAATTGCCTGTATTACAGTTCACACCCTCTTGGCCTTTCACAGGACAACACTATGAAGAATCTGCCTCCATCTTCTTTGCTCCCTCCAAGAGCTATTATTAATGTACAATGATAACATACACACAAGGTCAAATAATCCTAACTTTTGCATCTTCTCCTTACATTACTGATGCCCTAGTCCCTTAATCAACATAAGAGACCTTCAGGAGACTCACTGCTGTATGTCCATGTCTCTCTTTTACTGGGGAGCACAGAAATAGACACAGCACTCAAAAGGGCTGGGGTAGAGGGAAAGGATCGCCTCCTTCAACCTGCTTGGGACACTCCTCCTAATGCAACCCACAAGGCTGTTTGCCTTGTTCAGCCTGTCAAGATTTCTCTGAAAAGAAACACAATTATCTTGTCTATCAACAGTTCCTCCCAGTTTTGTATGATCTGTGACTTCCTGAGGGTACACTCTGCCCCATCAAGATATTAAACAGTATTGACCTTTAGGGTACACCACTAGTGACTGATCGCCAGCTGGAACTTTATGCCTTTGAACACAAGTCTTTGAGCCTTACAATTCAAGCAGAATTCAATTTGTCTCCCTATTCACTCACTTATCTGGTCCATCACTCATCAGTTTGTCTGTGAGAATGTTTTGTAAGACAGTGTTGAAAGCATTACTAAAGTGAAGATAAGCATCCACTGATCATCTACTTGCATCACACCATTGCCAACCACAATCACTTATTTCATGCAGAAGGCTATAATATACAACTCAGGGACACTCTTCCCTTCATAAATCCATGCTGACTAATCCAATCCTCTACTTATTCTTGTTGTGTTTGCAAATAGTTTCCAGAATTATTCGCTCCATACCTTCCCAGGGACCAAGGTAAAGTTGACTGGCCTTTAGCTTCCCAGTTTTTCCTTCATTTTCTTCTTGAACAGCACATCATGTACTCATTTTCCAGTCCTCAGGAACCTTTCCCTACCAGCACAACCTTCCAAGATCAAAAGTGGCCATACAATGATCTCAGCCAATTTCCTCAGCATAGAAAGGTGTATCCCAACCAGACACCTGGATTTGTGCTTAACAAGGGTAATTTAAAATTCCCTAACCTGATTCTCATCCCCTAAGCTAAGTCTTCCTTCTTCTAGACCTTTTCCACTGGTCTTAAGGGCCTTTGTGAAGACAGATCTCACTAGTAGAGATAAAAGCAAAGAAGGCATTGAGCATGTCAGTCTTTTCCATGCCATTTGTCATCAAGTCTCCTTCCCTATTCAGGACTGAGGCCATGTATTTCTTGGTCTTTCCTGTGCTGCTGATAGACCTGGAGGAAGCTCTTTTAAATCCCTTACTAGACTGAATGCTACATTCGTTCTGGCATTCCTAATTCTCTCCCTGTATATTTTGTTATATGCCTCCTAAGTCACTTGACCTTTTGAATCCTGTGTATGCTTCTTTTTTATATCTAATTTCATCAGAATATCAGTGTTCATCCACACAAGTCTCCTACCACCTTTGCTTCAATTTCCTGCATGTTGGGTTGAACTACTCTTGGACTTGGAGGAAGCATCCCTTAAGAGGAAAACAGAAACAAAGCACTCAAGCAGCTCTCTTGGACTGTACCCCACAACATTCTTGCAGGAGATTGCTAAAGGAGACAAAAACTGCTCTTCTGAAGTCCAAGCACTTTATAATCCTACTATATGCCTTTGTAATCCTACTATTTGCCTTGTTTTATTTTCTCAGGAGCTTGAATTACAGCATCCTGTGCTCAGTGTAACCAAGGTTGCCTCTACCTTCATAGTTTTTGCAAGTTCTTCCTCACTTGTGTCAAGCCAAGCACAGAGCAATGTTTAGTCAGGGCCCTGAGCAGCTGCAGCAGGAAGTTACCATGAGTGCACTCCAGAAACCTTCTCAGCTGCTTGTGTCTTTCTTCATTCGCCTCTCAGCAGATGCCAGGCTGGTTAAAGTTCCCATGAAGATTAAGGCTTGGAACATGAGGCATGAAATGAGGCATTTCAGTGGCATGAAGAAGGCCTTCTCTGTTACTTCCTACTTTTAGACTGCTTGTCTAAATAAAGATAAAATAAAGATAAAATATGCAAACATTTTCATTGACAGGAAAACAGGGTATTATTCAGTATTTAAAAGGTTCTTTGCTTTACATCTTCAGTACCTTTTATCTGTGGTTCACAAAACACTCTCCATGCATTATGGCATGCCTATGGAAACAGGCATTTCCAAGTATTTCTACTCACATTTCAGACAGAGCACAGAGTATAACTTGTTACCTCCAAATATTGTGCAAAACATGGAGGTGGGCATGAGGAGTACTTAGTAGGAAGCAATAAATATAATAGCCTAGCTGAGGAATTAACTTTCAAAGAGCACACTACTCAAAAAACATATGTGACTTTCAGTTGTGAAAAATGAACTAGGTGTCAGGATATTAAATATCTCTTCCATTTCACTTGCCATGATCACTTTCATTTTCTAAGCAGCAGAGGCTGTAGCAGTGTGGGTGGGGAAAATAACTGAATAAAGAATATACCAGATCTCTCATAATGAATCTTGAGTTATAGGCACAGACATACTCGTAGGTTTTTGGAAAGTTTATAGTAGTTGGCCTTTATGAGCACCCCAAGATACCCGTTGCTTTGGAGCAGCTGAAAGACTGGCTGTCACACTCTCCTGCCAGATGAATAGATGTGAGTGCATCACTACCACTCTTGCCTCCTCTGCCTTAGCAATATTTCACTCCTGAAGCAGTTGGGTAACTGTTATTTAATAATTTTATCTAGGAAGATATGACAGGATAAGGAAGTGTGAAGGTCATGAGGAATAAGGACTGACCCATTGTCCACAAAACCCAGCAAGTCCTCCTTCCTCCACCCATCCTTTCTCAGTTCCCCCTAGCCTTCTAAGGCTTTAGTACTAGAAACAAGTACCTATAACAGAGGTTGCATCACCACCTCCCCAAACTTCTGTATTAATTTATTTCTATCACTTCTCTCTCTCTACTTCACCCTGCTCTAAGCCACAAAGCATTCACTTTCTGTCTCTACTTCGGTTCTCTTTTGCCAGGACAGACTGCAGGACTATCATCACCTTTGAGTACCTTGAAGCCTTCTTGTTCAGACAGTTTTCTAACCAAACAGGGTTAGATGTGATAGCAAGCCTTGCACTGCACAGAAGGCTGAATATAATCTGAAAATCATTACTTCAATCAAGAGATTAAAATTAAGCTTCATTCACTTTGGTGTTTCAGAGAAAAAAAAGCTTTTCACACTTCTGCTGCCTGTTTTCTACCTTTGATCTGAATAATGTAGTAGGGTTGTACCCTTTGTTGCACTTTTTAAGCTCACAAGTTCTCCTCTGTGCCCCAGCAATGGACAGTGAAGATTTCAGAAGTATTATCTAATTCAACACACACACACTGCCATGAAGATCTTCACCGGTGCATGAAGCAGTTAAGTGAAGACTACTCCTGCCAAACAGTGCCAATATCAAAAGTATTACAGCAAAGAGAATTTTTTTTTCATTTTCCAAAGTTATAACTCTGAAAAAGGAAAGGAACAAAGGGAGCAGAATGTTCCCTTCAACCACTCCCTACCACTTACAAACCTGCTGTACCAAAACGGATTATTAAGGCCCTGGGCTGTTATATGGTTTATATATTCTCTCTTACTGCTGAGAGCAAAGATCTATTCTAAAAGAAAAGTGTACTTTCTTCTCAAAAGGTATGTTTGCTCTAAGATACCAGGGAAGCACCCATAGTTTTATTCTAGCACTTTTCACAATTCATTATCTTGTGCTAGCTCTTCTGTCATACCCTGTACACATGTACATATGTACACAGGGACAGCAATAAAAAATAACAAGAATTTTAATGCCCTGATATCTAAAGTTTGACTGTTTCATGCATTTAGGGTACCTGATGACTTGGGGACTAACTTTGGGGATTCTATTTCTTATTGTCTCAACAGCTTGTAATTGTGAGGATCTTGGCAGAAGAGTCTATGGATAGTGCCAAGAGAACTGGTGACAGGTCACATAACAGGAATCACATGCAAGTTTGTGTCATCTTGATTTCTAGCATACAAGTCGAAACTCCTATATTACAGAGAGAAAATTAAACAAACAAACAAATTAAAGATTTACCAAGATATAGAGAAATCCAGAGCTATTTACTGCCCCAGTATGGTTGGCTTGGATTTAAATCCATAGCTAGATCTACCAAATGGACAACTGCCTTTAAGCCAAGAGGAGTGTTGCCATGTCTTTGTGTGGTGCATTAGGTTAAAACAGAATGACCTATTGAGCAGATATGAGCTGATTTCAAAATTTACAGTTATTTGGCAGTGGTGACTTATTGCATTATTTTTATGTTTTGGTTAGATGGTATAATGGCAGTAATCAGGGCAGGCATGTTGTATGTACAGGCACATGACTTAGGCTTACAGTTCCAAAAGAGCTCTCACTTTTGAGTAGCTGAGCAAAGCATGTGTTGAGCACCACCTCTCTTGGAGGGCGATTTGTCTCCAAAATCTCCAAATGGTATATTTGTCTTCCTTCTCTCCCTCAGGATTTCTCCCTCTGCTTCTTCTGCTGTTGCAAGAATTTAATTTTCTTTCCTCTCCTATCCTGCCATAAGCCTTGTTAAGAGCTCTGCCAGAGCTCTTAAAGCACTGTGCAAATGAGACAGCAGGGTCAGAAACAGGAGCAACTCCTCAGAAAGCTTTGGACATTTCCATTATTTCTCTCCTCACCATACAGAATAAGAAAATAAGAATGGTCTGGTATTGCAACCCTTTGCCAACTGTGTCAGTGACACCATTCTACCAACACAGTGCTGCACAAGGACCTTCCCCATTCCAGTTTTCATTGCCAAAACTACTGATGTCCAAATTTAAGCTGCATGTGAGCAATACCCATAGAGCCAGTAGTGCAACTGTTCTGCCCAGAGCCAGCTTGGTACACATCCTCATTTTCCTGATCTCTTGAAGAATACAGTGCTGATGGAAGAATAAAATAAAATTTCACTGTTGATTATTCAAAATTCCAAAGTCTAGTGGGCACATTTCCCCTTCCATCAATTTTTCCCGTACATAAATTCCAATGAGAGTCCAGAAAACAATAAAATATTTATTTTCATTGCCTCCACTTAGGAGAGCAACCTTCTATTAATATGGAGAGCAGGCACAGTTACTATGTGAGAGAACTAGCACTGTTTTTGTTTATGATTAAATTCATGGCTACCATACCTTCATCTGGCCTAAGACTTCCAAGTGTTGGTTTTGGGGGAACTGTACTCTTTGTTTGGTTGCTTGGGTTTTCTTTTGTTTTTTAGTGGCTGGTTTTTTGGTTTGGGCTTTTTTTCTTTTTTTTGGGGGGGGGTATGATTGTTAGTTTGTTTTAGAAGAATTTTAGAAGGTAGGGATCCTGAAGCTAACAATGCAAGTGTTTGGGGTTTTTTTTTTCCATTCTGTCTCCTCTGCACAAACCAGGACTATCCACATACTTCCCACCCAATTTTAAAGAGAGGAACATAGTCTGGCAACTCTGAAACACTTCCCACACTAATTTGCAACCAGAAAAAGAGCAGCTCCAATAGGACACATGGTGTCAAAAGCCAGAAAATGTATCTGAAATAATTATATGTGTCTTTGGAAAAAAAATTTAAAAAGCCAAAACACTTAGTGAGTATATTGATGTAGACAAGGATTATAACACTTCTTTTTTTTTGTTTCATGTGTACCTTCCTCCTGTTCAACCTGCTTTAGTTTGTTCCTCTGTTCCTCCTTGAGGTTTTCATGTCACTGCCTCTCTAGACTTGTGTTGCCTAAAGCTTAATTACCACAGAGATTCAAACCAAACCCAAAGACCTGCAAGGAGCTACTTGCAGCTGTTCTAAATCCACCATACTTGCTGCTCCATGCTGCCCACTCTCCCACCCCCCTGCTCTGCCTTAGTAAAAACAATTTGAGATTCTGTAAGGTATTAAATGCTTGACTGCAGTACGTTGAGTTAGAAGAATCGAAGACAGCAATAGCCAGTGGCTCTACAAAGAAATAAAACTGTCAAGTCAAGCGAGGAAATACAGACTTATCAAAATGATTTCTGAATCTTTTTGAAAAGATTCTTTTCCCATCTTCTACTCATGCTGCCTTAGGCACCTCACTGAAGTTTAAAGATGGAACAGAAAGCTCAACCCACTTTGGCTGTCAAAAACATACACAAAATTCTCCTTACCACCTAAATTCCTTTCCTTTAAAAATTGCAGACAGCTGAGAAAATACACAAATTTTTAAAAATGTGGATTTGTGTTAGTTTTTGTTTATTTTTAAAATTAAATATCTACTTTATGACTCTATGGAAATCAGGAGTCATTTAGTCTTTTATCCAAATTTATAGCTCAGCATTATTATCACTAATAAAGAGATGGTCATTAAATGTTATTCAGTTAAGAGAAGTTAGAGGGGGTTTTAAATCAATAGGGCCAAATTTTGCTCTCTGATACACCAGTGAAAATGCATTATACATTTCTCCACCTACAGATACACCTAGTTCCAGTTGTACAAAGGATGAAATTTGATCATATATCTTTAATAATCTCTGAAATAATAGAAAGCCAAAATAAAAAAAAAATAAAATATAGTTTGCTTCATGAAAAAATGCACAGTTGGTAGTGTTGCTAAAATGACCTTAACAAATGATACATTTAATTCTATGCTTTTGAT
Source organism: Passer montanus (assembly GCF_014805655.1). Taxonomy (NCBI): domain Eukaryota; kingdom Metazoa; phylum Chordata; class Aves; order Passeriformes; family Passeridae; genus Passer; species Passer montanus. The sequence continues at coordinate 2,388,246 of NW_024373257.1, read as the reverse complement.
TTTGAACAGTTAGAACATTGTTATAGAATAGTATGGTGCCTTTGTTCCACTCCTACCTGTATAAGCTATTTATTACATGGCCTCAGGCAAGATTCTCACAATATCCAATCTGCTCTAAAAGCACTACAGAACCTTCCCATTTGCTTTAGTAGAGCGAGTTTGGGCTTTTTTCCTCTTTTAGCTTCAGTTTATGGATCAATAAAATAGGTATTTACCTATTTCATGCATGTTCAAACTGCAAAATAAAGGCCTAGGTAAAATTACCACTGATCATTACAGCTACATGGGGTTTTCACAGTGCTCTGAAAATGATAAAGGAGAGAGGTGTTTGTACAGCACAGTGTTACTAACTCTCTCTAATTTCAGTTTGTGATTGAACATGTGTTCATAAAAGCAGTACAGATGCCTACGGATCCTGTAGATTTATTACAGGTAATAGAAGCCCGTGGTCTACACTTACATGTTTCAGGTAGAAAAAAGGGGTCGTGAAAAAGATGTGTATTGTTCTATCCCATCAGTGTTATTATCTTAAAAGGGTATTTGATTTGAAAATTTATTCTTTAACAAGATGAAAGTTGTTTGCAAGTACAAAGACATGGATAGTGCTAAGCAGCTTCAACACCTAGTGTCTCTTGTTGGTGCACAGAAACTCCAGGAGAGACCTTGAAACTAGATCCTCCAGCTCTCTTGGTTTTACCAAGGCTGTCAAAAATGGGCAAAATGGAAAAGGGCTGCAGGCAATTAAATATGACCCAAAAATACCTGAAAAGCACATGGGCATTCATTCAAACAAAAAGTATTATTTGTGCCACCTGCAGTTGTTCAGGGGCATTTCTCAGGAGCTTATCAGCTCAGTAATGGCTCTTTCAAACTTTACATCACCATCAGACATACCTGAGAAATGGATGGCTAAGGTGTCATTGCTCTGTTTGCTCCAACGAATGATTTGTTGTGGGATTCATGCCACAGCATGAAGTGCCAGTACCTCCTTACAGGTACATCTGTGTCTGATTCACTGACCCTGTACACTGCCTATACTATCCCTCAAGACTCTTTTTTTTTTTTTTTTTGGTGGGGGGTAGTTTGTTTTGGGGGGTGTCTTTTAATGCCAAAGACAAGCAAACTGTAAATAAATCCTTTGCTTTTAGTGGCAGCTGGGAGAGAGAAGAGAAGAAAGTAATGACTAACCTTCCCTGCAGCAGGTAAATCTACACTGTAATTGCAAGCAGCTTTAGAGAGTGTGTTCTCCCAGAGTGCAAAGTCCTAATACAGCACTTGATTTCCTGCAGGTGCTACCATAACATGACTCATAAGAGCAAGCACTATAAAAGTTCAACAGATACTGAATGAATTTTTAATGGAAGGAATAAGTATCAGGGCACACTGGATTTTCTAACCTTTATTTGAAGTAACACAATATTCAGCAAAATTTCACCTGAATATTTTTGTATATCTATAAAGTAGAAGAAATTAGAGGCCCTCAGGAGAAAAGCTTGAAAGTATGAATGCAATAAAGAAAAGACAGTCAAAACACATAGTTTTTCCAATCTGGACATAGATTAGACTCTTTATTTCTTAATCTAGATTTTGTGAACTTGTAATTACTGCAGGGTTTAAAGCTGTGATCTATTCTTTATAGTTATTGCAGTGGAGCTTTTGTGGCTGTTTATTAAAATAAGTTAAATTTTGTGTGAGTGTACAATTTGTAATGTACCATTTTTAAGTAACTGCTCTTTTCACAGGATATAAATCAAAATCCTCTAAATTACTAGAAGTTACAGTTTCAAGAAGATAATTTTAAATAAATAGTTTCAGTTTTTAATGCATCAGCCAGTCAACTGCATTTAGAAACAGTTTCATTTCAACAGCATATGCTGACCAAGAAAAAGTGGCTAATATGGATAGAGATGTATTTCCTTGTACAAGTCATTTCAAACCTGAATTACTAAGGTAAAATTTGGAATAGGCAGGCTTTCCTTAAAGTCTAGGAAGCCTAGGAGTTTTACCAGTCACATTCGTAGTGGCAAGTTAAGAGGAATCCCAAGCGAACTTTGCAAACCCCCCTCTGCATTTAGAAAACTACACTATTCCTATTCAGACATTAATCTGTCAAAAGTTAAAGGTGTTTTGATTCCTATCATTGTTCATTCCTTTATTTCATGAGGCTGCCTACAGAAGGAAACAGTGGAAGACCTCTGTAAAGGAAGTTACTGTACCTTGGGAATTACATTGTCATTTAATAAATAATTGTGTCATGAATGTTCCCATCAGAATATATTTCCCTGCCGCACAGATGAGACTGGAGAGAAAAAATGGGCACCTTAAACATTCATTAGCAGAACCAGCTGCTCTTTTGTCGAACCAGCAGAAACAACAGTAGTGTGAATAACAACCTTCCCGGTCCTTCTGCAACATGAATACACACACATATATATGTGAACATCCAAAAATAACATTCCCTTGAGTTTTATGCCAAACCCACAAACATGTATTTAGTGCTAGATAACAGTTCAATTTTAAAGAGGATGAGGGAATTTCTTATGGGAGAATAATCTCCAGACAGTTATTCACAAAATCCCTACAAATCAATCATTAGCACTAAAGAAAGTTCACCTTCCAGGTTTAAAATTAATGTGGGAATGAGAAACCAAAAGAGAATGATTGGAAATGACATCTAATTAGTCTAGAAATTATGGTTCCACCTGATATTTCACCATGAGATCTGCACACTCTGAGCCCTCCTGTCTATATACAGTTCTTGACTGAGCCTGAAAGTATGTGCTCAGCACCAAAGACAAATGCAGTGAACAAGTCTGGGAGTGGGAAAGTACCATGTCAGGAGCAAGGATGAAACTGTATTTTTTATATCCACTATTATCATATAATAGGAAAGCTGTGCTGCTAAGTTCTGTATTCAGGTGTGGTTTTTTGTTTTGTTGTTTGGGATTTATTTCCTTCTCTTAATGAACAACAACAAAAAAAAGGCTTACTAGAGGGACATCTCATTGACTGGTATTTAAAAGACTGAAAATATGTTTTTTGATCAAAAATTTAACTCTACAGACTACAACCACTGCCAGTGTCAAAAGCGAAGACTGCTTAACCTGAATTTTAACAGGCTGGAACAAGATAATATGGAACCACTACTCAACCAGAGTAGCATTTCTTGACAGAACAGCAATAGTAGGAAGTAGAAGCTCCTAATGGTGTTTTTAAGGGATAGTTGATGTACCTATCACAGTCTTAAGAAGATGGTTCTATTCAGCTGCCTCAGGCACAGCCCTTGTAAATGTCCAGGCAAAGATTCCAAATTCGCTTCCTGCCACTAGCTGTAATTATACCAATACATCACCTCATTATGTCTATTTAATGGTTTGAAACATGGTATCCTGGGACAAATGCACCTATTTGCTCTAAGTATAGAATAGCATATCCCAGTATGTGCTGTTGGTCTGCAACTCTTGAATTTACTATTGTCAGTTCTCCCAGGCTTAACAAAAAGTGTTCTAAAAGATGCACATCCTAAATTATTCCCTCTGCTTAGGACCTAACATCTGCTTCTACTGTGATCAATCACAGCCAAACCAACAAATTAAAATAGGTTGCAGCTGATGTTCAGCATATCAAGCAGCTACTTATCATAAGATGTGCATTACCAGTGGAGAGAATGATTATTCCCATATTATACATATGGAAACTAGACTCCATGCTCCCCACTTTATGTAGATGGCAACATCCACACAGTCCCAGAATCTTCCCTTGTTATCCCAGTGCATTAACTTGTATTGCTATAGCAGCATTAGCCTTGGGCAACCAAGACAAGCTTCTGAGTAGTTTCCTTTGTGCACATGTTGCTAGCAAGTAGCTCATAAAACATTTATTTGTACTGATACTACCAGGTCATTATATTTTTCTGCTAAATGGCACCTTTCTTCCAACACCCCTGCCTCTCCTTTTGTCTGACATGACACTTAGGACAAGGTAAGAACTGAAAATCTTTAAGGCCACACACACTCAGCTGCACAGAAACTTGTTACTGAAGTTTATCCCAGATAAAGGAAAATTAAACAATTACCAGAACAAATTCATTTCTACTTGCAAGGATTTTGCATGTACGCATTGATTCCTAAGGACTACTTTAGAAATTAACCACAAGTTCTTTATGCATCAGCACTCCCTGAGATCGAGTACTCCACAAAGTAAAGGGATTTAAAAAAAGAAGCACTTCAATGTCTCAAATACACACTGACACAATAGATCAAGCTAAACATAAAAGACATAGATTATTACCCTTTAAATTATGTTAATTAAACAATACTCCCTCTAACCAATGTTCATTGTCACAGTCTGATAAAACAAAACCACAATCTTTTTCCTCAAGTCTCTACTCATTCATACAAATGAAAGAAAGGATTTGCCTCTGGAACCCTTGGAAATCAGTCATTGTTAGGCTACTGAAGTTACTATTCTCACGTTAATTTTTTTATGGTAGCTTTTTTTTAATGGCAACTTTTTTTTAATGTTATACAAACTGAAAGCAATGCAAATAAAGGCTGGATCTTCTATAAGAACTAAGCAGCTATGTGAAAGTCACCTACTGCTCCAGAAGCATCGCCACTCACAGCTCAAGACACGGTGAGGTTCTTGCTTGCATTTAAGTTATTTAAGCATGCTGTATCCCCATAACCCCAAATCTTTGAAAACAACTTATATAAAGACAATGAAACCAGTTTAACTACTAATTAAACAACTGTTGGTGTCTAAGAAGTTCACACTGATAAATATACAATTATCTGATACTTAGAAAATAAGGACAAATTCCAGCATGCTCACTGTTCCACATTCTATTTTAAAAAATTAAATGTTAAAAGCATTAACAACAGTGATCATGACTTTTTTATTTCCAAAACAAATTCTTGTTAAAATTTTAAAAAAACTTTTGAAAAAAAGTTTAAGATTTATCTCTTCCAATGAGCATATTCCGAAATTAGCAAGAGACAAGGAATCTGATAGAACAACATTTTAATCCTAGATACTTTAGGAATGAAGGTGTTTCCAGTGATCATGACTTTTTTTATTTCCAAAACAAATTCTTGTTAAAATTTTTAAAAAACTTTTGAAAAAAAGTTTAAGATTTATCTCTTCCAATGAGCATATTCCGAAATTAGCAAGAGACAAGGAATCTGATAGAACAACATTTTAATCCTAGATACTTTAGGAATGAAGTATATTAGAATGAAGATAAAATGCCTATAAATTACACATCTCTCATATATTTTTCAAGGTCTCACATATTTTTCAAGGTCTGACTTCAACTAGTCACTTTTGGTTTTGACTATATGTTCTAAACTTCCTTTACCATGTCAAAGAAGAATAATTTGTAATCAACAAAAGCAAAAAGAAAATGTGATAATCCTAGTTGGCATTGTTAAAAAAAAATAAAAATCAGTGCTTCATAGGTCTGAACTATTAGATATATAATAATAGAAAGACAGGAAAACCAAAAATGTACCCAAGATTTTTCACCCTACAGGGAGAGTAGTTTAATGACATAGTAAAGTCCCTTAACCACTGAGTTCAAAAAAGAAATTGCAAAGAACATGACAAAAAAAAAATTTGTTAACTTGAATTTGCTCTACATTTTCCCCCACCCACTTTAGTATGGGGAAAGAATAAACAACCCGGAGTCCATTTCACCATGGAAGGAAACCACGATACAACCACCTTAAGACTCAAATTCCACTGGAGTTAGCAATCCCCACGCTCTCACATTTCCTAAGACCCTTGCTAGGTGTCAAAGCTCAGACAGCCCAGCCTCAATGGATTCCACTGAACAAGGGTGGGGCCAGGATGACTTGTGGAATAGTTTTTTCTAATTGGCTTCAGTGCAATCAGGCTTGACCAATAAACTTTTGCCACCAAAATAAGTAACCCTGAAAAGGGTCTTAGTGGTTGAAGTTGATATAATTAACTAGCTACAAAAAGGAAGCCAGAAGTCATATCTCTGCTAGTCATTCTCATAATGAAAATTTGCCTTGTGCCTAAACTCAGTGTCTGGTAAATAAGAGCCCTTAAAAGCAAAATTATAGTCGTGGATTTTTCTTTGTCTAGTAATAACAGAAAAAGAAAATACCAATAAGAATTATTTTTCTTGACATCTCTCTCTTTTAGATTTGCTAATCTGAGATCAATGCTCTGGGACTGGGAATACTCTTGGCATTCATATACTGCAGAACTTGAGATCTACTTAGAGAAAAATAAAAGAAAAAGCAAGGAAAGGCAACAACATGGAATTAGTAGGAAAAGTATTTCACTAAAGTTAGAAACGAGAAAAAAAATCTGCAAGATCAAATAGCCTGTCTGTAGAAATAGGATACCAATCTATTTATATAAATTTCTAAAGCTGAACTTGGGGTAGATTCAGCTGAGGAAAACAGGAACAGGTGGTAGCAGATTACTGCAAACATGGTACATTCTAGGCCAATTGTGAAAAAAAAACAAACAACAACAACTGACTCTCACCTAAATATAGTGCCCTGTTTAAGTATTTTGCAGTTCTTCTGGTGTGGGGAGTATATCACACATTACAAAACACATTAAAATTCACTTAGCTGCTGAAGTGCATAAAAGACAGTAGTTTGAATATGTGTTCATCAGACTAACCTCAGCAAGAGCTGGAACTGCAGGGTGATATAAAGCACCTCTACAACAAAATGTGCTTGCCTGCTCTCTACCAATGAACTTTTGTTTAGATTTTCTCCCAAGAGAAAAAATAATATTTGAATGATTTTGACAAGCAATCTGGACTATTTCAGTATAAGAAATAATAAGAATGTATATGTAGGAGGAGGGACTTGAAGAAACTCTTTTGTTCTGCTCTCTCTGAAAGTCTTCCTCTCTACCTTCCTGCTAGAACCCACACAATAACTTCTTTGTTACTCTATTACATTATCTAAAACAGCTCAGAGAGTGATTAGTTTGCCTGTGTATCTCACCTAGAATGTACCTTCCAGAACAGCACAAAAAAAGAATAAGACTGTATCAGACTCTCTGCCTTCTGCAGTGGCCCCAGATGGAAGTCATCCTTTAAGCTGCAGTGGTGGCCTCTGTTTTATGGCCTCTGGGCAACTCTCAGTGCTAGAAAAGCTGGGGTGCCTGTTACAAGCTGGCAGATAATGTACAAAAATGTGCTGAAATATGGGACATAGTGTCTGGTTTGAAAAGGAGAGGTCAGGTTCTCAGCTTACACATTGATTGTAGAGGCTGCATTCACTGGTGTTGGATTTTGGATGGTTTTACAAATTTTTAAACAAGATGTAGGTCATGGGAAAATGCATATCAGTATTATCCAAGAAATCAAGCCAAAAGGGATGATTTCTGTGATACAGAAACTCTATATATGTAATTTTATTTTGTTTCAGAGAAGAGTATTAAGGAATTTAGAAATGGCATAAAGGTCTAAAGCTGAACCAAATTTGTAAATCTTTTGCATAATAATGAACAAAGGCATCTGCAGTTTCATTCTTCTCAGTGACATGGTGACTACTTGGAGAATAAATATAAATTTTAATTTTCTTGGCTTTTGTCTTTAGTGCAGTTAGCCTAAAAATGAACAGCTCTGCAAACAAAAAGCAGGTAGCTTGATTTTGTCAAGGGAGAGAAAATTATTTTTTTTGGTGAGCCTTACATAAATCACAGACATACTAGCTCTGGTTTGGTACATTTAATAGTTCTCACTGTGAAGTATTGTACTTTTACATTTCTAAATGTATGAATTCAAATATTTTCTAATTCCTTTCTGAAATCAGCTTACATTTTTTTGTTACTATTTCATGTTATTGACCTCCAATGCTACGTTTCCTGATATACAACTGTTGGCCCTACATCAGCATTCCAAATCAAACTTCCCTACTTTATGCTACCCTAAATCTTTGTTCACTGGTGTTTAAAGGTGATGTTGAGCATCTCAGTGGTATCTGTGCATTACTTTCCAAATTAGATGATTAAACACAGCTGACATGGTACCAGGTACCTTTTAAAATCTGATGCCATGACCTCCAGCCACAGTATTTATTTAGGTTGCATATCAATTATACATATACAAACTTTTAAACTCCCAGGTCCTGAACCACCCATTATTCAGGCCAAGAACTTGGATCAAAGTTATGGCTTTTATTTGCTTATGTGTTTGCATTTTTGATTTGTCAGGCCATGTGAAGTTTGGCTTGACGACCACCTTACTCTTAGACTGCAGCTGAAATCCTTGTTGTTCATCTAGATCTAGAAGCTGAGGTGGTCAGTCTCCAAGTACAGATACAGTTTAAAATTTTCTGTCCCTACTAATTTTAATTTTCCTGAAATTAGCTGCTCTTTTGCCTTCTCTTCAGATACATCTCACTCATGTTTCTTCATTGGTGAACCACAAACTAAAGCCCCTTTCCTTAAATCAGTGAGTCACCTACCTTCGATTTGAGTGAAAAGTGCAGACCCTAATAACTTGAGGTAAGCAGTTTTCCTTTGTACAGTATAATCTCGTTTCCCTTTTAAAGCTTTACAAGGAAGTAATCAAAAAAAGTACCTGAGGTATAGGCTACTTTGAGCCTAGAGCATATCATAGTTACAAAATTATAATTAATAACAAGTATAATAACAAAATGAGAAATCAGAATCAGTAAGGTTGGAAAAGTTCTTTAAGATCATCAAGTCCAATCTTTGACTGAACACCACCTTGTCAACAAAACCATGGCACTAAGTGTTGTGTCATGTCTGGTTGTTTCTCAAACACTTCCAGGGACGGCGATTCCCCCCATCCTGGCCAACCCCTTCCAATGCCTGACAATCCTTTCAGGGAAGAAATTCTTGCTGATGTCCAAACTGAACCTCCCTTGGTGCAGTTTAAGCACATTTCCAGTTGTCCTGTCACTAGCTGCCTGGCAGAAGAGGCCAACCCTCACCTGGCAATAACATTCAAGGAAGTTGTAGAGAGTGTTAAGGTCCCCTGTGAGCCTCCTTTTCTCCAGGCTAAACACCCCCAGCTCCCTCAGGACTTGTACTCCTGACCTCTCACCAGCTCCATTGCTCTGTTACTACTATTAAAGTAGTAGTAAAACTACTTTAAAAAGCTTTAACTTACAAGAAAGTCAGTTAGTGCAAACTCAGGTTGCACCACTGAATCAGTGGTAGTGGCATGGACTGGTGCCATTTCAGAGCACCAGTCACAGTTTATGTTGGCACTGTCTCCAGCTTCACAAGCGTGAAAGAGAGAAGCGCATCTCTCTGCTTTGTTTTTGGCTTAGGGCAATGAATGCTGCTGGAAGGAATTTTTTCCTTTTGGCTGTTACTCCTGGATGGCACTATTCCAGCACAAAGCAAAATAGCTTTGTGTGCCTTTGTGGGTGTGGAGGAGTTAAGCTAACACAAGCGACACACAGGGCAGCTGTAGGTATAGGCTTTTTTGCTGCATTCACAGCAAGGAGTGGGAAGAGAGCTTTTGTAACACAAGAATTTATATTATGAGCTTCCTTAAAAAATATTTTTTTTATGTTTTGGTCTTTCAAATGATCAAATCTTTCTTGTCTGTTAGACCTCCACAGATACACAAGCACAAACATCCACCTTGAATTCAGCAGCTACAAGTTCATCCCATCTCAAAAAAGAGCTTTCTGAAAATCTGGCAGACACTGGAATGGAAGGCATCTATCTTGCTTTGTTATTACCATGCTTGTTTTGTTGAGAATAATAGTGGGTTTTTTATGCTAATTTCAAGGATGGCTTTTGCACATGCAGGTATTTCTCTATAGGGCACAGGAAGACACTGCTCATAACATTTTGCATCTTTCACCCCAGTTACAGTAAAATAGGAAGTTTCACCCCAGTTACAGTAAAATAGGAGGTTTCACAGACCAGTCCTACTGAGGACAGCTTGAACTCCTTGACTAGTTCTAATTTGAAGAATTTGGTTGCAAACTAACAGTAACTTCAACTGTTGAGACCCTGAAAACAGTATGGATGCATCCTAACCTTAGTGCACTTGATTACTGAGGGGATGGAGAGGGGGTCAATGGAAAAGAGAAGGGGAAAAAATTTTAAAGCAAGTTCCTTGTTCTTCCTGCACCAGAATTTGGAGTTTATTAGTGCCTTACTTCCTTAGTTCGTTCACCTGCCTTTTTCTCTAAGGATATGTATGTCCCTGTCTATTTTGCCTCCTCTCTAGGCATGGAAAAGTTCCCTTGTCTCTAATAAAAATAGCCCTAAATCACAGCAGGGAAAAGCCAGAGCTTATGCTCTTTCCCGTAATTTCCCACTACAGCTCCTTTTATTCTTTATGAGTCATCATCACTTATTACTTCAGTTGCCCTCCAGCTTCTGGAAGTCATGCAAAAAAATTCCCAAAGTTACACTTAGGTCATTTGCTGATATCATAGAGACCTTACCAACCACTTTAAGCAGCCATTTTCTTCATCCAGTGTGCATAAAAACATAAAACGGACTGCTGATGGATTTACAAAAAATAGGTTTAAATTAAAAGCAGAGTGCTCTATTTGGACATTTCACTAAATAAGTAACATTTAGAGGCAACCAGACTGCAACAGAAAGGCAAGACAAAATGGCTCATTACATTAGCATGGCTTTCATTTTATTTATATTACCAAGGAGACAATTGAGGACCCACATTTTACCCAATTTAAATGCTTGGCACTACTCACCCCATTTTGTGACAACAAGATGGGATTCCCAGCCATACTCAAAACATAACACCTGTGGTTCAGTACTGAATACTGAAAGTCTTATCATCAGGTAGCACTGAACTCAGCTGAGGAGGGAGAAGAATGAGCATCATTGGATAATTGTGTATCACATCTGGCTAAACAAGGATCCCTCCCCTGGGCTCCTTCAAGAAAGGAAAGTCAGGTTTTGGCCTGAAGCAACTGTCTATAGAGACAGGCTGAGAACAAGTGCTTTTTAAAGAGAGTCCATTGAAACAACTTTAAAGCTAAAGAAATCTTTGGCTGCTCTGCTGAATCACATTCCATGAGGAAAAAACATCATTCATATTAAAATAGAAAGGATGTAAAAAATGAGTTAATAAAAACCCACAAAATTTATAATATCTCCTTTCAATGGAGAAAGGGAATGAGAGAGTGCATGAGGCTGCAGATACCAGGGCAAGATAACTTTCAAAAATTCATTGAATTCCTACAGAACTACTTTATATAGGATATTCCTGTCACAGCAAACTGTTTGGAGCCACTACAAACTAGACATGCAGAGCTATGAAGCATGCAAGCTGACATTTAGCATGCTTCTGCAGGCTTCTAATGTGGTGAGTCAGCCATGCTGAGAGCAGACTTTGAGACTAAAGCTATGATAAGCATCACAAAATTTCTGCCCTGTAAGGTACCTTGTTTAGGAAATATGGGCAATGTACCCACCTGACTCTTAGAGTCTAAGTTCCCATCTGGGTCTGTATGCTGGGTTAAATTTCTTTGTTTCAGAACAGACATTCCTAGGCAGCACTAGGCAACACAGCTATCACAGAATTTTGGTTGAAGCTGCCATTTTTAATAATCAGTTTCAGAAATGAACTGGCTTCTCAGACCACAGCTGACTACATTGGGCAGTATAAAATAATGTAATAAAATCAGGAGAGAAAATGCTTTTTGTTTTTGTTTTTGTTTTTTTTCCCCAAGTCACACGGGATTCTGTACTCTGAGAAGATGTGGTATGACTCCTAAGCAAGACAGAATGCTTCATAGGTTGCAATTTCCTTCCTCTTACCCCACAAATTAGCCATGGTTTCTAAAAGTGCAGTAGTGTCCTTTGCAGTGGACAGTATGATATAGTCCTTAGTAATTTTTAGATGGGGAAAACCAAAACTATGGAGTCACTGTCTGACAAAGGATGATTCAGGGGGATTTTTAAAAATATTTTTAATCTATTTTTTAAAACCCTTTGAGTTTAGGGCAAAGAAGAGATATTAAAAGGGTGGAGAGAGAGAAAAAGGATTTTAGAACCTACTCAGAATGAAATATAGTTGCAGGGATGTTGCTCAAAACCTGCTGTATTAAAGAATGGCATGGCATTTCAGTAAATGAAATCTCTAATATATTCTTTTTATTACATTGATGGAATAGATTCTGACAGAAAACATTCATTTTCAAGGCATTTTTTATCAGTACTGGTTGAAATACATTTTAAAAATAAAGTCAAAATTGGAAAACAGTGAACACTGAATTAGAATTGAAGTGGCAGTCTAACATAAAATGTGTCTATGCAAGTTTCATAAATAACTACTGGTAAATAAGTGGCAATGTAAGTCACCAGATTCTTTCACTAATTAAAACCTAACACAGCTTAGAAATGAGCTTTTGAAATTCCATCTTGGCTTGACTGTTTTGTTTTATAGAGGCAATGATAAAATATTCCTTATGTTTGATTTGCTTCCTATTCTGTTACAGATGCAGCTTGATCCATAATTTTTCAGATTAGGAGCACCCTAACATCTCTAGATACACAGAAGTGCCATGAAAAAAGTATAAAGTTCTTAAAGTAGAATGTTCCAGGAGATAGGAATAACAGTCCCTATTAGTAAAAACTCATTGCTCAACAAGAAAGAACTAATTTCCTTATAGGGCTCTGCAAGTAACTACTTTTTCAAGGAGGTAAAGCTTTTCAAACTGCCAAGTGCTAGGAACTCTGCCTGGAAAAAAACAAAAATCCAGGCTCAGAGTACTAATAGCATTGTTGCTTCCTGTTCCTGTAAATGTTACAGAGGAACCAAAGCATACTCATTGACCAAAAAAAAAGGGATAGAAATATACACCACATGGAAATGAACCACACTGCTGAACAATTCCAGACCCTTAAGAGTTTCAGAAATTACTCATTTATCTACATAAATGGAAGTTTTATTTTTTTATGTTCAGAATTAGTCATTAAGAGCTGGAATACATACAAGGATACTTCCGATAGACTAGTCTAGATAATAATGAAAGAGCGCAAAGAACAGGATTACTGTAAATCCTTAATTTCTCTTTTCTTCACCTATTATTCCCCAGGAGCTCTTAAATTCATAAATATTGGTAAAATGGGTTCAACTGCATTTCTTATTAAGTAAATGAAACATTTGCATAGTACCATAAGCATAAATACCTGTTCTCTATCTATTTAAGACCAAAATTTAACAACCTGTACTTAAGTGAAATAATTAGGTCTAAAGTGTATAAAAATATGCTAATAGCTATATCAATATTTAAATGCCTCCCAGTGCTCAGCAGCTTACAGTCAAATTGACTGCACATTTACTTATTACAAAGGAGTTAAAGTGCTGACAGGTATGTAGATACAGATAGGTACTTGGTGACTTGTTTATGCTGTAGCTTCACTCACAAGCACTAGAGTCTTGTACAGTGTCATCACATATTTAAGAGCATTAATCTATTTTTGGCTTGTTTGTTACAATTCAAAAAACTAACTTAATGAGCCCAACTCCCACCCTTACTTGGGAGAAATAGGCACCTAACTTCACTGTCAAAATTAAGTATGACATTACTTCCCAGGACTGCCACCAACAATTATATTCTAATAAAATTAGCATTTAGATAAGCACATCAGTACTTGCATACAAAGCATTTCTACCCACAGGTCACTAGTTCCAATCTGAAAGAAAAAGCTGCTGTATGTAAAATTGGTGGTCAGTGTTCAGTTTTAAGTGAGTGGTGGCTGCTATGACAATGCAGCCAGGAGATTTTGCATAACCTTAGAAAATAGTCCAAGGATTGTGTCAATACTGACACCAAGTTCTCCACATTCCTCAGTAAGCGGTCCCCAACAGGAGAAGCATAGCTTCTGGAACACTCTCAATAAAATGCAACTGCAGCTGTTATATCTGCTCTGTGAATAACCAGAGGTTGAATTTCAGCAACTAGGTGTGTCAGCAGCATTAAAATTATACTGCAGCAAAACCAAAAGAAGCCCTTTGTTAGAAGCTTTATGAAGAGTACTAAAGACTGAACACATTCTAAATCACCCTGATATTTTCCTTGTTAACATACAAAGGACCAATGCCTTAAATTCCCATTCTCTTTTTGTGAGTACATAGAAATATGAGTTTGTTCCTGCTGTCATTTTGATGCCAGCTATAGAGTTAAAAAAACAAAGAGAGGGAAGAGAGGAAAGGAAGGTTTGCCATTAATTCCATCCTTGTATACAAACTTGTACTTCTCTTCCTGCTTAAATATGGAAGTCCTTTTATACACAGCATACTTCTTTACAACATTCCCAAAGAAGAGACAAAGAGACATTTTTATTGGAAAAGGATCCATTATGGTTTCCAGGCCCTATAATGCTTAATATCACACCAGGGCAGCATGTCCTCGTTCGAAGCAAAGACTTTAGTATTGGAAATTATTTGGGTTTGGTGGTATGGGATGCCAAGTTCCTTCACTCATCTCTGTCATACAGACACACACATGCTTGTTTTACTGGATGACCAGGAGAGATTGGCAACACTCAATTCACTGCAAATCACACTGACATATTAATCTTTAACAAGAACAATCTAGCAAAAGTGCTACAGCTATGTTCACCACATGTTACCAATTTTCTTGTTTCCTCTAGATGTCAATCCTGCAAACACATCAGTGATTTTCTGTGTCAAAGTTGCCCAGTATAAGCTTATGCACACAGTTGGAGTATACCATATAAAATTGTTTTATAAGTTTTTAGCTTGTAACACCCATCCATGACTTTCTATAAACAACCTAACAGAAAGGATGCATTAGGAGCTTCTAACTCCTACTTGTACAGGGAACCTGAGGCCCTCTTGAAAACTTACCAAAGGCATCTTTGAAAATAGTCAAGACCTTCATGAAAGCACATTGCCAGACTGATGAATTTTTTTAGAACATGAGTATACAATGACTATAATCTTTACGAGCAATACTGACCAACATATGTGGTCAAAGAAACCATAAAATTTCCACAGGTGTCAGATATTTTAAGGTGTTCAGAGTTTTCAAAATACCACATAAATATTATTTATAAATGTTTTAAAATATGAGCTACTCTTATTTTCAGTAGATTACTGTACCAGTTTCTATCATTCAAGGTCATAACTCACATTTACAGAGACTAGATTTCCAAAAGTCATTAAGAGGTTTTAAATATTTTAAATATTTGTTTGCAAAATTGTAAATATCTATCCTGAAAATGATGAATCCATGAAATAGTTTCTAGCAGGTAGCAGTTTGACCCAAGTACTTGGTGGCTCAATTCATGGGGAAAACCATGCACATTTCAAAAGTACATAAATAAATTATAGACATCAAAATACAAACAGGAGAACATGCTTGGGCATTGAAAGCATACACTGAATCTCTAGTAGAGTAAAATATATTCCTATGTAGCTGCTACCATTTCCTGCTTCTGAAAAGAAATCCTCCATTAATGGTCTATGTAACGTGGATTAAAGATCCTGGGAGGCTTATTTGAAAGTAGACGGGCCAGAAGGCAGTCAAAAACTTCTATCTGAGATGCTTACAAAACTTAAAATTTATAGTGGTAAATGTCCAAAATGGAGAAAAGAGAGAAGAGGTTATTAGTCCCACTCCTGCTGCTGGTTGATGCAGACTCTCACTCAGTGTAACAGAGCCTAAGAGCTCAGGTGTAGAGACAGTCTATTAAAAATACAAACAGCAATATCCAAGAAGACAAACTTTTACAAATAGGTTACTAAATTAATATAATGTCCTAAATTAATATATTTATGAATGCCCAAGTAAAATGTATGCTTTAATACAATATACCCATGTATACCCATGTTCATGGGTTATGCTGCACTTAGCACATCTCTTGCAAACTCATTACTCACATGACAGAAAAAGTTCTTTGGAAGAGTGTAAAGATGAGAATGATTTGATACTTGTTGGGGGTTGACCCAGGCCAGATGCCAGGTACCCATGAAAGCTGCTCACTCACCTCCTCTGCAGCTGGACAGAGGAGGGAAAATTTAACAAAGCATCCACGGGTTGAGATAAGGACCAGAGACATCACTCATTAAATACAAAATCACACCACTCATTAAATACAAAACAGGCTCAGCTTAGAGATGTAAAGAGAATTTATTACTCACAAAATCAAAGCAGGATAATAAGAAGTAAAAAAAGCCCTTTTAAATGCCTTCCCTCCACCCCTCCCTCCTTCCCAGCTCTACCTCCTACCCCAGCAGAAGACAGGGAATGGGGGTTATGGTCAGTTCATCACCTGGAGCTCCTCCTGCTGCTCAGGGAAAGAAGTTGTTCCTCAACTGCTTCATGGGACCCCTCACATGGGAGACAGTTCTTCATGAACTTCTCTGATGTGGCTCAATCTCACAAGCAACAGCCCTCCCAAAACTGCCGGGGATGCACATTCCATGGGGTGCAGTCCTTCAAGGACAAGGCTGCTCCAGCTTGGGAGCCAGGGCTTCTCTCTCCAGGGGTCTCCCACAGGGTCACAGCCTCCTCCAGGCATCCACACGATCTGGTGTACGGCTCCTCCACGGGCTATGGGTGGATCTCTGCATCCCCTGTGGATTCCCATGGGCTGCAGGGGCACAGCCTCTTCACCATGGCCTGCAGGGGAATCTCAGCTCCAGCACCTGGAGCACCTCCTGTCCCTGCTCATTCCTTGGTGTCTGCACAGTTGTTTGTCTCACATACTCTCACCCTGCTCTTCTCTGACTGGAACTAAAACTGCACCCTAACCTTTGTTTTGATTTCTTCTTAAATGTGTTATCACAGAGGCATTACCATCACCTCTAATTGGCCCAGGCTTGGCCAGCAGCACGTCCATCTTCAGAGCCATAAGGGATTGGCTCTACCAGACATGGTGGGAGCTTCCAGAAACTTCTCACAGAAGCCAGCTCTGTGGCCATCCCTGCTGCCAAAAACCAAGCCATGCAACCCAATAGAGTGCTAATGAACTTCATGTCAGTTGCCCTCAGTATTTCCACCTACACTTGGAGATGCTATATGTTAGTCTTCAAATTAAACACAACATGAAAAAATACCCCCAAAACAAAACCCCAAAAACCACAAGATAAAAATAATATAATGACCACTCTTCTGCCTCCAAGTCCAGTTCTATTTCACACTTTTTGAGTACTTGTTCTAGCATATTTTTATGCCTTATGGGAAAAAAAAAAAAAGAACAAGAAAAAACAAACCAAACCAAAGCACTTTTAACTGTAGGTAAGACTAGGTGCTTAATAAAAGATTTTCTGCAAATGCCAGTAGTCTCTCAGAAAGGCCCATTTTGATGTAACTGGAGACAGCCAGGATCATCCAAAGTAAATTCACAAAAAATGCACAAAATAAATACAAAAGTGAGTCTCACATTCTAAAAGAGGAAATTAGACAAATATCTGGTAGAGGACTTAAACACAGTAAAGATCAAAATTCTGCCCCAAGATGGAAATACAGCAAATTACACATAACAGAGGCTACTGACCAATGCATTTTTCTTACTGCAGTGCATAAATACTACACTGAAAGCCTCTTAACATTAGGGAAAATGCTGATCTTTTGCTAGCAATCAGATTAAGAGGCTTTTTTGAAAGCTTTCATTAAATGTCATACAGCTGTGAAGTCACAGTATCCACTGATAGAGCACTTCATGAGTAGACCTTGTGTTGTATTACAGAAGCTACTTTTGCTCCAGAATTCCTAATAGCTAAATCTTTTGGTCCTTCTGCCTTCAAAACTTGGTAGCTTTGCTCTCTTTCTCTTGAGCATATCCAGAGTGGGTCATTGGTGAATGGGCTGCAAAATTTCTTGCATGCTGATGACGATACCAAGCAAGCAAAGACTACCAACTGCTCAGGAGGGCAGGTTTTTGGAGGTGAGGAGCCCTGAATAGGGATCTAATCCAGGCAGATCAGTCTCTCCACCTAAGCAGAACACCCCAAAGGACTGTTTTCTGAGCAATGCAAAGATTTTCAACACACTACTCGGGATTAAAAACCTGAAGTTGCAGGTTCTTTTGCTAAATGCTTGCAGAAATGCTTCAACTGGTTAGAAAGACAAAGAGTGGTTCTATTTAGTGAATTCACAATTCTGTGTAGTGATTTCACAAATTTAAACAGGACATTTTTGTGTGCAAAAGTTAATATGCAATGAAACGTCTGCATGGTGTTAAAGCCCTGGCATGTGGGGTAAAGAGGAAATAATGACTCTGCTTATCAAATTATGAATAAACCATTTAATATGAAAAATATGCCACAGATGTACTCTCTTAATCTGTATTTTCAACAACAGCCAAACTCAGACCTGAAACAGGATCATAGATGTTTCAGATCTGCCAGGGCCAAGCTTTTAGACTGTAATTTCTAGATTTTGGGTTAAATGATAAAATTAATGAACTTTTTTTGTTTTTATGAGCTTTCTGCTTTCTTCATCTCACTCAAAATCCGATCCATAAGACATTCCTCTTTTAGTCTGATGTCGCCTCAAATTTAACTGTCTGTGTATAGCTTGAACTCCAAACCATGTTGAATTCTAAGGAACCAAAACTTGCCTAGAATTCTCTGATTCTGTCCCACTATTCTCATAAAGCAAAAGGTGCATAGCATCTTAACAGTTATTTCTTGTTCCAGTATTCCCCAGCCTGATGCACATTGTGCTTAATAATAGGAAAGCAAAAGACAACTTCTGCACAAGGTTTGCTAGTTATGTTACATATGCTGTATTTTATTACAGAATATTTTAAATGAAAATTTAAATCCATAAGAAGGTTCAGGAGCTGTATTTTTGAACATTTAATCTGACTGTTCCTTGCTCAAGCAGAACAGTCTTTCATATTTTCTTTTTGTGAGCAGAGCAATTGCAGGACTGGAATAAAAACTGGCAAAGGAGAATGATTAGTGGTGGATGTTCCTGCTGCTGTTGCTTAGGGGTTGGCCCTGTCACATCTGAATAAGCCCTCTAAAACTTGATGGTTGCCTTTTTGCAGCAAAGGAAGTGATCGAATTAACCACAGACCATTTGTTTCTCTTGTTGTTAACTCATTTCATTTCTTACTGATGTCTAAATATATTGCAATATATTAGAGATTATTGTCTGCATGTCTAGGTAGGTATTCTACCATTACTATAATCAATGCAAAGATGTAATTTTTCTTTTGCAATTATTTCTTATGTCAGTTATGCAACCTGAAATATCTCTGCAAAATAGGTAATTCAGCACTTGTGTCAGACCCTTCAGAGGATCTAAGACAGACAACCAAAAAAGAAAAGAATGAAAATCATTGGCTCATTTGAAAATAATAAGCGGAGGGTCAGTTCTTTTAAGAGGACATTAAAAAATCAACAGTGAATTATGTTCTGAAAAGTAAATCTGTAATGCAACAACAGAGGCCCACAACAAGGAACACACTTGTCTGTGAAACCAGAGGAAAGAAAGCTAATTTAAATAAACCACATTGCTCTTCTTTAGTAAAGCAGCTTGTGTAAGAATCTCCACTGCATTTAATAAACATCATGACCTTTGATTTTCTTCAATCCAGTTCCTGTTTATGTAGCTTATGACCTGGTTATTTGTCAGTTCAGAGAAAAAGAGGGTCCTTTATAATTTGTCTAACCAAGTGCTCTCCTCAAGTACAGAGGAACTTTTCTGACTGGTTGCCCTTTATTCAGAATGGATGGTTGGAAGAAGACAGTAAGAGACAGCTTAGTTTCACTTCTGCTGCCTGCTGACATTAAGAGAGACAATGCAGAGGTTGAGAACAGCAGTAAAGGTTACAGGTGAAGTAAGAGGCAAATTACCAGGCTGCAGGAAGGAAGCTACAGGAATTCTGACTCACAGGTGTGTCTGAGTCAGTGTTTCTTGTGACAGCAGCTGGGAGAGGTGGTAAAACTATGCATTTCCTTTTGTTTGGGCTATGATTTCAGAACACAACCAGCATTATGACGTCTCTCTTCCAGCTGCAGCAGGAAAACTTGCAAGCACCAGAACTGCATTTTAAACCCTTAAAAAGGGGGGGGGGGGGGGGGGGGGGAATGGACCCTCTCTCCTCTAATCCTGATAGATATAATTTAAAATTCAGTGAAAGGAATACTTGATGTTAATACTATTTGTGAACAACCCATGGTTATACTTTCCAGTTGTATAAAGACCCATCTTATTTTCACTGATTTTGCATTCCAAATAACTTCCCAATTATTACTTCACACCTAACATCGCTCTTAAATACTAAATTTCATTCACAAGACCATGTTCTTCTTTCACAGAGATAATTACCACATGCATTGCAGTGTCATTCCCTCTGAAGTGAACCATCAATACACTTGGGAACTTGTTGAACTGAGTCATTTCCACTTTTGCTATGCACTGCATATAGCACAGCCTTATTTTCTGGCTGTAGCTGAAAGCAGATTTTTAAATGTTACTGTGTGGGATTCTTGTAATCTTTCCTAAAGGACAGGATTGCAAGAAATACAACCTTTCTCTTAGAAGCTGCAAACTAACAAAAGGGTTCTCCTAGAACAATAAAAGCCAAGTGATTAAAACCATTATACTCCATTTCCTACACACAGGACAGAGTTAAATTGTTCACATTACAAAAGAAATGCCCTGTGTCTGGTAGGATCCTTCTGAAACATTGAGAAACTTTTTTTGTTTCCACGACCTCCGTTTAGTTCAAAACTGAACCAGAACTATTACGCATATAAATATTCAAAACCCTTTATGGCTTCATCTAAAACCTAACCTACCTTTAACTGACAGGTAGACAAGAACACTCTCAAATACTTAGTGACAATCAAGCATAATAACTTTATCCTTCTCCTTTTCCTCTGTATGTTAATGTACCAGACAGCATAAGAATTGACATGCTCTCTCAAGGCAGGGAACTGCCTCTTAAAAGTTACTGGAGGAAAAGCCTTTTTTTCAAATTAGGAATTGTTTGCTGCTTACTTTTTTTTTCTTTTTTTTTTCCCTTAGGAGAGTTATATGAACACACAGGAAATACATCTGCACCAAATGAAAATATCTGCTCCTGGAACTGGGCTTGATGCCAAAATAAAGCATCAGAACTTGGACTGAGACTCTGAAACCAAAGCAGAAGCAGAGATGCCCACTAACACTGGTACTGCATGTCCTGTAAGGAACAATACTTCACTCTTAAAACTAATGCTACTTTCATACTGAAGAATGACAGTTAATCAAAATTTTGCCCTGCTATACGTCATGCAGTCCGACCAAAAAAAGATTTCAGAGTCTCATGAACCATCTGATTACATACAGTAGGACATTAAACAGAGACACCATAAAAATAATACTGAAACTACTGTGGAAAAGAATGCTATGGACAAGGAAGTAGCAAACACTGATGAGCTGAGCTTTACCCACAAGTATTAGTGATTTATTACAAAATAGCTGCACTGGGACATTTAATCCACTTCTCCAACCCCCTCCCCTTCTCTTCTAGCTGTCTGTTACTAGTTGGAAAGAGACTCTCCCTTCTACTTCCCTGCTTGGCACTTAGCACCATTCTCCACCCACACAGCCTACTCAAAATGGCACCCACACTGGAAATTTTGTGCTTTTCAACTCCTATTTTCCATCTGTATCAAATTCCACAACATTACAGCTGCAATTCCAGAAGTCAGCTAAATTTATTGTCTTCATGCCTGCTCTGCTGCTCAAGCTCATTCTCTTCTTTCTTGTTTTGTCCTCCTATTAAGCAAGCTGGGCAGTTTAAACACCAGCATACCCCATGGAGGTTAAAAGTTAAACAGCATCCAAAATGCAACATTTGAAGGAAAAAATAAACAGAGCAAAAATCACTGAAAAAGTGAATGCTGGCTAGTTCCTGCATTCAACTTTTACTGAAGTTCAGATTTCATGAGGCAAGTGTCCCAAAGCTTTTAAGGAAGTTTACAGCTCTGGAACATACTCTGCAGAATTCCTCTAATACAGGAATGTGCTTTATCCTTTGTCTATAAGTGTCATTAAAAAGAAAAAGGGAATTGAAATCAGAGATAGCAGTTCAGTTTGGTATGTAAACAGCAAGAAAAAGCAGCTCTCTCAGGACCATCTTTTGCTCTATTCCTGCACCAACTAGCAGACACCATGCTTCTAAACTACAAAATCAAGCACCTCTCTGATTCCCCACCATCTGCCTGTATATATAATCTAATTCAGGGAACAGAGAGCTCAGACCTTCTGTGCTATGACATGGGAGGCTAGACAGGAAGACAACAAAGTACAAGTAAAATCCTCCCCAGAACATTTCTTCAGAAAACCACAGCTGGTACCAGGTAGGGACCATTTAAACTCTATTTTTTGTGGGATAAATTATTTTTGTCATCTTTGAAAAAGAAGAATCAACAGAAGCCCAATATGATGCATAACTTCCTTTTCTATCTTATTTGCCCTTCCAAACTTTCCAGTTACCAATATGCAAGGTTAAAGGAAGAGAGCTCATGAATCTGTGTGGGCAGTAGGACCTAAGATTACACGTGAACCACTGTATTTGCTTTTCTGTGATACACACAATGTCGCTATCACACTGTAAGCAAAGGCCTCTGGGGAGCTGAGGAGAAAAGGGCGCAGAAGAGAAAAACAACAGTGACAGAAACAAAGGGCAGACCTTACTTCTATGCCTTTTTCAATACTTCAAAGTGGATTTAGATTTTTGTTGAAGTTCTCCTCCAAGTAGTTTAATTCTTATTGCTGTGTCTATCATCCATTATTTTGAAAAAGTTTTCTTTGATGGGAAATTATTTCCCTGTTGTCCCTTGCATAGTCATGTAAAATAGGTTTTACTAAAATAATGAATAAGACAAATTAAGAATGCCAGTGAGAATTTGACAGACTCAAGATCTTACTTAACTGTGCAGTTTACAAAAAAATAAGTTTCTTCTTATGTAAGAAAATGAGATGTACTTTGAACAAGATATTTTCTGATCAGTGTAAAAATTAGACATGATCATATGACTATCTGAAGTCATTGTGGAGAAGACTGTGCAAATACAGGAATACACCACCCTTAGGATAGAAGTAAGCCTCCTAACTTAAAAAAGCAAAACTCTGCATAATGATGATTTCCATTCTTACATGATTTGTATATTTCTGAAAAAAGGTTTACTCACCTTTGATGAGTAAAGGTTTTGATTTCAAACATTTATTAACATCAATGGTTTGAAGTCCGTAAGAGGGTTTTTCAAAATTTCATTTTAATGATGAATATAGTAGAGTTCTCATGCCAATGTAATGTAGAGCAAGGATACACTATCAATGAGTTTTTAGAGATACATGGCTTTCATTTAATGGTTTATGACACTACTAGTCACTGTTGGTGTAGACTTGTTCCCCCTTTTTTTTATTTTCCTCCCCCACTCACCCTTTTGTAATAGCTATGACTGTCATGACTATTTAAAAAGACAATTTTTTTCTGTTACATCAGAGGTACATGGAAAAAATGAAATTGACTCATTTGTCTGGATGGGTAAACTTCATGCCAAAAAGAGAAAAAACTCAGAGAATTTGACCAGTTTTATTTTTAGGCAGTCTCCAATGTCCACTTTAAAAACAAAATCCATTAAGAACTACAACCAAGTTGCATTTAAGCAAGCTCATCTATGGAAAAAACTGTGAAACCAAACATATCCTCTTTAACAGGACAAAGTTCTGCCTGTTTGAATAAGATGTGAGAAGTTGCCTAAGTTTGTTTTTCTGGTCCTCACACACACACACATATATATATACACACAGACAGAGAGACCCCAAAAAATTTCCCACAAAGTCATGCATATTTTGCAAGTATACATTCTTACATTTATGCTGCTAACCGCCCTTGAAAAATTACCCTGATTTTAGCAACACACTTGGACAAAGATGAAGCTTAAGCCTACATAAGTACAATAAAAATGAGACAATGAATACGGCACTAAACAGAGAAAGCGATTGACACAACTGAACATATAAATCCACAAAACCAAGGAAACTTGACAATTTAGAAGACAATCTGGAGCGCCACCTTTTACATTTTGGTTTAAACCAAGACAGTCCCACTGATGTCACTTTACACTAAAGTTCTCCTGAAAAAGGCTCAATATACTTTAAAAATAAGACCACCATTAAGGGAAAAAAAAAAAGACATTGCGAACATGTAAAATTAAATATCTCAGACTCAGGGTGTTTAAATGCTTCATGCAATACAGTGAAACATTAGTCATAATTAGTGCCAATGGATTTCCTGTTGATCTACAAGCTGAAAAATATCACCAGCTGAGTGAAAACCAAATCTACCTAATGTTACTTGTCCTTCTAAAAGTCTGTAGTAACATCACCTAAAAGAACACTACTGCATTTTTCTACTGGTTTTTGGGCTAATGAGACATTATTATTTCCAAGATTATATTAAAATCCCACTAAAATATAATGAAATTGCACAAGAGAGATCCAAACAAGGTTTCACATAACTGTGTTTGTGGCTACACCACTTCATAGAAGAGCTGTAGCTGCAGCTAATTGATTAGATTCTAAACCATTGCCAAAATTATGACTAATTCTTATGCTACTTTTTATTCGTAAGCAGCTTATAGAGAGTGTTTTAATATTTTAAATTTTGGCTGGCAGGCCAAATTAAAAAAAAAGTCTCATGATATTTTTGTGTTCTACTCAGAGAAAGAAGGAATTACAGTCAATTATTCACAAAGAATATCAAAGTTTTTGAGCTCAAAACCCTCTTCCCAGGCACTCCTTCCAGTATTCAGTCAAGTTTCACTATTTGAGCAAACGAGCATTCTTTCAAAGGAAGCTGCAACTTCTGCAACGCCAAGTAGAGCAGCCACTCAAATTAAAAATGCAGAAAGCTTGAGTGAGCATCAACATATAGTATCTTGTAAGAGAAGCTGAACTGACTGACAGATAAGCTATGCAAGTAATTGAGACTAGATCAAGTGCTACTAGCACAGGCAGTGAAGAACACACCTTTCTTTCTTACAAAAATGAATATCTTTGTAAAGTAACACCTTAGCAAATACCATTTAGTTTTAGCTGTGGTACCTGCCAGGAAGGTTTCAGAAACTCTGGAAAGTGTGATAAACAAATGCATTTCATCTAAACATTAAGTCTGAAGTCTCAACTCTTCCAGAATCATGAACACTTGAGAGGTCTTTAAATAACATCTCGGGGTGATGTTTGCATAATGTCAGTGCAACCAAGACATTTAACTACAGCCACAAGCCTGTATTTTTAAACAGATTTCAATCTCAACTTATTGCTTACAGCATATTTTCTCTGATTGCTTTCTGATTATTTTACCTCATCTTTGTTTCCTTTCCTCCTCCTCCTCCTCCTTCAGAGGTCATTGATACAACTGCACATGAAGATAACAGCCTTCTGCTAGTTCTGCAGGAGTGCACAATAACACAGAAGAACCTGCAACTGAACACATTTTCCATTTATATAATCACTACATTCCTTGAAGATTTTTTAAAAAGTTTTATTTACTGTCCAATTTATCTTATTTCTGAGTAGGTTACCTGCTGTATTTCTGTTTTTTGCCTCCACGAACTACACTATTCACAGGCTTTGTGGCTCAGTAGTCAGGCTAAATAGAGTTAAAAATTCAACTGGCATGATTTAGCCAAGTGGAAAGAAAAAAAAATATAGAAGCCCAATGAGTAAAAGGAAGTAAGTCCATGAGAAAATATTTTTAGCTTTGACCAAAGGGAAAAAAAAGGCAAGAGATGCACATTATGATTTTTTTTCCTTTTATAAAGTGTTCCACATTTTAAAAATATTTGAACAGGCATGCACTCTGTCTCACACACACCACAATACCTACCATTTGCCTTTAAAAAGTGCACATCTGCCTGTTTCTATAATAGTCACAACCACCTATCATTTCAGTGCCTGTAAGGTAAAGTAGATATTTCACATGGACAGGAGATATTGCACTAGTACAGGAACAGACACTCCACGGAACTGTAGACTTTATTATGTCATGAGGCTGCGCAAGATTATGAAATTGGGTTGAAAGGCCTTGCAAGTGAGGTCTCCTTGAGCTTAAGAGCAGCAGAACGTACCTTTATTCAGGGTCTGCAAAGTGAATTACTCCTGCCCTTACACTCTAGCTGACACAGAGTTATGAAGAAGAAAGGCAGTAAGAATTCCCACACATCCCTAGAAGTTGCATTGAGATTGTACAAGAAAGGAGACAAAACTACTACACTTCTGTTTGTCACCAAAAGGAAAAAGCTCTCTGAATACATTAGGGTGTCTGCTTTAAAGCACTCATCTCCTTCACAAGATGATTTTTAAGATGAATGAAAAGATGAGTCTTTTGGATGTGCTGAGCCAAGCTTCAACCAATCCTTCCAGCATATGGACTTTTTTCCCCTGGAAGTTGTACAGTCTCATCAGCTGTGATAGACAGTGAGGCCAGACAACAAAGTGGCAATTATGTCATGTCCACACAAAGTGTGTGGACAGTCTTGCTGAGGCTCTGACAGAAGAAGTCCAAAGCCAATTTATATAGCAGGAGGAGTTAATGAGTCCATATTATTCTCCTTCAATCTGACAATATTTAAGTATGCAACACATGAAAAATAAACAGCCCAAGGCGTGTACCTATGGAAAAAGTGAAGTATGTGTTTAAAACCAAATTCAGAAAACTAGGCACAAGCAGAGGAAAATATTCAAGGGTTTTAGAATTAGCAGGCAACTCTGCACCTCAATGCACCTACAAAAAGAGAAACCTTCACATTCAGTAAATGTTCCATTATCAAATATCTACTTTTATGAGATCAGCCTGCCTTTTCAAGGATTCATGAATAGACACTTGATCAGATCACTACTTTCCTCTCAAAATTCTGGGTGCATTGCCTGCCTATATGGAAAAGGAAAAGCCATGCAAAAAAATTTCCAAGACACAGGGCTTTCCTACTGCCTCCAAACTTTCTTTGTACGTTTTGGACAAAACCACCAAGTATTAAAAACTCAGTTTCTGATATTCCTTTCTACCAGGACTGAGTAAAACATTACACACAGTCCACACTGCTGACACATAAGAAAATTAACAATATTTATTGTGAAAAATAGCATTTAGACTCTTTTTTTCATAAAGGCACAAAAAAAGGTAAACTTAAAAATCAGGGACAATATAGGTAATATTATTGCCTTTTATTCATATCTACATAGAAAACCTGAAGAGAAATTTTCACTTAATGTGGCAGACTGAGTACCAACCATGTGCTGTACCTGGTGCCAAAATTATACAGCTGTTGAGAGATACAAGGTTTTAATAATTTCATTCCTTAAAAAGTGACACTGTGACATGGTAGGGCTAATTTGCAGAAAAAGCATGATAAAACCTATGAGCAGCACAGATTACTGGTGGGTATGTAGAAAAATTGTATTGGAGTGTTCATCCACCACGGAGTCAGTTCTGATGAAGTAAGAGTTTGAGAAGAACTGTACTACATAAGAAGACATTTTTTGTTATCCCCTATAGTACAACACTATTTCAAGAAAAGCTGTAAAATACCAGACCCTTTTAAAAAGCCAAGAATAATAGAATGGAGAGAGGAAAATACTGGCACAACAGCCTTGTAAGCCATTACAGCTGGTTTTGCATTTACCAGCAAGTGAATGGTAACTGAACAAAATAAAATCACAGGGAAATAAATCTGCAGAGCGAAAAAACCGAAACCCAGAGTGAAACAAAATCACATTCCTAGTAATTAAAACTACTTTTGTGCCTTGGTACAAGGGTCACAATGTTCTGCTGGACAACTGACTGTCTAAACAATGGGGGCATCCATGTAGAACTGGATACATTGAAAACTTGACAGGAAAATTGAAGAAATTCAACAAAATAGGTTAATTCAAGCTTCACTTCATTATTAGTTTTACTTTGACCTTTTTATATTTCCTTGGACACAACATGCCTTAATCTGAAACTTAATGGAATCAAATGTTATACTCTCCCACACAACAGAATTAATAAAACAATGCAAAAGCACATTTCAATGTAGTGTTCACTGTTGTTCACAGTATGACTTCTTGATGCAATAAAATGAATATTTTCAAAAGGAAAAAATAATTTATACTTATTGCTCTCCCCAGAAGTCTGATTCACTGGTTTTCATTTTCCTCTGAGAAAAAAAAAAAAGTCTTGTGAAAAATAGTCACCAACTGCATTCTGAAGAGTGAGCAATTGATGCAAAAATCTTATCAGCTCACTCTGAGAATAACCAAATGCTCTGAAATATGCAGCAAGTAATCAGAAGTACCAAATGCAGTTTGTGTTACAAAACAGCCCATGCAAAAGGTCAAAAATTACTCAGTTCTATTAAAACAGTGACCTGCCTTACAAAATACATGATTTACTTTTCAGTGTGGAAAAAAATATTTTAAATGAAGGTAAGCAAGCAGAGGGAAAAAAACCCAGCTTGTTTATTCTACTAAAGACAAAAGGTTCCTGCCATTGCTCACAAACAAAATATCAGCAGAACTTGAAGCACACAGGAAACACAAGATACACCACAAATTCACAGCCAAGGAGTCAAGCAGATTATAGTACAAAAAGTTGTCTTGTTTTAGTAGGATGAACAAGAATATTGGCAGTGACAAGGAAGAAGAAGAAGAAATTTAAGCAAATAAATCATCATGCTTAAGCTATGATTTCCTAGCACTGCATCACTCCCCTGTTTAAGACACTATCTTACTCAACTGAAAACATGGTTTTCTGAAGGAAAAGCCTCTATGACAGTGTCTCATCTGACTATTTCAATTAAAGCCACTAGCAATATCATTCAAATCTCCACTAACTGAGCTTATTTGAACTTGCAGAAGCACAGAATAGACACAGGCTTCTTTCCTGTCAAAGCACAACTCCTACTCCAGAGAAAGATGGCAGTGAAAAGCCCCTGGGAGTATTTTACAACCTCTTACCACAAGCTGAAAATCTTAAACATTTTGGCAAAAAAAAAGAGCTATTTGAACGGAAAACCTCCTAATCATCAAGTCAAACAAGAAAACCCAGCTGTACTTTGGCAAGACATTAAAAAGGATGTTGGAGTTAAAGATTGTTTTATCAGACCGAGATTGGGAAGAGCTATCATGGCACTCAGAAGGAACAGGGGGATAATTAAAAAAAAAAAAAAAAGAAAAAAGAAAAAATAGATGTAGGCATTGTTTTTTAATGCTATTGCACAGATGGAGCAAATTCAAGAAGTTGTACTAAAATGACAGGACTTAGTTAAAGCCTTTGCACCTGCTCTGGCAGATGGATGCAATTAATAACAGAAAAGAAACAGAAGAACACTCCCTGAGGGGTAGGTTGTTTTAAAATTAAGCTGACACACTTTTTTAATACAATATATTAAGGCGGAGATGTGTTTTGAAGTGGGCTGTCTAGTTTACAGCAAACGAACTCATTAGTGAGGTATATAAACAAACACAGGCCTGGCCCCACAATTAGTTTTCATACTCATTCTGCAAACAGAGAACACATTTTTAATTACTCATCGTCAGGCAAAGGGATGTGCTCTATTTTGCAAGGAAAACAATATCATACTCAAGTAGATTTGCTCCTAGTGTAAAGGAAAGATTTGAAAATGTGAGCACAAGAGCCTCAGTCAGTTAAATTCCTGCCCTTTAAAGACTTCACTCCTCGAGAAGCCAGTTGAAAACAATTTCATTATTTGCAGCCCAATCAAAATGAATAAAGATGAAACATCTCCTATTACATTGTGTATATGAAACATCTCCTATTACATTGTGCATATGCATATGTGTATATTTACATGCATACAAACGCCAACAAAATCTGTATAGTTACTGCAGCCATAATGCTCTAGGCACACCATGAAGTGTGGCAGTAGGTTATTAAGACACTGCTGAATAGTTTTGGCCCATGTCAGCTGCTGTTTTCCCAAACAAATCCCAGGGAGGTTCAGCGTTAGCACAGGTGAGAGATCACTACTTGGATGTGGTGGTGTGGCTGGTGTAATTTCAGGAAGGATGGTGGCAGCCACCCCTGTGCCAGCCTCCCTGGCCTCAGGGACCAAGAAAGTGCCTGGCCCATTTTATTTACAGGTACAGACACAGCTAAATTTACCTTGTCTTTCCACATCAAGGATAAAAAGAGGATTTAGTTACTCAGCAGGGGGAACAAATACAGCAACACTGTATTATCATTAGTTGTAGTGCAACAGCCTGCTGCAGCAATGATGGATCTTTACAGTGAACAGAAACTTGGAAAGGCAGCCTTTTTTTTTTCTTGCAGTAGTTCAACAGCAAAGTGGGTTAAACTATTACACTATTCACATTTCATGTGTGAAAAGAACATATTTTCACTTCCAGAAAGCAGTAACAAATTTTTTTAAAAAACAAGCTCGAGCATTTGATGACTATGAAAAACATAACATAAGTAAATAGAGGAAAAATAACGGTAGCCAAATTAACTAGATTATAATCTGACAACAACTGCCACTCTTATCACTAATTTTCTCTAAGTAATTACCCACTAAGGCAAGAAAAGCATCTACTGTTATTATTATACCAACTTATATTATCAGTAAGATAATATTGAGTGTCACAGGTGATTGGTTTTGCTTTCTGTCTCTCAGTTTGCTACAATAAAACCCAGGTAAGTACATTGCAATCTATTTTTAAAATTACCTGTGATGCTGGCTTGCAACTTATAAACCCTTTTCTGGATTTTTTTTTTTTTTAGATCTAAATATCCTAGCATTCTTGAGGGCACTGCAAAATAATAACATGGAACCATTTTGCATTTACTCCACTTTAATATTCTTAGCAACTATTACAGGTGATTATGCAGTAACTCAATACAGGAGAGAAGGGTAGCATAAGATGCTGTATGTATCTAGAATGGGCTGGCCAAAATGTATTTAAGCAAATAGTCCTGGAGCTTATCTGTTATCACAATAATCATCTTTTCTCTTTTTTGGTTGTTTTGTTTGTTTGGGTTGTGGTGTGGGGGTTTCTCGTTTGCTGGTTTTGTTTGTTTGATGCTTTTACAGAACAGATAAAGGTAGGACACCAAAATACCAGTAGGCTCCAGCGGCCCTTGAAGCTTCAGTTTCCCTGCAAAGAGGGACCAGCTTCATTTTGCTGGGGCACTGCACATCCTGGGAAGAGGATGACCTTGTCAGAGCTCAGCCATGAAACCACTGCCTGACCCTGCCCACAGGACACTACATCCCCACAAACAGCTGCCTTTTCATTACATTGTACATATTTAGTGTAAACACCAAGGGATAAATTTGAAAGTTTAAGGATGCTGGGATAGCCAGGATATTATATTACAATTAGCAAGAAGTCACTTCACATTCAGTTTTTTAAATTGAGGGCTTAAGCTTTACAAGCATTGCTACCATATCCCTTACCCAGCATATTATATAATATATGGACCTTGTCTTATTTATGTTGCTATAAATAGAAACCACATCTGTCCTCATCATTATTTTTATGTTTCAATATATTTGGGTATAAAACCACTTGTACCACAGCAACAAACATGAAAATGACAAAAGCTCCCAAACCACATGCATTGACTGACTGCAGAAAATCAGTAATATTTTAATAGCTGGTGAACAAGGAAACCAAACCAAAGCATCTCTCTTGCTTCCAATGCCTGTCAATTGCTCTTTGATGGAATGGAATTCATTCAAGAGCATCAACATAAAGTTTCATTCATAAGGCAGGCAGTCTAATAACTCCAGAAGAATGAGTCACTAAGAAAGTAAAAAACCAAGCAAAAAAACCTCCACAAAAACCCAAGAAAACCCAAAACAGTTAACAGATAGGAAAATACTACAATGGACAAATGTAAATATTAGCTTAATCTTTTATATCTGTTTTCTCCCTACCAAGCAGCTGGGTTTTTCAAGAAGTCACGATTTTGCTTTTCAGTAAAATGCTTAGACCTAAAATCCCTACTTTACAAAGTAGGACTCGGGAGAGTTCAATTCAAGGCTTCTTTTACACTGTCCTGACTCCTTCATCATATCCTGACTCCCAACTACCTTTACTCCAATTTTCACTACAAAATTTTACCAAATCCTGGATGACATTCTAATGTTGTCATCATTACATGATTCATTAGTACCTTGACTAGGCTGGGGATTTGTCTCATGTAATATACAAACCTTAAAATCTGACACCTCAGACTTACTGTGCTTTATTCTGCAGTGTTTTCATAGAGTAATTAAATCACAGATCCAAACTGTAATATTCTTCAATATAATAACAAGTAAAATCAACATTCACTTGGAGAGCTTGTATGTAAAAGAGATCTATGGAGCCATTTTAACTGTGTATACAAAATTTTTGGACCTTAGACACCAAACTTACACAAGTACCTTACATGTAGCCCAAACAGAAAGACACTCTTTCCTGGAGATTTAAAGTTTCTGACCAAGGTTTCTGCATTGAAACACCCTGTGGTCTCTCAGTGGATCTATACACAGCAGGTTAGCTTCCTAGTTTAGCCTATCAGACAGCCTGAATGAAAGTGGGGAGAAGGAATGCCTGGACATTAACACAGTGCTGCTGGCCTGTATTAAAATACTTCAGGTGGCCAGTGCCTTCAGCCACCACCCTTAATCCTTATAGACCCCAAAGATCCAGTGGGCCAGCTCAGTCTTTATGTGCTCACTGCTAACAAGACATGCCCTGAAATTCAAACACAGCAGCTGTTTGCTTCGCTCCTCTCAGCTGTCTTCTGTCAAACAGCCTTGTCGCTCTGTATGCTTGAAGCCACACCAGCAGTGCTGTCTTCTTGCTCTTCCACAGCACAGCCTGCAGAATCCGGCCCCATCTTTAACAGCCTTGAAGCTGAAGCCATAGGTATCCCTTCCACCTGCTCTCCCAGCTGGCTTGCTTCCAACGTACTCACATGACCCTCTGAGGAGTGCAATTCCCAGAACATCTGTACTTACTGTACAGCACAGGCAGTGAGAGAACACTGCTTGAAAACCACCGCGGAGCTGGCTACTCCCTGAACAATGCAGCACGGATGCAGAGGGATGCAGGGAACCACGCCGCTCGCTCCTGCTGGCCCTGCACTCGGATGAACTGCGAGACACCATGACTCAGCCCCAGACGGCTACCAAGACCTCACAGATCACAGCTCTTGGCAGAGTGTGGGATATGAAGGGAATGACATAACAACAATGAAAACAAAGCAATCGAGAACAGGAACCAGAGACTTTACAAGTTCTGAAAAAGCATCAGCTTCTCTGTTTTTGTCACAGCCAAATGAGAGACAGCAACAGAGTAAGCAGTCACTGTCAATCTGACAAAACCTGAGCTCCAAAGAAAATAGTGATAGGGACATCAGCCAGAGAGAAGTTTTAAACCAATACAGGAGAGAGAGAGAGTAATTTACAGAGTCTACAATAAAACAAGAAGCTTCCAACCCACTTAAGGCAAGTAACTGCCAATTCATGTTTAAAAGCTATAGAGGAACAGCCTTTAAGGAAGACATTATTTTATTGTTTTATGTGTTCAAAAGAATAACATGACACATTTTAAATCAACAGGAAGATACCTGCACTAAATATACCTATAAATTAAAATAGGAATAAAAGCAACACTGAAATTCTCTACGAGTTTTTCTACTGTTTTTCTTGACTCCTATTTCAATAAAAAAGTCAAATGCAAGGAAAAGTAGGGAAAGAACCAAGAAAAAGAGCAAACTATTAAAAATGAAAATAATTGGAAAGAAAACAACTACAATTTGCAGATATTTTGAAAACTTAAAAATACTCCTCTAATACAATTGTCTTTAGAAAAGAAAAACTTTGATGCTAAGTATTGCATTTTTGTTTCCTTTTATGACAGCTCATTAGAAGATTAATCCTTGCAAAGTATAATTACTCCCTGGACAATATTCAAAAGGATGTGAAGTCAAGTGTCTTGCACCCTGTGCAGGTAAGCCTCGCTCTTTGCAGCATTCAATCAGTTGAATTTTATTTACCATATCCCCAGGGGAAGTGCTCATATCAAAATAATGGCATCCAAAACGGCTTTTTTTAAACCAGAAAGTGCTTACATTTTCCCTCCCCACCTCTTGGAACTCTCTAGCCCATTCCCAGCATGGAAATACGGAAATCTCAGCACTTGCTTAAGGGCAAAGCTCCCTCACTCTCTAAAAAAAAAAACCAAAAAACAAAACAAAACAAACAAACAAACAAAAAAACAACAACAACAAAAAATCCAAAACAAAAAACCCCAAAAAAACAAAAAACCCCCAAAACAAACAAAAAAAAACAAAACAAAAAAACCACAAAACAACAACAACAAAAAACCTCAAAAACCAAAAAAACCCAAAAAAGAACAAAACAAAAAAAACCAAAACAAAACAAAAAACAAACAAACAAAAAACCCACAAAAAAACCCCAAAAAAACAAAAAACCCCCAAAACAAACAAAAAAAAAAGAAAACAAAACAAAACAAAAAAAAACCCAGAAAAAAACCAAAACAAACAAAAAGAAAACAAAACAAAACAACAAAAAAAAACAAAACAAAAACCCAAAACAAACAAACAAAAAACCAAAACAAAAAACCAAAAAAAACCGCCAAAAAACCCCAAAACAAAACAAAAAACAAAAAAACTCCCCAAAAAACCCCAACACCAAAAAACACAAAACAAAACAAAAAAAAAAAGAAAAAGAAAAAGAAAAAGAAAAAGAAAAAAAAGCAACAAAACAAGAAAAGAAACCAGACAGAGGGGAAAAAAAAATTCTTGTTCTGTGTGGCCACAAAAACCCCCCAGCGAACTCCCAAAAGCGCAAAGGCAGGGCGCTCCAAGGGGCGGCGGGAGCCAGCAGCTGCTAACACACTCTAAACGCTCGGCACGCAGGGGACCGAGGGACACGCTGCCCCTGGAGACCCCACAGCCGGGGACAATGCCTGTGTCCCCACCAGCCCGCACCCGGCCGCCACCAGCCCCAGAGGCCTCAGGCTGTCCCTCAGGCTGTCCCTCAGCCGGCGGGACCAGGTGGGACCAGAGCTGGCCCCCGGCCGCCCTGACACCGCTCCCGCCCCCTCCCCATGCCGAGCCCGCTCCCGGCCGCTGCCCCGCCCCGTGACTGCAACACGCCCATTTGCTAGATGCCGCGTCAATCAAGCAAATCCGTCCTTGCGATTGGTTTGTGGTGCGGCAGCATTCCCGTCCCCGCGCGGAGGGCCGCGCTGGTGGCGCGGCGCGCAGGCGCACGCTCAGTGTTGTCACGGGGGTGGGCATGTTCCGAGGAGAGGAGCGGCCGCCAGCGCGCCGCGGGGAGGGGGCGGGCGCGGCTGAAGGAGCGGGGCCGCCGCCGCCGCCGGGGAGCCAGCCTCACTTCCTAGGAGTGCGGGGGGACCACAGCCTGCCGGGGGCTGCGAGCGCTGCCGCAGACAGACCTGTGCGTGTGCATCTCTCTCTTTCTCTCTCTGTCTCTTTTGCATGTGCCTGCAGGACTCTCCACACACGCGCGCACGTTCCCAGCCACCCACCCGCCGGGCGGGCTGGGCTGGGGTGCGGGAGGGCGATGCGGGCGGCGGGGCAGCAGTTCTCCACGCTTCCCCCCGGGGCAGCGCTCGCTCGCGGCAGCCGCACGGGGCAGAGTCCTGCGGGGCGGGATGCGCTCCGCCTGCCTCCCGCCGCGCTGAAGCCGCCGCGGCCGGAGGGAGGAGAGCCTCGTCCGCAGAGACGCTTCGCCTGCGGGAGCCGAAGGAGCTCCCCGCCGCCGCCTGCTCCCGGCTCTCCCGGCGGCCGCTGTCGCCCTCGGCGCCCGGTGCCGGTCGGTGTGCGTGCCGCTGCCCCCGCCTGCCCCGCGGGTGCCTGCCTGCTGCCTGCCTCTGCTCCCTCCTGCCCCCGCTCCGCCGCGGCCTCTTTTGTTGTGCGGTGCCGGGCATGTGCCCGCGGCCGGCGGGCGCAGGGACGGGCAGGGGCGCGGCGCGGAGCCCGGCGCGGGTGTGTTCCCCCCGCCCGGCTGCCGGCGTTGACAATAAATCCGGGATCGCTTCTGCCAATGTAAACCCGGGCCAGGTGGGTTTACGCTGTTTGTCACGAAAAGTTAAGCTCGTTCCTAAACATGCCCTGATCTTGCCCTTTCCTGCCCGTGAAGAAGGAAGTGTTGCCTCGCAGGCTGCGGCGGGTTCTGTGACAAGATGTTTTCGGAGCACCTTGTGAGCCTGTGTTTCTCTGTCCTTGCGGCCAGCTTGGCTCCCAGATGGCCAATTCCCTCAACGGCCGGAACCCGCGCAAGGGACGGATCCTGGGCTTCATCGATGCCATTCAGGATGCTGTGGGCCCCCCCAAGCAGGCAGCTGCTGACCGCAGGACTGTGGAGAAGACCTGGAAACTTATGGACAAAGTGGTGGGTGTCTCTGTGCCTCCGTGGATGCACACAGTGAAGGATGGGGCTATGGGGCTATTTACACACAGGGCAAACAGCTTCTTCCTGCGGCTCTGAGTGCTGTGCT
Organism: Passer montanus; assembly: GCF_014805655.1. Classification (NCBI taxonomy): domain Eukaryota; kingdom Metazoa; phylum Chordata; class Aves; order Passeriformes; family Passeridae; genus Passer; species Passer montanus. Next base: position 2,351,755 of record NW_024373257.1, on the reverse strand, counting down.
GCATGTGCCTCGGGAAGTAAGGGGACTTATGTTTTTGGTTATTTAAGCATCATATGTCTTTTTTTTTTTTTATTTTCCAGTGGCCTCTGGCTATGTTTTTTTAAATCTTGGTTTGTGGAAGGAAAACAAATGTGTGTGTTTGCCTTAGGCTATTGTTATTTTCAGATCCTTTAAAATGACTCAAAGTTGAAGAGCTGTCCTAACCAAAAGCTGCTTGACTTAGACTTGTAATCACATATTCTGTGTGTTTCATGTTGTGTCACGCTGTTAGTCTGCAAACAAGACATCTGAAGTATTAAACTTCAGTTAAGCTAATTGTCCTGTGAGATATGTTAGTGATGGCAACATAGATGTGTTTGTGCTTTTAGGAATGCGCGTGGGGACTGGGGGATGTCACTCTTGTCAGTTTAGTAAACAGATTAGTATGGCATGCCTAACTTTTAAAGTACGTGTTCTGCATTTTAATGACTTACAAGTACGTCTACTATTAATTTTGAAACTAGAAATACACTGTACTGAAACTGATTTTTCAGGAAGCGGGGGGATAGACTGTAGCTTTTTAGCTCTTATGCTTCCTCTCACCAGCCTGATACATTTTGTTTAGTATTCTTTGAAATGACACCTTGTATCACAATCTAGATACACAATCTAGGAGATTTCCTTACCAGTGGTAGGAAGAGTTCGATTGTAACATGGCTGGTTGTTCAGGAGATACAGGCACTCTGCTTTGCACACTGGGTGATATTTAAAAGCTTCCTCTTGGAACTGCTGAGCAGTGAAGATTACTACCTGTTGGCATTGGGTCTGTATGGTGATACAGTTACCACTTTTTAATTCTGTGATTCTCTGTCATTTAATGCAACTCTTTGCTTTCCCTGTGGCTCTTGTGAATAAGATATTCAACATTTCTTAATGCTCATAATTAGTTATACTGGCAGGGTGGAGACTAATGTAGTATGCCTTTACAAATGTTTAAGTATTTTTTGAAGTCCTTGTAGGCTATTTTTGGTGCTCCAAGAATCAAGTATCTGTAATTCCACTCTGTTTGCTGGCAGCAATTACAAACTGAAACCCCAGTTTTAATAAAAATGGTTATTATCACAAAGACACTGTTGAAATTTTCCTGTCAGCAGTCAGGATGCTGTTAACAGTGAGTCCTCTTGTATTAAGGACTGCAAGTACTCGAAAGTAGGTACTCTTCCTCAGTAGGAGGAAGTTTTCAGCTTGGGAACTAGGAATCTGGTTTGTTGTTGAAACCACGTGGGGAATGCAGAACTCTGATTTCTCTGTGTCAGGCCATTTACAGATCTATATAGTAAGGTTGTACCCTAATTTTTTTTGTAAAAGCACAGTTATCAGAAAGTCTTTATCCCACTGCTTGGACTTCTGGATTGCTTTCACTTATCTAGTACAGGATGGCTGTATTTGTCACAGCCCATCAGAACAGCTAGGAGGGCCTGTTTGGTAGAAGTCACTGGAAAGGCTGGGCGCTGTGCTTCCTTTTTCATTTTACTATATAAGTGTCCTCAATTTGGATCTTTAATGTATCCTCTTTAAGCTGCTCTCAGTTAATCAAATTTTATTTCCAAATTGTATTAAAGTATACCAGACAGGATGATGTCATAGTGTGAGAATGCTCTAGCTTGTTGGTTGAGTTTTTAGCATTTGGTACTTGTAGTGAAAGGATGTGTTTGAGCAAATTTAATATGCTGGCAAACAGATTTAGATCTCACAGCCTTGTGTGGCAGTAGGCACAGGAAGGTAATTTTTTCCTCTGTCTAGATCAAGCCCAGGGATTAAAATCAGAAATAGAAACCTGCTCGGTCAACTGTTGTTTGAAATCCAATTTCTGGAGTGTGTCCTATGACTGATTTCTGTGGTGGGTGACTGATCAAATTAATACCTAGTGAAGGCAGAAGTTCTGCCAAGTCAGTAGGGTGCTGCCCATAGTAAGGTTGTGGCTTGGAGGCCTATTTTATTTGTTGTAATAACAGTTATTATGCTTGTTTATTCTTTAACTATAGTAGCTGTGATAATCATCTTATTGCTGTAGTAAGGTAGTTAAAGTTTTCCCCCAATTTAATGATGGTAAGAAAATGAATAATGAAAACAAAGCAAAGCTTTCATCTTGATCAAACACTGAAAAAAGAGCAGTCTTAAAAACTAGTGACAGCTCAATAATTTCTGGTTTGCATTTTTTTTTCTTTTTAAAAATTGCTATCTTCTATCTTTCCTTCATTTCTTTCTGTAATTTTGTACTCTGGCAGACGAGGTTTTCTGTATTAATTACTTGTTTGCAACAATAAGGGATTAGTCAAACATTCCCACCCTATAGGAACTGTACAGTGAGGGTAGTTTTGTGGTGTACGCAAAAATTCTGGCTACCTAGGCACCATGCAAACTTCTTTATGTAGAATTGGTTATGTGTCCTGCTTTCAAATTGTTCGGATTTTGTGATAATGCCAGTTTTCCATGGGCTGATGCTTTAGGTTGGAATAGGCCGAATATTTGTTTGGGTGCTTTCTTTTTAAAATTTAATTATCAGTGTGAAAATAATAATGGAATTTGAAGAGGAATTCTTTAGCAGGACAGAATGTTTCAATAGTGCTCCTGCTTAGAGCCTTGTTTGTAAAAGTTACCATAAGCAACATTGTTGCAGAGAATAAAAAAATAATCTCCATGTAGATAATCAGTGAATGTAAATTGCTATCTGTCCATAGATCTTCCCTTTTTATACTTCATACACTGGGATCTATACTTTTTTGTGGTTTATTGGTATGTCTTATGTAAATTTACAATATCAACTGCATTATTAAAGGGAAAGCAATATTAGCATCAATGTCAAGTTTCTATACTGCTTTTCTCATGGGTAAGCAGTAGCTTTATCATTAAGAACCAAAAATACTTCAATTTCTGTGTAATGCTGAAGATAATATTTATTTTATGGCTAGCCTTGGTTTTCAATGCTTGCATTGTATAAGAAAGCTGACCATGTATCTCTGGACTTGCAGGAAGCAAATTACTGTTTTTAAAACACCATCTATGTTTTAGAAAGTTTTTATCCTGTAAATAAATGAAAAATGAATATTGCTAACACGTAACTCAGGTGTTCCTTTAAACTGTGTATAAATTGTATGAGTTTTTGTTTTTGAGTTTGTAAACCTGATGGCTTTTAAAACCTAGACTCTAGCCATGTATTACTGTTAGAGAATAATGGTATGTTGAGACTAACTTTGGGAGAGAATTGCTACTATGTAAACTTTGGAGTAGTTAGATCTGTTTACTGCTTGGGCTATTTAGAGTTGTCTGTACTATTTTTTCACACTTCACTCCTCTGGGATTCAAGCTTGTAAAATCATGATGCATTCTGCATGGGATTTTTAAAAACAGGTGTATTTCATCAACTTTTAATCACTTTTCATTCCTCCTATGCATTGGGCCTGAAAATAATTACATTTTCTACTATGAAGATTAACAATATTGACTAAACTCTTTGGGTGCACTGTCACGGCCCACCAGTTGCTTAACTCTGACTGTATAAATGCAGATGGCATTGATTTGCTATTTAGTAATTATTTAAGAGCAAACTAGAGTGCTTCTCCAAAGCTTATACTATTGACTTAGTGAGTAAAAGCTGTGTTACCTCTGCATCTTAGTATTGTGGTTTTCTTTAAATGAACATCTGTCAGCATCTGAGTATACAGAGCATGATAGTTTAAACTATGAGTGGATTGGTTATCCTTTGCAAAACTTCATGTAATTGATTCGATGGTCAAAGTTGGTAGGAAATCTTACGTCCTGTGTATGCTGCTTATGGAAAAAGAATACAAAATTAAACAGAGAAACAGAAGCTTCTTTCTTTCTAATTGGAAGGAAGTAAAATTACCCTCCAAAGTCAACTGTCCTTGTGTGTCTGTGGCATCAGCATTCTTATTGTTTATTCTTCCACTATGGAAACATATGGTTCAGTTGTGGTAGCTGTTAAACAAGCACTTATTGTATTCTCAGGCAAAATGATTGGTGTTTGGGTCACCTCTACTTATATTCTGACGAGAGCTTTTTTTTACCATGGAAAGTGAAATGCATTGCAGTTAATGTAACTTCAGGCAGGAAGAAATCTATGTTGAAGAAGCATAGTGTTCAAACTTGGACCATTTTCCTTATTAGGCCTTCCTGATAAAGTTTTTCAGAATTCATTGTTGTTGCATTGGATGTTGTGGATTGCTGGAGAATTATGGTATCTTAACTGCAGAGCTGCCTTTATGCTGTTTGTGGTGTGTCAAGGCGTTTCTAATTCTTTGTTTTGTGCAGCGTGGCAGAAGAGCTTGTTCAGTTGGGCAGTTTGGAAGTGTAGTTTTGGAAGTGTGTGAGCACTGGTGCTCCAATTGTTCTGACCCATTCACTGCAGCTGAAAAGAGTGTTTAGCGGATGTCCTAGTCATTAGATACTTACTCCGTTTTAGCTGAGTTACTTTCCTTGTATTGTCTTTGACTAGCCTTAGGTGTTTAAACAGATTGTGTTAAGGCTGCTATGCTTTGCTTGAACAAGGGTCCTTTTGTCATATGAGTCAGGGGCTTTCAACTTTGCTTTAAAAAGTGAATAGAACATAGTTTTTAGCAAGAAATTAATTGTCTATATACAATTGGCCTCCATTACTCTCATCTCCGATGATGCTGTGAAAAAATGCCTTATAATTAATATAAGAAAAATATCTTCAAAAGTGTTATGAGTAGTGATGTTTATTTTGGTTAGGGGTGGGCAGGAGGGGGAGAGGGGTGTTAATGTTTTTCTGCAAAGAAACTAGAGTTAATTGTCTGGAAGTTCCAGAGTTAACCGTTTCAAAATCAGTTTCAGATAGATTAAGGTAATGCCTGAGTTTTCACAGAGTTGCAGTCTTTTTGTTTCTGTGATTCTGGATTAAGTACTTGGATTTTCCCTGAGTGTGAGCTAGTGAAAGGAGCTTAATTTTGTCTCAGTTTGCCTTCATAAAAGAGATATTTTTTACTAACTTGCTCACTGCCTTTCATTTTTTTACCACTGAGTGCTTGCTAAATATATACATGCTTACTTCCAGTCATAACAATACAAAAATCACACAGTGATATGATTCACGTCCGCTCCTAATGTGTTGGTGAGAGTTGTCTTGTAAAGAGCAGTATAGATTTCTTTATTTTAGGGGTGTTGGGATTTTTTTTTGTTTGTTTGTTTTGAGTTCTGTTTTCTTTTGAAGAAAGGTCTTGGCAAGTCTTTTGCGTCAGCAGGTGTCTTTTCTTACTGCTTACTTTTAATTGTGAACTGCTGTGGTATGTGTCAGGACATCCTGACTGGAAACCATATGGTTTACCAACCATCTCCTTACAGACCTACTTCCTTTGAAGCCTTGTGTACTCTGTAAAGTGAAGGAAACCTTATACTACTTCAGTGGATCTCTGATTTGAACATTAATATTAGTATTTTTTCAATTATAATGCATAAAGCTAATGAAGGTGTTGAAGAATTTTTGTGTGGCTTTCTTAAAAGCTTGTTCTAAAATGGAAGGTTCTGGTAATGTGCTGTATTTATCTCTCCAAATTCAGCAGAAAGTGTAGCCTTTTAAACTATCTTGTATGTAGTGACGTCAGATTAAAGAAAACTTTCAAGAACTTCTGGAAGAGAAAATACTTCTTCCTTATAATCTGGTATTCTTTTTGAATAGCTGAATGGACTGACTGTTCAAAATACAGCAACTAGCATAAGCAAATTGCCTTTTCTTGTTTTCATATTTTAATGGTATTTGTAATATATATGAAATCACTTATATTCTGCTTGTTGGCACATCTGATCAAAAAGATAAGCTTCAGAGAGATAATTAATTCTTTGTTCATGAGATTTAAGTTAGGGTAAGTAAGTAATTCAGAATGACTGCAGCCTTCTCTGCTTGTGGTCTGCTCTCACTGCTGACTTTTTTTTTCTGAATAAACATTTTGATCTTTCAGATGTTTTTTTTTTTCCCTAGTGCTTGTTACTTCAGAGAGTTGTAAGGCTTGATCAGTGACAGATTTGTGTCACCTGTAGTTGGTCTTGTGAAGAATGTCGGTCTAGTTTCAAGTTTTCACTAAACCAGAAATCACAGTGAACTCAAAGTTCAGAGGAAAAAAAAATCTGGCTTTCATAAAGATTTTCACTTCTGTATTTGGGATTACAGTTCTTCTTACTCTTCTACTAAAAGAAGTTAATGTATGTCTCTGCATGGATGATTTTCAGGTCTAGCTACACATGTAAGATTCTTTGCCCATGTTTCTGACATCTCCTTAGAGAATTCTGTCTGTCAGCCTAACTTCAGTGCTTTTCTGATCTTGTAAGAATGCTATCATAGCCAACCTTTATTCTTTGAAAATCCTGCTTTAGACATCTTCTAACCCACAGCTGGGGCCCTGTTGTCCCTTTTTTTAATCCTGTTGACCTTATCTATATCACATAAAATATAAACAAGTTATTTTCAGTTTCAAAGCTCTTGCAGTTGTGGATTGTGGTTTCAGACTTCATTGCTGGTCAAGAGATGATCAAATATGCTTTACTTTTTTTGTTTCTTTCCAGCACATTCTCAACTTTGAGTTCCTTTATAAGCTATTAAATTATTTGAAAGCTTGCTGTGGAACTTTGCAGTTTATGTCTAGAAATACCATACTGCTGGTGTTCAGTCTCTGAGCCATTCTTCAGCATGTTGAACAGCTCATGTATTTATGTTTGCCTGCTTCCTTTTTTTTTTCTACCCTACTGAGATGTAAATTTCTCTGGGATAAGGACTGTTCTACAACACATCAGAAGGCTTCCTGATGTATTACCTGATCTAAAAATTGAAAGAATAATAGAAATTACTAAGATAACAGTCAGTGAAATGAGGAGAGCTATTGCAAATGTTTTAAATACTGTTTCAAATGGTGCTAAACTTTTTTAAAACTTCTAAGTGCTTGACTTTTGTCCACTCTATCTCCACTTTTCTAACTATGACACAAACTATTACCTGTTTGCTTTGCTGTTTGGGGTGCATGAAGGTCTGTTAGAGGCAGCAATCTTAAGGCAGTGAATTTCTTAATGGTATAGATGTAGAAATTACAGGAGAGGTCAGCAATAGTGATAGGGCTCTGAGTTGAGAGAGGTAAGCATTACAGGATACAGGTTTGTTCCCCTCTCACCCAGAAAAGCTCAAGGATGCGTTTTTTTTTTCAAGTTGATAGATTAGTAGGAATAGGAATCTACTTTCAGCAGTATTAAGATGTTTTTATAACCTCATTAGTTACCTCAAAAGAATGCCACGTTATATATTAGTGACTTTGACAATCTCCAAATGATGTCTATAAAACTTCTATACCACATGGTCTTAATTTCTTCATAAGTATTTGCATATGTACAGCTGCACACACATCTAGAATGTGTCCCTATGCAATGCTTTAGCTGAGCTTGAGTAGCTCAGTGCATCAGCAGTCAAAAACTACGTATTAGTTTTAGTCTCTTTTTCTTCTAGAACAGAGCATTACAAAACAAACTATCAGAAAATGTAGCTAGCTCAGAGACCAATCTAATCTTGTTAAGGATGTGTAGGAAACAAAGAGTACCTTTCTTTTCCAGTAACATTTCCAGTGGAAACTAGATTCAAATAAAGGTATTCTATTAGCCTAAACTTATTCTTTGATTAATATATATTCAATTAATATTTGTGCCATTTGGGATCACAGTGATTCCAAGTCCACTGAGATGTTTTCTTCTATGTGGTTTAAGTGGCAAAGTTTTAATAGTGAAGGGACTACGGGGTAGTTTTGCTGAGGCACTGCCAGAAGATTCCCCCCTGTCCAGTAGAGCAGCCAGCTCCAAGATGGATCTGCTGCTGGCCAATGCCAATTCCATCAGCAACAGTGGTGCCTCTGGGGTAATGCCTTAAAGAAGGGGGAGAAAAGCTGTGCAGAAGCAAATTGCAGCCAGGGAGGAGGGGAGTAAGAAAATGTGAGAGAAGCACCTCTGCAGTCCTGCAGCTCAGTGAAGGAGGGGGAGATGTTCCGGCTGCTGGAGCAGAGATTCTCCTGCAGCCCATGGTGACAGCCATGCAGGTCCACAGTGGAGCTGGCATGCACTGTAACAGAGCAGACTGATGTGGATTGGGATGCCCTAAGCAATCTGTGCTAGAACAGGCTCCTGGCAGGACCTGGGGTCCCATGGAGAGCAGAGCCCACACTGGAGTGGGTTTCTTGGCAGGACTTGTGTCCCTGCAGAGAACCCAAGCTGGAGCAGTCTATTCCTGAAGAACATAGCCCTGTGGAGGGGCTATGTTCTAGAGGAGTTTGTGAAGAACTGTGGTCTGAGAGAAGGACTCATGCTGGGGAAATTCAAAGATGACTGTCTCCTGTGGGCTGGACCCCTGTCTGGAGCAAGGGAAGAGTGTGAGGAGTTCTCTCACTGAGGAGGGAGGAGTGGCGGAGACTCCACTCAGGAGTCATGAACTGACCACAGCCCCCATTCACTGTACTACTGTGGGGGAGGAGGCACAGTGGAAAATAAAATTAGGCCCAGGAAGGAGGGAGTGGTGGGTGGAATGTGTTTTTAAGGTTTGGTTTTATTTTCTTGTTACCCTACTCTGATTTGATTGGTAATTAAATGAATTAAGTTCCCTGAGTTGAGGCTAAGTACCTTAATATTAAGTACCTGTGACAGTGTTTGGTGAGTGATCTCTCCCTGTCCTTGTCTTGACATATGAGTCTTTCATTATGGGTAGGGGAACGGGAAAGAAGCTTTGGTGGGCACCTCCTTATCCAGCCAAAGCAAAGCACTGAGCTTCTGTTCCAGCAAGGAGCTGGAAAACAATGACTTCATAATATTTTTGTTTCCTGGTTTACAGTATCTGTTTTTGAGTGACCTAAAGTCTGTCTGTTGTAGGTAATGACTTTTTAAGCACTATCAGAGTTCAGACCATTTTCTTATGTGCAGAGCTTTCAAAATTATATTTCCCTAGGGTCTCAGAGGTTATGTTGTTGGATAAAGAGAGCCAGCTAATGACAAAGTAATTTATGTCAGTTCTTAGTAGATACTTAAACACCGGTAGCTAAGTTAACCTGTAGAAAACATTTGTGTGAAAGTACTGCTCTTGGCATTTTTGCATGCTGTGTTTTGATATGCTCCTTAGCATATATTAGAGAGGAAAAGACATAGTTTCAGGGCAAACCCACAAAATATTTGGGTAAGCTTGTTTGCTTTTTATAGATGTGACAAGATTAAGTAAAATTTTGCCTCTTTTGACATTGTTGGAATTTCACAGAATATAAATGAAGTAGGATTTAATTCTTTGGGACTGGAGGCTAGAGAAGTATGTAATACCCGATAAATTGGAAAATATCAGATCAGCTTTTGTCTCAATGGTTTTCTTGTCTTTTACATTCTCTTGTTTTTGCTTATAGGTAAGATTGTGCCAAAACCCAAAGCTTCAACTCAAAAACAGCCCACCTTATATACTTGACATTCTACCTGATACTTACCAACATTTGCGACTTATACTGAGCAAATATGATGACAACCAGAAACTTGCACAACTCAGTGAGAATGAGTATTTTAAAATCTACATTGACAGCCTTATGAAAAAATCTAAACGGGCCATAAGACTCTTTAAAGAAGGAAAGGAAAGAATGTATGAAGAGCAGTCACAGGACAGGTAAGTTAAATACTTAAATATGAAGTAGATCATCTGGTCTGTCTGCATTCTTAACACTGTTGTCTGCAGCCATTGTGTTTTGACATTTTTAATTATTCAAAGAGCAGATATATTTATTGCTTGGATTCATTGACCCTGCAGTTCAATCAGTAATTTGCTGGATTTGTTTCGCTGTGTGCTCTTATCTGTCGCTTTGTGACCTTTAAAACCAAGTGCATTTCCTTCATAAAACATTCATTTCATTGTAATTACTTATTCACAGGGCTTACAATATGTAGTTTTTCCTCTGGTAGAGAGAGTGACTGTTCACTTGGATTGAGCTTGACCTCCCTCCCTACCCTAGATCCTTAAACTTTGGGAGCCATGATGGATATTGGCTTAGGGTTTTCACAAGTGATGGAATGAAGCAAAATAATACTCACACTTTTCAGATATTACATGATTTTATGATAAGGTACTGATAATGTTAGTTTCATGTTGTAAAACCTTTTCAGAAATCTAATGGATTCTTGATTTGTAATGGTTCAGTTTTAATAAAAGGAATTAATGCCCACTTTATCTGCGCTCTTAGTGGTAACTGAAGAAGTTTTTAATATTTTATTTGGTTACCTAATATTTTAAAAAACAATATTTCTGGAAATTCTGTGCAAGATCTGCAATCAGATATTACGTGATTTTATGATAAGGTACTGATAATGTTAGTTTCATGCTGTAAAACCTTTCAGGAAATTCTGTGCAAGATCTGCAGTCTTGTTTTGGGAAGACGGGGATACAACATTGTTGTGGCTATTAGTCTTTGCCTTGTGTGGTATTACTGTAAATCTATGCAAATGAAAGGGATATTCCTCTTTCTGATCTCTCCTCTTTTTAAAGGAGATAGTGGGGAATGAGATGGCACGTGAATGGAGGATTGAATTCCTGCTCTTCTGTCTGTCTGCACTTGAGCTCTGAGGCAGGCATGATGGCAGTATAGTTTCACAGCTGGTGAAATTGTTGGTAGGAGTAGTGAAATGTCTACATTCTTGTAAGTGTCACTGCTGTTATGTTTGAAATATACATATGTTCCTTCCAGATCTTTGGCCATGATTATAGCTACTCAGTCTACTGTGGTAGTCTTTTGGGCTTAGTAGGCTATCTGAAATTTGATTGACACCCAAGGACTTTTTTCTTAACATCAAAACTGTCCAGGTATGAGTATTCTTATGCAAAAATGCTCCAAGAGTAGCAAAATACACTGTTTAAGGTATTTTAGTGATCAGTAAAGATTTTGATGAATGAATGTATTTTGTGTTTGAATTTGTAACTGTGTAAAGCCTTGCTTTCACTGTAGATGCATTCTTACCAGAACTCTTGAAAGAGTTGTCCATCACTGAGCCTATTGCTACCTAATTTTGGTATCCCATTTGGTGTATGAAGAATGACAGAAGTCATTGTGTTTCAAAGGAAATACAAACTTGTTATGACAAGGGAAATTTGACATAAGTAGTTTGATTATATAAACAGATTTTATTTTGACTTACCTGTGTTGTATGAAACCCTAATCTAGTTACAGGTTTGCTTAAAGTTAGCAAAAATTAAAGCAAATTTCAGTGTCACTTTTTCAAACTACTTGCTATGAGCTCTGTACAGTCATTCAGGCAGTATGTTAGTAACTCTAGTTGCTAGAGTTGCTTCTTTCCAGTTACCCATTTCATTTCCTGTGTTAGGGTAACAGTGGTGATAGAAGGACGTTTTTTGTGAAGCACAGCTGTGCTTCCTTTGAAGAAGGTGTAGTTAGCATATTTACTGTCTATTTGGGTCATTCTTGTGAGATGGTTGGAGAGGAGGGATTTTAAAACAAATCATACTAATAAAGTGCACTGAATCATAATAATTACTTCAGGCTTTTAAAATGGGTATTTGAGTAGGTGACAGCTTTCTTATTTTGCTTAACTGATGGAATTCAGACCTTGAAAATAGGAGTGTAATAGAAATGTTTTTCTTGTGTTCAAATTGTTAGCTGTGTTTCCTGTACAAATTGCATTCTAACTTAAAAAAATTGTAAGCGTCACTTCATGATTATGACCCGTGTCATTCCAAGTAAAAGTCTATATCTTTGTGATTTCAGTGCATCTTCTTTCATCTACTGGTGATGCTTTATCTGTATGTGTCCTAGTTTTAAGTTGAATTTAGGTGTACTTGTTTGCTGAGCCATCTGACTGCTAAGCAGTGCTACAATACACTTGATCATGCTAATTCTTGGTAACTTAGCAAAAGATGTCTTTGTGTTTTCTTTGCTTCCAAATATGCTTGCATTAGCCTTATTTGTTAGCACTGTAGTGTAATTGTAGCAGTGATCATTTAAAGATTGTGTTTTTGAAGATGCTTCCAAAATGACTGTCAAATTGTAGTCAATTTGTAGTAGAATTATTAGGAAATAGTCAGTTTTAAAAAAAGGTAAGGCAGCTGTTGGCACCTGGACTGTTTCTGTGGTTTTCATTCTTATTGTTTTGGTTTCTGGATAAAAGGGCATCATGGAAAAGAGAAAAGCTTCATCATTCATGAATTTGATTGGTATCATTTTAGCCTGTTAGCATTATTGACTAATCTTCATTTCTACATTGATGGTACATTTAGGAACCAGTGCCAATATAGATGTGATTTTATTTGTATGATGACACAAAAATTACTCTATTGTGAATAATTTATCATAAATTTTAGTTTTCAAAGGTCCTTTGGATGAAACAAGTTAGAGAAGCAGCACTAATGCAGTGTAAGCTTTTGTGTCAGCCTTTTGTATATAATCTGACTGCCACAGTATCTTGTTTCCATATCAAACACATATGATAGCCATTTAGGAGTAGTTGGTGCTGTCATTCTGTACTCCATTGGATGAATCTTGCTAAGAAGGGAAAACAGGGTTTGCAAGTTTGTTTCTTGTGCTTAGTTGCTTCGTTTTCTGAGTATGGTGTCTTCTACAAAATTATGGCCTTTCATTCTTCTTGCTTAATGAAGTAAGAGATAATGTCCAGTAAGTTCTGTAAACTGTACTAGATATAGACTGCACAGAACTCTTTCTGTGAATGAAACAATTTTACTTTTTAAAAGGTTATTAACACAAGCTTATTAGAATTACTGGTTCAGGCTCATCTATTCTTAAAAGGCTTTCTGTGTCTTTGAAGGTTTTGGAGTTGTCTTTTCTTCTTTTCATTGCTTTTCTTTTTGCCCTTTGTTTATTGGGAAGTAAACTAAAGCTGGAAAGCATCATTTCAGTGAAGTCCAAACTTCCTTCCCTTTTGCTGTATTCCAGAATTAGACATTCAGAAAAAATAAAAACTCTCTTGAATGGCAGATTTTGAGACAAATGTGTTATCCAGGTGTAGAAATCAAGCACAGAAGTTATAATAAGAAGACTATAGGAGGAATAAAGTGGCAGTGGGGAGATTACATTTGGATTCATTCAAGGTGTTGGACATAGTCCTCACTTCTTACTAATGGAAACAAGTGGGAGGTTTCCTGTGATTTCCTATAAATCATATCCTTAGAAGAATGTCTTGAAATTGAACTTATTTTCTGACTTTTAATATTGCTTACCTTCTGCTACAGGCCCTTTATGTGAGGAGAGCCAGAAAAGTATAAAACCAGGGTGTATATTTGTTTTTAATAATCTCTTAAAATGCTCCTTGGTTCAGCCAGAGTAGGTTGGCTGTTTGTTTTAAAGTGGTATTCCAGAAGTGGAAGACAGATATTTCTTAAGTAGTGGATGGTACGGATGAAGATGTCAAGAGGAGAAGACCTGTGGTGATTTTGTAGTCAGTGCAGGAAGGTGTGCATGAAGGAAATGTCAGAGTCAAAGAAGTCCTTTGAGATGATCACAAAACCACTTTTGTTTCTGTTTAGAAAGTTTTATTAAATTCTCTTGTGCATCTGGCCATTTTGTGTCTTGATTCAAATTGTGTTTCTATATTGTACAGTTCTTTTAAATGTTGGTGCAGAATTCTTATAGTCTCTTAAATCTTCTAAGGAGGTCTTGCACCTGCAATTCAAATGATAGATCAAGTTCTCCTTTGTTACTGTTCATGGGTGTTACAGGATTTATTCCATTCCTCTTCCTTAAGTCCGCGTTGACAGCTGTGATTCTTGGATCAAGGCCTTGAACTGGTACATTAAAGTACACAACGTTCTTTCTGCTGCAGAAATTTCTCACCTATTTCTTCTTATTCTGAAAGTACAGACTTGATAAGAGGTTAAAATAGTATTCGGATGGGTGTCAGGTGTGCCAGCTGTAATGCAGTAGCCCTTTGTGTACTTCAGTCCTGTGGTGTGAGTAACTTACCCTGCTTCCTTGAGTTACCTCTACTTGTATCACAACCTTGCTGTTTTATTTATAGGAATTTAGGAAGTTTATAACTTAGCTGGCCTCACAACTTGTTTGTGTCTCCAGGCAAAGCAGGTTTTGTTGATTGTGGGAAGGATCCGGAAGAGCAACGTTTTAATTCAGGATGATTTTGTTTGGAGAAGTTAAGATTGTTTTGGCTGATGTTTTTGAAATGTACAGATTCAGAAAAGGATGCTGTTAGTGGCCCTTGTCATAGAGCCAGTTTTGGCTTTTGGTTGACATTACATGGATAACTTGGTAATTATTGAATAAAAGTTATAGGCTCCTTGGTATCCTGTGATTTGTTCTGTTTTCCAAGCATATTATGTAGTTTTTGGTCTCCAGTAAATTCCTCTAAGCTATACATAACCATCAGTCTGTTGCTTAACATGATATATAAACCTCTAAACTTAAACTGTCTCAATACATTTTAGAGATATATTGACTGTTTTACTCTAGTCTTGCTGAAGCTGAGAGAAAGGAATCTAGTATTTGGCTTTTTTCCCCTCTTGTATTTATTTACCTGTATTTTTAGATCATTCCTTCACTAGATTTTTAGTAGAAGGAGTTGTCTTAGTCTGCTTGAAAGTCTTCTGGAGTGTTGCTCCTGTGTGTCCCTAGATAAAGGAGGGTGCTTTCTCTTTCAGTGTATAATGTATGATAAGGTAATTGGAAATGGAGCTTGGCTACAATAAATAGCCTCTAACAAAGAGACTGCTTCTGAGAAAAAGTGAGTGCATGACTGATTAGATGGGGTTGCATAGGAGGAGGAAATGCAATGATTTTTTTTCTTTTTAAGCTTTTATGTTATGGTGAGAATTTCCACCCTCTTCTCCCCTCCTGTTCCTTAGATGACCAGATGTAAACCAAACAGCTTTATTAAACTCTTTGGTGTACCTAACCCACAGGAGTAGTTGAGCTTCAGTGCAGATTTGGTGGAGCACAAGCTGTTTGCTATTTTTGGTTATAGTTTAAATTAAAAAAGGAATGTTGCACAAATGCACTTTTCAGACAAAGAGACTCTTGTTGCAGAGGGCAGGTGAGAACGCGTGGAGGTTACAAATGGTAGAGCAGTATTATGACAGCTTGTTCTCAGCATAAATGCAAACAGGCTGTGTGACTGCAGTTGTTGTAAGGCTGTATTTGAATTTTAGATTCTTTTTTTATCATCTTTGGTGCTTGGGGGCGGATATTGTCAAATGAGAACAAAGGAAGTATTAGTACCAGAGTCACTTAGAGACAACTATTTATTCAGATTGCAGAGGAAGACAAGGATTTCTAAAACCACAAAAGATCCTAATGAAAAAATAATAGCTTGTGAATTCTTATAATTGATTTAGATCCTTGATTCATATCTAGTTGTGTAGAGGAGAGATACATGCACTTTTACTTTTTACTCTTATAAAATCAAACAGTATTTTGTATGTTAGTGAAAGGTCTCTTTCAAACATTTTACAAGTAATGTGGTGTTGGCAGTCATGTCTGAATAGAGTCCAGCTGGTTGTAAGGGGATATATGCATAGTCTGATATTTTCCTTGCTATCTTTTGTATAATTGTTTATGCCTTATGAAATTGTGCATGATGCTGTTGCCAAATTTTAAGGTGCCATACCATTTACACCCATTTTGGGCAGGTGTGAATGCTCTCAAAAAGCACAGTTAGGGGAATCAGTCCTGTAGACTTTCCATATATTAGTGTCCTTTATGATAAAGCTAATGCTAATTCTGTTGCTAGGATTATACAAAATTACTGTTGCAATGTCTAAACTGACATAATTTTCTGTATGATTTCAATTTGTCTTTAGAGCATTATATAGGATGGCACGGTAAACTAGAGGAAGTAGGTGTTTTCTGAACATACAGTACTGTTTCTCAGAGATGTCTGGAAATACTCCATTGCAGTGAGGATACCAGTACCCATTTCTGGTCTGCAACAGCTCTGTGTCTCACATCCCTTCTCCATGCTTGCCTGCAGGGTCTGTACAGGGAGCAGCTGTGCTTGTGAGGGTGGACCGTGGTCATCAACTATAAATAGAGCTGTGTTCTTAGGTACGATAAAGCCCAAGTTAGCAACTTTGGGAACTTTCTGAGGAGCAGGCAGTGCTGACTCCTGAATTTAGCATGTAGTAACGAAGTCTGCTGTAATGGACCTGAATGAGTCTTTCATCAATCACTTTTCTATGTGCATTTGATTTTTAGAAAATTTGGTCTCTGCTTCTCTATCTTAGGAAGTATCCTATATTCAGTGATAAGGTATTTGTTTTAGGATGCCTTCAACACTAGCATGTGTTTAGGATGCCTTCCTCCACTACATGATGGAAGCTGCTTGCCATGCAAGCTGGAACACAAGGAAGATTATGGAAGAAAGAATCCATTTTTATGAATTATATGCCTAAACTTATAAGCGCATATAATTTTATTTTTAGGCTATAAAAAGAAATGGTTTCCTTTTCCTAATTTTGTGGCATTGTTTCCCATCAAAAATTAGAAACATGAAAGAATAAAAGTCTGCTTTTATTCTATAAAGAGATGAAAAAAAGGTTGGGATAATCACTTTCAAGTGCTACACTTGCTGTTTAGTCAATAGAAGCTCTTTGAAAGTTAAGTAAAGCCAGTTTGTAAAAATAAACATGCTGTAGTGGTAATCCTTTGTCCAAGGAATACTTGATCAAAAAACCAGCCTAGAAGACATGCTTGCTATGTATCAAACCTATAGTAAAGACAATTTCACTAACCTGTAAAGAGTAAGAAATAACCTTCATCTGAAAAAATGGCAGTATATGTTTTGATTAACACAGCTGAAGTTTTAGTTCAAAACAAAAATGACAGAGTGGGATATTGATGGAAAAGCTGATGGATGGAACTACTGTATTCCATTCATTAAAATCTGACATACTAGGGGATACTTTGATAATGTCATGGAATTTTAAAAATACTTTGTGATCATTTGACTTAATTTTTTTTTCTTCCTATTCTGCTCTTTACTTCAATATTAATAAAGTTAATTTACTTGACTCATACTAAAAATAACAGAGTTAGTATAATTATTTAACAAGTCTTTTTATCAGTGGCAAGCTAACTTTGTCTTTACAGATCATGCAGTAATACTGTGCATGCTCTAGAATGAGGCAAAGCTTTAATATGGTTAATTTGTATTGGAGGAACAAGGATTTGTTGTTAAAAATGTAGGTTTGCTGTTGTAAGCACAAAACAGTTTTGTTGCTTCCAAGGTGAATATGTTGGCATGTTTCATTCTTTTATACTGTGCAATTCCAAATAATGTTAAAGCATATTCTCTTGAGTGTAGGAGTATAATTTGCTTGATTTGAAAGAAAATGTGATATTTACACCAAAAAAAAAGACTGTGCAATGAACAAAACTGTTAAAAAATCCAAATAAGCAGGATGAATAATCCATGCAAAGGACCAAGAGTAAATTCTGAAAAGTAGTACATCTTAATCCGTAGTGCAGATGCAAAAAAAAAGTCAGTAAATGAATTTCTGTGAGGGATAAAACTTCCTGAGCAAGCAACCAGGTGACTGTCATCAGTGTCTAGTTAATAATGTAGATGACTAAAAACATTTTTAATCTTTCTGTTGGAGTGCAACCAAGGTATTCATTATTGAAGTGTTTTTATATTTGTCTCTAGCATATGATAAAACAATGAATACTTTCACCATCATTTGCTCAGATTTCATGTTGGAATTAAGGAGCTGTCCTGTCTCATAATGGAATATTTTCCCCATAATTTCTTTCATTATGTAACCTTTAATATTGTGTGAAGTGAAATACATATTGAACAGTGTATTAACTTTGTTGTATTCATATCTTACAAATATCTTGGCAGATGAAAAAATTGATGAAGTAATTGCTTCTTCATTTCAGTATATTTGGTCATAATAATTATTACTTCTTCTGGTGTATCCAATGTAGAGATAGATTTAACTGTATTTCTTCCTACTATGATATAAGACAATAAACTGAAGGGGAAACATAGAAATAGCAGAAGCCTAAGAAACACATTTCTGGGGTATACAATGAAAGATTATACTATGTGCTAGCATATGGATTAAGCTAAATTTAATTTCTGTATGGGTGAGGTTGTTGTGATGTCTTTGTTAGATGACTTTGATTTATGATGCTTGAATGGTCAAACAGTGGAGATGTAATTAGTAATTATAGTATCTGATGCAGGATAGATAGATCAGGACTATCTGGGGGACCTGGACAGCCCACCTGATGAGCTAGTCTTTCACTGCTACTAGCTGATTTTTGGCAAGCTGTGACTCTACAGTGGGAGAAAAAATTTGGGGAAAAATAATTAAATTTAATTTTTGTCTTCTACTTGATGCCACTTGTGGGAGACTTCACAAAACATATCCTTGCTTTCCTGTAAGATAAAACAGTGAAACTATATGGCTTTGAAATTTGAAGCAACAATAAAAAAGGAAATTATTCCTATCACCTATAGCAAAAATATGTCAAGATGACCTTATTTATTCCACAATTCTTACTCAAAGTTATCACTAATAATAGTTTGAGCCTTACTTTGTTTTGTCTGTGGTACTAAACAAAGGTATCTTTAGAAATAAAATCCACAGCCAGATATCATTTTAAATATTAGCATATTTTGCATCTACCTTGCCCAATGCAAATGTCTCCTGGTGGCCAGGAATACTGAGTAATAAGGTGTGGAAGTCTTATCAGCTCCTGATTAGCTGCTCTCTCTGTCTGCTGAGCTCCAATAAGCTGTACTGCACTGTGTCAGTTTATCTTGATATGACCAACAGTGGAGAATATCAAGACTCTTGAGAAAGTGCTTGACATACTGCAGGATTGGATCAGACATGGGGTACTGATGGCAGAAAGAGAAGGATCCATGGGCTTGTTTATGAGTGAGTAAAATAAGGCTCTCTTGGAAATGCTGATTAATTACATCTGGGGCCCAGTGTTCACCTTTTTTCCTAGTATCTGTTGACTAACTTATGTTCGTGGTTTAAGAAAGATATTCCTCAGTTTAGTGTTCCCACAAACCCCAAACCACATCCTGCCACTTGTTCCCCTCATTTTCCCCTCTCCCTCCCTGCTGGAGACCTGGAAGCACAAAAGGCACAGAGAACAATTTACTGGAAGCTGCAATGAGATAAGAAAATGAGCAGGAGCAGTTAACCATGTTAATAACAAAAGCTTACAAAAGAGAGAGCATGGAGCTTGACCTGACCACAGCCATGTTCCCTCTGGCTCAGGACCAGTGTTGTCACCTCTCTGACCAGAAGGAAATGACCTGGGGTGGAATGGAATAATGTCCAGATCCTGGCCATGCCCCCCATCCCAGCTACTGTAAAAATTAACCTTGTCCAGAACCAGGACACACGTTCAAAGAAGTGAAATCTGCATACTTAGTGGAAAATCTGTGGTCATTCCCTAGCTTGTGTAGGTTATCCTGTGACCCGTTCTAGTCTTGGTTACAGTAAGAACAAAGAAACATTTTAATCATCTTTGTTGTTTCTTGTGTGTGTGCTAGGCCTCAGTAATGTTCTGAAGGCTTTACTAAACTCTTTGTCCTGAAAAAAACCCAAACACCTTCATTGGCTCTTAATCAGAAATCTTGTTACTTTTAAAGAGGTGATACGTTCATTTGTTATCCCTCTTAAAATAGTACATTTTGGGCAATACAGTATTGTTTAGGAAATGACTGCATGAGAAGAAAATTGCCTCCTGTTACAAGTTTAAGGGCACTAATGTAAGACAGACAAATGTATTAGCATCTGTTTTCAAATTGTTCCAATGGAAAATGGTCCTTAGCCAACAGAATATTTTGTGAACTCATTTTGGAGTTGATTCTGAGTCATGAATGTCTGTCATGGGAAGTACGAAATGCAGGATCAGTAATAAAATATCTTGTACCCAAGAACATTTGTTGGAACAATGTTCAATTTTTATTTTAAAGCTGTCGTTAATTGGTGAGACCTGACAGGTGTATATCCTAGAGCAGGCCTTTAGTTCTAACTGCTCTCCAATGGGAGAATGTGAAAAGACAAAGAGAAACACCTTCAGATGTTTTTCATGTGAGCAGTTTTGAACAGTTTATGGGACTGTAGAAAATTAGTTGTTGTGTAACTTCTAAAAAATAGAGTTAATGTGTTACCTGATTAATTTAAGGTCTACTATTAAAATCCCTGAGCACCATTCTTATTTTTGGAGAACACTTAATTTTGACAGAACAAAAATAATTTCTTTAAAGTCAGAGTTAAGTTTTAGCAAATATGGTGTGTAAGCCTTCCATCAGCTCCACTTAGGGTAGAGCTCTGTAGGTTGTATTTAATCCTCTATAAATGTCATGTATGTTAAAAGAAGACATAATGCAACAAATAGAGCCTGAAAACATTTCTGTTTGTTGAGATATACAGCCTGTTGTGAAAATCCTGAAGTGGAGAACCTGTGTTCCAACTGTTGTTTGTCATTAAAAATGATGACAGTCTCTGTTAAGAACATCTGCTTGCCTAATGTGCCAGCAATAAAGGAGATGTCTATGTTATGTTAACTTAGCTTGTTCTTGTCTCTTCATTTCTAAGTATTTGGTTTTAAAACACTGGAAAAAAACTAATCTTTTTGAAATGAAATATTGTTGTAGCCTTCAGCTCTGAAACCCTATAATAGGAAAAGCACATATTCAGTTGCTAGATCAACTCAATAATGCTGAGTTGGTCATAATGAATAGGCTGTCTCTGTATTTTTTGTTTTGAGTTTGAACAGCTATCCTTTATTTCTAGTAGGTTATTTTTTCACTGGTTGCCTGAGTCATAGTAGGTCACTTAGATGTAAGTATTATGCCATTTAATTTACAGTATACAGCAGTTCCAAGTTTTTCTAGAATTAAGAGTAACATTTACAGTTCCATGCTTTTTGCTTATAGCAGCAGATTAATGGTGGGTGATAGGAGTGCTGATAAAGGGTTGTGTCTGCTCTAGCTTCATAAGAATTTTTAATCCACTTCATAAGTGCATCTTACTGACAGCTCATTCCCAGTGGCTAATGCTCCAGTGGTTTTACAGCTTAATGATACATATTCTATGCTGAAATTGGGAAAATATAGAAAATGTGGCACATATAGCAAATTTTTTTGTCTTGCTTAGAAACTCATATGTCAGCAGGCTGAAATCCTCTCCTCCAGTATTTTTTTAAAATGTGCTTCTTTAATATGGCAGACTGGAAGACTGTATTGTACTATTTTGTTCAGATCTCTGCACATCCTTTTTACTCTTGAATTCATAGCTGTAGCAAATACACAAAGATTAAAAGCAAGAAAAAAAAAAGCCACACAAACCCAAAAGTATGTAGCATCCTGTTCATGTGTTTCCTTTTACTGTTAATCCCTGTAATTAATGCCCTATGAGGAATGGGGCTCTAATCACTTACAGAGCACAGCCATGTAAGAAGACAGTGCTCGTCTGGGGGGTGTTCAGCAGGATGGAGCAGGGGTGACCCCGTCAGTGTCCAGCTGTCCTCCAGTCTGTGCTTATGGGCGTTCATTAACTACACCCACGTATGACTGACAGGCTTGGAATAATTGCCTGAAAGGAATCCTGCCTTGTGAGGTGCCACTGAGAAAGACTTGCTTGCTTCCTCTATTTTTTCCACTTCCATTGGGAGGAAGAAAGGAGTGGGGGAGGGAAGCTGTTCTGTGTGGGTCATGGATCTCAACAGTCACTTTGAAATAATCTTTAATGAATCTCAATGCCAGGAAGAGATGTGTTTGAATACCACATACCAGTTTTTTAGTGGCTCAAGAGGAATATGAATACAAAATGCTTTTCTGAAAGTGCAGAAGGTTTTTTCAGAGTTTCCATTTGTTTGTGCTGCATGAATTTAGTGTTATTGATGCTAAACTGTCATGGACAACCTAAAAGATAAATAGTTTTTTAAAATCCTCCAATATATCTTTAAATGGATTTGGAGTACAGATTTTTGGATGTTTGTTTTAAAAATCAGTTCTTTATTTAATGATTTCTGAGAATGCAGTTCGTTATTGGAATGGATTACTGAAAGAACTTTTGACATATGGTCTCAAAACTTATAAGCACCCAGTCTACTGGAAAGGGTAATATTAGTGAAATAAACTAGCTTATGTTTATTTAGAGTAAACAAAGCAATAAAACAGAGCAAAACCCATCTTTTGGATTCTGTTTTAACATGGTAAAACTGTCTAGTGGCCAAATACTTCAAACATAATTGAACAGTAGAGTCATATCTGTTACACCGGTTTGAGGCACCTGTTGGGAGAAAAAGCTGTGTAAATGTACTGTTGCTTTGTTTGTTTGTGCTTTGTTTTCAAGTGATGTTGTACTGTGCAGAAAGTCTTTCCAGGTCAGTTTTTTCCTAGGGCAGTGATTTGTTCACACTTGTTTTAATCCTGTTAAAGTGTTCTCTTTGCCATGTTCTTGATGTGCCTAAATAAGCTAGGAGGGGGCAATGACAAGTAAACCTTAGAGTAAAATTAATTGACAGCTGTGAAGACATTTAAGTTGTGGATATTCATGGATATGCAATTTAAGATACCTGTCATATCCTTCTGTATCCTTGTGGAACATCAGTTCTGTGAATGCCAGCCATTTGCTGTATTAACAGAAGGAAGAGTATTTGTCACTGGAAAATTAGTGTATGGGTTAGAGTTGCCAAGGAAGGGTAAAAAAATGTCTCAAAGGATGCTTCATGTTCTTTTTTACCTTTATGTATATTTGTGTCTCTCTATAGCTTTGCTGTATGGTAGCCTTTCTTACTTGTTTTTGTTTCTAAAAGCTTAGCTAAGAATTTGAAGTGAAAGCAAATGGAAAAGTAGTGCTGATTTTAGTACAGCTCCCATATATTCTATTCCTGGATTTTCAATTTGCTTTGTCTAACAGCAGATGGTCCATCTATTGTTTCATTATTCTTTGGGGAGTCTGACCCTCTATAGTGGGTGTGTGCTTTAGTGGAAAAAGAACAAGTGAAGTGTTGTGGGGTTTTTTTTGTGATGGGTATAATTCACTTTATTAAACTGTTGATGACCTCTGCAATTCTAACTCTTAAGATTTGTTTTTATTTGAATGCTTGCTATTGTGTGTAAATTCTGTCATCAAGGTAGTTTTTTCTTTGTTGAAGTGTCAAGGGTAGTTTTGATTCAAAAGGATTGTTCACTGCTCTAAGTGCTGTTTTGTGAAATGGCATAATTTTACCATATGCCTTGGGTTCTGTTTGAGATACTATGAATAAGCAGTGTGAGTGCTTTCAAAGAGGCATTCCTGCTGTCCCACATCAACCATGTGGGCTTTCAGCTAAGCTTCCCAGGAAGTCAGCAACATATGTGTACACAATGTGTGTATTATATTGGCACCCACTCACAGTGTTAAAGATGTGTCAGCATTTCCAGAATAGTTCCCTATTTTGAGAGCCTTGTTTTAGCCTGCATGTGAAAGTTGTCTGTGATGGAACTTTACACACAGTCTCAGCCATTGTAGTTTTCAAGTGTGACTTTTTGCCAGGTGAATATAAGCTGAATTAAATTACTGTATGCAAACTGAATGGAATACATCTAGAGGTCTAGTGTCATGATAAACTCTTAACTCTGAGGCAGTACCTGATCATTAAGTGTCCTGAAGCTATAGGGGATGCCACTATTTTTGAGGAATTGTAAGGGATTTGTGGTAAAATAAGATGGCCATGGGCTTGGGCTTGTTGTCTAAGCTGAACAGCAATTATGTTTTTCTAGTAATCATGTTTGAGTATGGGGAACGTCCATTTTCAATTAATTTCTTTCAGCTGATTGAGGTTCTATCCCTGTAATAGTCTATAATTCATTAGTGTCTCCCTTGTTTGTCAAATCAGTATTTTTTAATACACTGAGCAATGGGGTAAGTCTGTAGCATGTTTAAACTGTGACAGTATTTAAACTGTTCCCCCAAGTTACAATGTTTTCTTGCTGGAAGCCTTTGCCTAATTAGGAAACCATCTTGTTTCATGCACTCAGCAGGGCAAGCCATGGGACAGGACATGCTGATTCTCTAGCATGTGGGTGGCTGTGTAGGAGCAGAGTTCACACTGGATGTTGAAACAGGCAGACTTCAAGCATTTCAGTTTGTGTGCAGGAGCAATAACTTGCTACTATAGTTTCAAAAGCTACATGCTGTAAACAAACTATTATGTTATAGCTTGGGATTTACTTGTGTGTGATTGTATTTTCTGGACAGAAGTGTTATTTTGAATTAATGTGTTTTCACCCCCCTTTAGCTGAATGCCATCTACAACCCTCCATATATAAATGTCAAATGGTTTCATCTGAGCACCAGGGGTCAACAAGACAAGCCTGCAGTTTGAAGATAAGCAAAGCAATGCTCTTCCATATTCTCTCAATCTGAGTTGAGAACCAACACCCCTGGAAAGAGCTCCTCTGTGCATCCCTGATAGGAAAGATAGGTAGGAAAGATAGGTGGGTGGGACATTACTGTAAAAACACTTCCCTTGTGCAGCCCTACACATCCAGTGGTCCCACATTTCTGCAGTGGTAGATCATTCTAATTATTGTTTTATATGGAATGATCCTGTTTGTGACTTACTTGAACCTCCTGGGAGGAGCTAGATGTGCAATACATCAGGTAATATGCATAGTGACAGCAAGTATGCAAATTGCTGACCTTAATTTTTGTGCCTCCCTTAGGAAACACCAGTTACTATTGATAAAGGAATATTGTATTGACAGAAACCTGAGACTTTGTGTTCTGAAACCCTGTCCATGCACTCCCACCAACTAACCATAACCTCTCCCCAAACTACGAAGTATCTTCTCGAACCTGAAACTTGGATTGCAAAGGACAATGAGCCCAGATGTTGCAAGAGCTTATCCTCTGTAAGCTGGAGAGGTTAAACCCTGAAGCAAACACTAGTGTAACCTTTTGAACCTTTTTGGGAGTGGGTGGAGCTTGCAGGGGAAATAAAGACCCAGGTGATGACCTGGTCTTCGATATGATCAGGTAACTGGCAGGGCTCATAACACATTTATGTGTTGGGTACGCAATCCAACTGCCCTTCTGATTAGATGAATCACTGTAGTCTGAGTTTCTTTTAGTGTTAGTCCAAGAGAATTACATTTCTGTAATGAAGTCTACAGGTCACTAAGGCATTAAATCTTGTGTAAAGATCTGATTTACAGTACAGTAAGTGTGCATAGATGGCCAGCCACTACTGTGTCCTGCAGTAAATAGCTTTGCAGGATGATGGCCATAATTTGTGATTAGAACGTCTGTGTCCTATTTTCCCCATCTGCAAAATGTGATTGTTTACTTAATTTATTCATGCTTGTAAGTGCTTCTGTCTTTTTAGCATCAGACTGCACTGATGTTGGATTAAATTCCTTTGGCTGATGCCTAAGCTCATATTTGCACATTTCCTCTGAATGATCCACATCGGAGATGAAGGGAACTTGCACAAACCTCAGACAAAGTCAAAATTTCTTTAGGCATTTACTTTTTAAGATACCATCTAATAATACTTGAAACTGTGATAGGAACATATGCAAGTTGGAGTGTTTTGATGATATTCTGGAAGTTTTAGAATAATTTAAGTTTCATATAGATTTGATTTTGCTTAATAAAGTGTACTTGATAGCATTCTAGTTTTATGTATTCTTTTGGAGTCTTTCATAAAGACCATAGAGTTTCTGGGTTTAATATTATAAAATCAATTTTCATTTACAATGGCACGCTCCTTTCAAGAGTAACTAGATGGATGATAAAATGCACACCAATCATTAACAGAAAAAGGTGTTTGAATTGCTTTGGATTAGTCATATTTCTTATTTTGCAACTACTTTCATTTCTGTGTAAATCCTGCATACCCTGGAGCTCCCACTGTAATGGTTCTGCCTCATTTCCATAATTAGCATTCCCTCCCCACTGCAGTGTTGCTAAAATGTCCCCAGGGTTCCTTCTTCCACAGGGCTTCATTCCCCAGTGAATTTAGGATGAATGTATGGCGCCCTGGGGAGAAAAAATAATATAGTCAGCAGATACAGCTGTCCATGACTGCAGTGTTATAACATAGTTTTACACTGACAGCTGAGATTTTATATACTCTTTACTGTATAATGGAAAGAACTAAGTAGTAATAATGCTGTCCCATCAAGGACTATTCAAACAATCACATGTGTTTAAATAGATACTCTTTCATCTTTGAATAATTAGAGAACATTTCTATTTTGCCAGTCCAGCAAATGTTCACCAGACCTTCACAAAAAGCTTACTTTATTCTTTTTGATGTTGTTAATGTTTGAATGGCACTTTTATTTGTACAGTACTTTAACTCTTCAAAGTGGTCTTACAAAGGCTAGTTAGATTTTTATGTTCAGAGAGATTTATTTTTAAACAACCATACTTTAGCTTTTTAGCTTAGATACTTGATTACACTGAGAGTTTTACTTTGCTTCACAATTCAGTGTACCCTGTCTAGTATAATTTGTTTGAAGAAATCTGCACATGAACCATTAAAGGATAAGTACTTGATACTGCCTGAACTTGTGCTTTCCAAGTTAAATAGTGGAAACCTTTCCTCACTGTTCTGTTCCCATTCTGTTCCCAATAAAATATTAATAAGATTTTAGCTGGAAATTAATTTGAAATTTGGTTTGCGTATTGTGGGGCAAAGCAATGCAACAGAGATTAATGTTAAAAGATTAATTTACTTCTTAAGTAAGTGGACTGAACTTGGTGCAGTCAGAGTTGGGATATATTACATTGAGCTTTGTGTTGATCTTGTAACAGTCTTAGAAAGTGTTAGGTATGGCCAGAGAGGGTTGGAAGATAAAAGCTTGCTGAGGAAGAGTGAAGGAGAGGCAAGATACATGAGGTCCTGACTGACCCACGCTTGAACCTGATATCTTTGTGGCCTGTGACTTTTTGGCAAATCAGTAAGCATGACATGAATAACATCATTCTGTTTTCTGTTATAACATTATTCTGTTTTCTGTTATATTTAGTAGCACATGATTGGTTTAGTTTGTGTGAAAGCAAGTGACACCTCAGATTTCTTTCTCTTTAAATCTCTTTTTATGGATAGAGGTGGAGGCATTTAGAGTAGTTAGTCAAATTTATTAAGAGTTCATGAGAAAAAACACACAAAATGCACATGTCTTAATTTCCCCTGGCTATATATGACCTCAGTGTTTTGTTCCTGAAAAATCAACATTTAGTCAATAGCTCTCTCCAAGGAGTGCTTCAAGTGTGTAATTTAATTTGATTCCATTTGGTTTATGATACCTACTTAATCTGGAATTTGTGGCTAAATTGAAAACTGAACTAAGTTTATGTACCTCTTTTAAGTCAAAGGTAGTTGGAGGGTTTGAGTGTTCTTTGCAGTGAAAAATGAAGCAAGATTTATTAGACAGCTGAATGTCTATTCAAATCTGATTTACCCACCAGTAAGTTCTAATTTGTTGTGTGTTCATTTTGACTCAAAGTGATCTAATTCAAGTGCTTTGATTTCATTTTCTCTGTCCCTTACTGTAAGTTTTAAAGGAAATGCTGAACAATGGCTGCTGTCCAGAAATCTGAATCGTGAGACCCAAAACTGCTGATTCTGCTACTCCTGCCACAACTTCTTCCAAAACCAGTTTGTTGTTAGTGTGTGCTTTTGGATGTCAGTGCATCTTCTGGTGCACTGGTTTGCAGGATAAAATATGCTCATTTTCAGGGCAAAGGCTGCCTCAGTAATATGTCTGAAGAATACAATGCATCACAATTTGTCAACACAGAGTTTTGTTTCTATGAAAGCTGGTATCATCCCAATGTATTTGAATTAGTAAAGTTATACTTTATGTGTAATATTGTAATATGTGTAATACTGACGTAGGGATCAAGTTAAGGATGAAAAGTTGAGCTTTTGATTTTGTCATGTGGAAGTGTTTTGATTTGGAGTGCATGGAGAAATAACCCCAGCTGACTCAAAATATATCAAAACAGAGAGCTGCATTCTATGGTTTTTATGATATTACTTATATCACTGTTGGAGATGCAACTGCTCTAAATTTTAATATCTGATAGTGCATGGAGAAATAACCCCAGCTGACTCAAAATATATCAAAACAGAGAGCTGCATTCTATGGTTTTTATGATATTACTTATATCACTTTTATGATATTACTTATATCACTTATATTACTTATATAGCAACTGCTCTAAATTTTAATATCTGACTTAGCAAAATAGTTTTATAATACTAAGGTTTTTTGTTAAAGAAACCCCTCCTGTTTAATTTTTGTATCATTATTTTAATAGCCTTCTATGATAAGACAGTTTATGTCAAAGTTAATATATGTTTTCATGTCTGTCTAAAACTTGACAAAAGATGAATGCACTTTAAGACTTTTTTTTTTTAAAGCATTATTTTTAAATGATTGTTGCATTGTATTTCTGAAAGTTGATTCAGAATCATATCTAGTAATGTTCTAATGTGTAGATAAAGACTTGGAAGCATTTGATTCTGACCCTCACATGCCAGTGGTTTATATATTTTACGCAAAGACCAACCTGTTAGTGTTATGTGTTAAATAAGTACAGGTGGGATTTTGGCCATATTCCTGCATTTTATATGGTATTTAGTTCTTAATAAAAAAGTACTTTTAGATTTTTCTTCAACTATAGAAATTGTGGAAATTGAGACACAGAGAGGTGTGAAACCAATTTTTCTAGGATTATGTAGCTTGTTCAGAGCAGTGCCCTGAAGAGTGTCTCTGGCTTTCAGGCTCTTGCTTTGATTTCTGTATTATATCATGCGAAAGATTTTTCTGCTTCCATATTTGTATTAAAAAGGGGAGGATACTTAAGAAGATATTTGCCTTTGTTAAACCCCTTTCTGATCTAGGGATTTGCTGTAAAACCAGGACGATCTTTCCTGGAAAAAAATGCACATTGGATGTAGAATTTCTAGGACAAATTTGCTTTTTATGCAGATAGCTACCAAGCTGGATTAAAAACTCTTCAGACATTGTCTGGCATCAAGCATATACGCAGTGGATATAATGGATAATAGCAGAACCACATTACATAATGAAATTTCCATGAAACGTTGGATTTTTCTGATTTTGTTTATTGAGCAAAGCTGGAGTAAGTGAACTTAATCAGTTGTAACCATTTCTTTTTAACTGCTTGAAAATGGGAGAGTGGACTTAGTTTCTGCTGCAGTAACAGGAAAATAGAGCATTTTTGAGTTAGTTATAGTAGTACAGGTAAGATGCAATGCAATGATTTGCAACAGCATGTGAAAAAGGTGCCAAGTTGAGCAATAGGCATCAATGACTCACTCATGATTATACCTACATTCATATTACCACTCTTGTATCTAAGTATTCAGAAGTCTGTGATGAGAAAGTGGAGGTTTTAAAGTTAAATCGAACAGTTATTTCCAAAGGTCACAGTGAATTTTTTCTTCAGCTGTACTGAATAAAGAAATGCTGTTCTCAAAATGATCTTGCCCTTAGATAGAAGTGGTTCTCCTGCAGCTGGCTTTTGTTGCTGTGCCTGTCTGAATGTAGGGAATGCTGCAGTGTCTTATGTCCAGTGTCTCCATTTTCAGTACAGAAATGCTCCCAAGCTGGAACTCTTGAACAGATAGTCCTCCAGGACACAGTTGGGGACACAGAAACTAGTTTTAAACTTCAGTTTACACAGCTTGGGAATTGGGTCTTGTGGGAATCTTATCTCTTACTCCTTTTTGAGTTTATATTTATTTAGTTAGCTTTCTATAATGGGAATTAAGTCTTTTTCTGAAAAAGTAATGTTAGCATTGAACAGTCAACTCAATTTTATTTCTTGTTAGACTTGGATTTCCAAGTGGGCTTGCTGATCTTAGGATTTGCATAACTGAGGTTGGAAGGGACCTCTGGAGATCATATGGTTCAACCCCTCTGCTCAAACAAGGCCACCTGAAGCCAGTCGTCCAGAGACAGGGGGCAGAAAAATAATTAATTTTCTTCACAAGTTTGAGAGAAGGTCCATGTCCTTTATTTTGGTTCCTGCAGAGAGCAGTCACAGCTATGTATAAATCACTGTCCTAAAATATAATCTATTTTAATGTTGTAGCAGCTGGCATCAGGTAGATTTTTCTTTCTTTTTTGTCATTGACTCTGGTTTCAGTTTAATACTTACTGAGTATGTATCACACAGACTCATGTGAATGAAGTTAACAGGATGTCGTCTATTGATAACAGAGATTTCCAGTCCCTTTCTCCCCTGCCACCTTTTTTTTTTCCTTCTTTGGAGGAGGAAGGCTGTGGGGAGCTTTGGGGTGTGGATACATCTGATGCTGCCTTTGCTGAGCTATGATCCACTGCATGTGTTTAATAGATACCAGCTGGATGACAGTAGAACTGAAAACAGACTGGGTAAAGCTCACAGAGCCACACAGACAAATTTGGTTGTAAATGACTGGAGAGGAGACCTCCCTGCACACTTCAGTTTGGATAAGGTGACATATAAGAATGGAGCAATGTTGGCACAGAAGAGGAATGTAGTGTGAGAGAAGGTCCACTGAAAAAGATGTTCCCTGGTGATGAGGAAGTGGCTAAGGCACCTTGAGTTCTATTCAGTCTTTAAGCTATAAAAATTGTTGAGCTAACAAAATTCCATTTTGAAGGGAAGAAGGCAGCCAGCATGATGCGAGGGTAATTGATTTTGTCTGCTAATTTGTGTGTATGTTTTATACAGAAGGACGTGTGCAGTTGAGCTGCAAGGAAGCAGATTGTAGATGGAGGACCAAAGCCTTACCAAAATGGTGTAAATAGGTAAAAACTCGTAATAGAATTCTCTTTTTTTTTCTTTTTAAGCCATGCAGTAAGCATAGACTATTACGCCTGCTAAATCTAAAAGCAGTATGTGACTTCCAAAATAAAAGAGCACAGAGCAAGATCTTTGAGGCAGAGCCACATGGCTTTCTCACCCCTAAGCTGAATAGGGAAGAACCATGGAAGCAACCTCTGCTCTAGGTATGTTTCAAGAGAGAGCACTGTTAGTAACGTTTAGTTATATGTAAGAAAAGGTAGAGTTACAGAAACTGGACAAATGGTATATGGTATTTCATGGAAGGGTATGTCTGAAGATGGGAGACTAGTACCTGGAAGTCCTTCACTGTAAGTGGCCTGTTCATGTCAAAGGTGAATGTGGCCCTTCTAAAGCTGTACCTCAAAACTCACCAACCATGTAGATTTTTAAGCTGCAGGGTTTAATTATGCTTAGAAAAACAGAATATTAATTTGCTAGGCTATAAATATAACACAGTGAGAGACTGACATTTTAAGGCTCAGGATGTATTCTGATGTGTAAGACATGCTTATTTCCTTGAAGAGCTGTTAATGAACTCAGGTCTCCAATTCACAGATAGTTCTACTGATAGGAAATAACTCCAAAGATATTCTTGACCAGTTCCTTGGTTTGGCTCCCAAGGGATTAGTTTATCATACTGTGTTCTGAAGGGAAGTATATAATGCAAACAAGTCATCAAGGAAAGGTAACTAAAGACTAGCTACCTGACCTGCTCCATTACGCCTGCTGGCATAAGAAGAGGTTTCAGTCCACTAGATTACAAACAGTGAGATTGTAGCCTCAGGGACACAATTTAGACTCAAAAGTTTGTTAGCAAAATATGTATTTGTCAGTGAAACACAGAAAGCTGGCTTTAAATTTTGACAAGCACATAGAGATTGAAATTTCTGAGATGCTTCTCTTCCACTCTGCGTAATGTGTCTCTTTTTAATATGACAAGTATTGTAACCCCTTGGGGTTTTAGTCCTCTGCCGAATAGTTTCTTTGTATTCAATACAAGGTGTTCATAATTTCTGGCCAACATTTGGAGATACTACTATTTGTGCTTAGGCCACACAATTGCCAGATGTGTGTATAGTTAAGTTCTCTACATGAACATTATTATCATG
Organism: Passer montanus; assembly: GCF_014805655.1. Classification (NCBI taxonomy): domain Eukaryota; kingdom Metazoa; phylum Chordata; class Aves; order Passeriformes; family Passeridae; genus Passer; species Passer montanus. The sequence continues at coordinate 2,319,769 of NW_024373257.1, read as the reverse complement.
CCCTGCCTATGGTGGGGGTCCTGTGTGTTTAGTTGTCTTTCAGATTTACCACATGTAGAATTTGAAAGCAAAGGCATAAACTTGTCTTTGGACAAGTAATATGTGTGTAGAAGGAACTAAGTTTTTTTTATGAAGAAGAATGTATAATTTTAAATAATGTTTCTCTTTAGATATTTTGGGTTTGGATGTTGTAAAAATTGAATATAATGCTTCCAGATTGCTTTAAAAATTACTTGTAGACACTATGTGTGAAGTTTTTCTAGAACTATATAATAATAAAATATTAGATTACCTTCTGTTAAAAAAAAGTATGCAGAACATTAGCTTTTGAAGATAGTTAAAATTTCAAATATAAATGTTCTGTTTATTTTGTTTCCATAAAATGTTTTCAGTCACATTGTATCACTTTTGCCAATGAAAAGCTATATTATTTTAATAATCATTACTCCCAATCTGATGCTGTAGTTGAATTAAATTTTATATTCTAATGTCTAAAAATATTTATATCTATGTTCCTTCTTGTCATAGTGTTATATTTTCTGTTTTTACTGTAAATGTTATGTCTGTGGTATTCAAAGTATTCAAAGTTCTGTAGGGTGAAATAATTTTAAATGCCCTATGATGAAACATAAATGAAACATAACTCTTCTAGCAATAGTGTGCAGTTCTAGTTTTGTGCTTTTTACGCTTGGAAACTTCAATATATGAAACTTCAATATATTTAAACTTTTCATGACTCCTTTAATACAGGTACTTCTTTTTTGAAATTTCTTGTGGTTCAGTAAGTAAAGGATTTTATTGACACTGAAGCTCCCAGAACACTTCTTTAAGAATTCAGTGGGTCCTTCACTGAATTTACTTGCTGTCGGAGCCATACCACTAACCACCACAATTGCTGCTAAAGCAGGCTTCTGCAAGGGCTTTCCATGTGGGCTACAGTAAGCATAGTCTTGTAAGCAGCCTGTGAGGGAATCCGTGCCTTAAAACACAAGGTAAATTAAACCAGTGAGGATTGGTCTGTGTGTGTCAATGCCATCCCCACTGTGGGGCAAGAGGCTGTGGAAGCTGGGGTGCAGCCCCTGCTCCAGCACTCCCAGCTGCAGGAAAGCTGGGCCTCCCTCAGGTGGTTTTTGTAACCATCCTAACACTGTCCACAGCATCTTCTCCCTAACTGCTTGCCTTAATTCACATTTTTTGCATTTTCACTGTTTATTGCACTTAGGCTTTTACAATCTGCCATTCATGTTTTGAGCTGTGAAAGGCGCACAGTCAGCGTATAGAATCCCTAACAGTTGTGCCCTTCAGTGCAGAGTGAAGGCTAGCTTTCATCAAACTGGGAAGTCTGCTCTGTGGACGCCAAAGTTGTGCCAAGCAGCAGCACAGAGCACGTTAGTTCAACATCTACTGCCAGAGAGCTCAAAGAATGACTGTCCTCCTGCTTCTGCTGAAAATAGTAGGCAGGTTTATACCTCACTGTAACAGCTGTTCATCTCTATGTATAGTGCCAGTAAAAAGAAATATTTGTCATGGTCTGCTTCCTCCCTGTGAGATGTTTGGATGAATTCTGCTAGCACAGCAGTCTGAACTACATTTTAAGTACTGTTGATTAAATCTTGCCTTGACAGGGGCAGCCCCTTATTGAGCTGTTACTGACTGTGTGCTGAGCAGGAGCCTCTCGGTAGTTCCAAACTTCCTGTCCCCTGCAAGACAAAAGGCAATGAACTGCAGTGTACAGGAAGGTATTCAGGGTGCTATTGCATTATAGAAGTCTTACATACTGAGGAATTTTGTAGGTTTCTAACTGTTTAAAAGAGATATTTAAGCTTAAATTAGTGAAACTTTGTAAGACTTGGTTTCTTTTACCTGTACCAAATGTAGGATGAAACTTTGTAAGCTGTAGAAGTTTAACCTTTTGCTCCCTGTTTCACCTCTAGACCAGCTCTCTTGAGTCTGTTAAGCTGATTAGTTTTCCTTTGTGCCTATGAGGAAATGTTATTGGAACTCTGTGACTGTATCCTGAGTACAATTTATCAGTATATTTGTTGTCCTTGCTTGACTAGCATATTGTTTAGAGCATCAGGCATGCAAATAACCAGCTGAATCTTTATAAACGCTATTTGTCGCTTCCAATAGGGATGCTTCTATTTTGCTTCAAAGTTAAGGATGTGCTTTGCTAAATCTGGTGTTAAAAGCAAGTAACATTTTCTGAAAATTGAGATACCAATCATATGACATGTACTGATGAAGATGGAGCAATTAATTTGAGAGTACTCAGCCATGAGTTTGTTTATAATAGTAAATGACAATCAAAGTGAAATGAGGCTATTTGATATAATTAATTTTCCATATATAAACATTATTTAAAGTTTCCTACATGGTCTTACTTTGCTCTAGTATTCTTCTATACTGTTACCCTGTGCTCAGATTTTTAATGTAAATGTCTTTCACAGACTGACCTGGGATCAGGATCAACTAAAATACCAATAGATATTTGCACCTCATTAAATTAAATGAGGCATAAACTTCTTGGTATTGCATCAGCTTTGTTCTTAGATTACTGTCATGGTATAATACTACTGATGATGCATTTAGTCCTGGAATTAATGAGTCATGTGATTCCTTACATAATTATTCATGTTGAATTGAGTCTGTAAAATAAAAAAAGGATCATAGAATTGCAGAATGGTTGAGGTTGTAAGGGACCTCGGAGCTCCTCTGTTCCAGCACCCTGCTCAAGAAGGGGCCACTTAGAGTCAGTTGCCCACAGCCATGTCCAGGTGGCTTTTGTATGTCTCCAGGGATGGAGACACCTCCGTGGGCAACGTGTGCCAGTGCTTGGTTACCATCTCAGGAAAAAAGTGCTTCCTGATGTTGAGGGAGAACCTCCTGTGTTTCAGTCTCTATCGATTGCTTTTAGCTCATATCTCTCCTCCTTGTACCCTTCATTTAGGTATTTTTACACATTGATGGGATTTCACTTGAGCCTTGTCTTCTCTACTCTAAATAATCTTGGCTGTCTCATGTGAAATGCTCCAGTTCCTCAATCTTCTTGGCCCCTTGCTGAACTTTTTGCAGTAGCTCTGTCTCTCTCATCGTGGAGAGTCCAGGGCTGGATGCGGTGCTGCAGGTGTGGCTCACACATGCTGAGCAGAGAGGATCACTGGATGGTAGCACTCCTAATGCCAGACAGCATGGCATTGGCCCTCTTGGCTGCAAGGGCATGTTCCTGGCTTGTGTCCAGCTCGGTGTCCAGCAGGGCATCACATCCTTTTCTGACAGCTGCCTTCCAGCTGCATGGCCCCCAGCATGTACTGACCGTGCCTGGGGTAGTGTCTCCTCAGGTGCAGGGCTTGGCATTTCTCCTGCTGAGTTGCCTGAGGTTCCTGTGAGTCCATGTTCAAGGTCCTCTGGATGGAAGCACGACCCTCTGGTGTATCGGCCACTTCTGCCAGTTTTTGTGTTATCTGCAGTCCTGCTTCCTTATTTGAAAGCCTTTAGACCTTCCTGTTCTGGTTGTGTAGAGCCTGACAAAGGCCTCAGTTTTGACTGGGGCCTCTCTGTGCTAAATTAACAGAAATAATAATGTCTTCATAAGACAGAAGCGATGATAAGCACACAAATTGACATTCAATGCAATCTTCTAGTGATTGTGCTAGTGAAGGGAACTGGCCAGCAGAAGAAACTCTTTTTGCTGAAACAGGGTAATGAAGTAAAACTTGTGGTGATATAGGAACAAAAGTTGAGTTGCAAGATAGTCTGAGATATTTGCCAAAGTATTTCCAGTTTATTCAGGGAAAGTTTTGGCCACTAGATAAAGTATTTTTTTGTGCTGGGGTTCTTTGGGAGCACTCTTTTTAGATATTTGCCAAAGTATTTCCAGTTTATTCAGGGAAAGTTTTGGCCACTAGAGAAAATATTTTTTTTTGTGCTGGGTTCTTTGGGAGCAGTCTTTTTGCTATTCTGTCCCTGCTGAGTTATTTTATGGTGGATGAAATTTTTTAAAGCATTTGATTTTGATTTAGCTTTCTAGACTATATTGTTGTCTAATAAATCTTTTGAGAAACATTTGTGTTTGTAATAGAAAACTACAGCTACTTGCAGTTTCTGTAAATATTTCTGGCTACTCAAACAAAAACATCAGTCACTTAAACTGAGAATTGTTTTTAAACAATCAGGAAAGAATTTTTCACCCAGAGGGTGGCTGGGGAACAGGCTCTCTGGGGAAGTTCACAGCACCAGCCTGACAGAGTTCAGGAAGCGTTTGGATAATGCTCTCAGGCACAGGGTGTGACTCTTGGAGTGTCCTGCACAGGAGCAGGAGTTGGCCTGATGGGTCCCTCCCAGCTCAGTATTTCCTATGATTCTACGGTTCTGTGTGATAAACCAAAGTTGTACTTTTTTATGAGGAATATGAGTTGCATCCGTGACATGAAGTCCATGCACTAAATGGAAGAGCCAAGTTGGATCTCTTAAGTACAGTGGTCTGCCTCATTAGGCTTTCTTCAGTATTATACTAATATTTCAAATTACTAATATTGTGGAAAAAGGAGAAAAAAACAGAGCCAAGTTGGATCTCTTAAGTACAGTGCCTCATTAGGCTTTCTTCAGTATTATACTAGTATTTCAAATTACTAATATTGTGGGAAAAGGAGAAAAAATTACATTATTTTGGTCTCTATGGGAAGGACACAATTTCAGGATCAGTATTTATACAACCTTATGACTGAATTTTAAGTAAAGAGGTAGATCTGAGCTCAGCACACTGAAGTGACATTTAAGGCAATGGCAGTATTTTTTTCTTTTTTAGTGCAATATTTTATGTTTTTGATGATTATAGTATAACAAGTAATGTACTTTCAATGCTTCTCTATTCTATTTATGTTCTGATTCCACAAATACAGTCCTGTAAAATCTGTTATTGCTCTTTGCTTTTATAGACTCTGTACTAGAATTATGAGAACTTTGAAAAGTGTTAGAACCACTGAAAGTATGATACTGAGTATTTAAGAAAAGCAAGCGTAACTACTTTAGTTGTCCTTATGCGTTTGGTACAAAAGAATAGAAATATGTTCCACTTCTTTCAGGAGACAAGACTTTTATTCTGAGGAACGGCATGATAAAATTCCTCAGGACCCCTTTATACATGCATGCATTTGGATATGGTTTTCATTTATATAATATTTAGGATTATAAGTTAATGCACACTATTTGCATAACCTCAATGTTTCCTAATAAATTCAGAATAATTTTGTATTTTTAATTTTACTTATACATTGTGTAATCTGAAACTTCTTTCTGCCTACTCGCCTTATTCATGACTGAATATTAAACTTTTAATTTCTACTATGGCATTGGTAAAACCTATCACAGTAGTGTCGGAGTGCTTTGCAGTAATAATTTTTATTCAGGGTATATGCTGGAGGATAGATTTTAGTGGGAAAATTGAAAGAATGGTGAAGTTAAGCAGACATTAATTTTGTTAGTCTGATTGAAACATCTCTCAAGATTTCTACATCAATGTCGGTTCAGTCAGGGGTTTGATAGTCACAAAGAGTTTCATGAATGCAAGGTGAGTTTCAGAGGCCATCCTTTTTGTGTCCTGAAAGAGCAGGAATCTGGTCAGTTCTACCCTGCTACACTGTTGCACAATTGAAACAACCTTCCTTTTTCTTAATTTTATATTAGTAACTTCAGAAGTGGCTCAAAAATTGTGTCCTGTGTTGAGCCCTGCTTTGATTTAGGGTGACTTTTTGTTTTCTGATGTAAGCATATTAGAAAGGGAAAAATGACCTGAACTTACACAAAGCTTCTACAAAAGTCTCGTTTAACTCAAGTAGAGCACGGTTTTACCTAAATAGAGCTGGGGAGGTGCTTCTGGGAGCATCTTTAATGTTCATCTTGCATTTGAAATAGTGAAATTGTTTATAGACCTCTGAGTTACAGTGCAAAGAACAGCTTTGTCTCATTAATTGCTTACCCAAATGGCAGAAAAATGAGTGTGTGTCTTTAATTTGGTGTACCAGGTAAGGAAGTAGGAGAAACAGAAGGTGCTCCAAGTGCTAGGAGGTGCATTTTTTTCTTACTACAGTTATTGGAATTGTACAATATGTTCTGAAAGGCACTTGTTGTGATGCCCGAGTGCAGGACTGTATCTTTACCTTTGCTGATTGACTATGGGGGGATGCAATGCTGGTTTTATAAAAGCTGTCTTAGCTGCAGTCCCCTTTCTTTGCAGCTCACAGACAACTTTGCTGCTGCTGGCTGTTGAGGAGTGTCCTCTTTCACTTCTCTCCCCTTTCAGGCAGTGCCTTGAAATTCAGTTTTCCAACTGATTTTTCTCCAGCACTGATTTTTTGCTTCTGGAAGGGAAACCTCAACTGTTTCAGCTCACAGACAACTTTGCTGCTGCTGGCTGTTGAGGAGTGTCCTCTTTCATTTCTCTCCCCTTTCAGGCAGTGCCTTGAAATTCAGTTTTCCAACTGATTTTTCTTCAGCACTGATTTTTTGCTTCTGGAAGGGAAGCCTCAACTGCCTGAACAGTTGAACTTTGTGGTACTTATGAAACTACAGTCTGTGTTTATACAGTCATGGACAACTGGGACATATTATTTCTGCTGGTATTACTGGGAGCCTTATAATGAATTATTTAATCTTTTTAACACAGAAGGGGAAGATAAATCTGCAAAATTAATCTAAAATAGTGTGCCTAAATATGGACAAAAAAACCTTTTCTGATATTACTGACAAATGTCATATGTGCAGAGAGCTAAAGCTTTCAGTGTTTCAGAGAAGTGCATCTTCTCACATGTATCATGACCATTCACTAAAATCTTACTTGCTGTCCTCTAAAGAAATGCATTTATAGTATGTTTGTGTAGGGGGATCTATATTTGTGTGCTCTGCGTTTTTAATTTTCTAGGCAGTGTACATCTTCTCTACGTGCTTACTAGTCACAACTCAAATGATTTTAAGCTTTTGGAGGAGCAAGTAAAAGATTAATAATTTGTGAAAAATATTAGAATGCAGAGGAAAAGATCTCTCATTTGGATTAATATAAAAATTAATCTAATTACTAGACAGAATACCTTAAAAAAACACAGATTGTCATGAATAAAAAATCAAAAAAACCTACCTTCCATCTTTCTACCAGATTAATTCTGAAATAGGTGCAATTATTATATTAATCATCATCACAAACAAAAAGATTAGACCAATTTGTTAGACAGCCTTTGCCTTTTCTGTTTTCTGTCTTGCAAAAATTCAGAACTAGTTTATTACAAAAATAAATGAAATTTTTAATTACTGATAGGTGTTTTTTAATCACAGTTAAAATCCCGTGATATTTAATAATTTCTCAAAAATGAATTGCAGCCAAAATTTGAGATGAAGCTGACATCTTTCTGTGTCTAGAGATGTAATTTGCAATTAAAACTAAGCCTCATCTCAAGGTGTGAAAATGTCAAACACTGTATTAGAAGCAGGCAAAATAGAATTCCAGACCTTATATTTGTTCCTTAGAGAAAATCTTGTTATTGGTGCCATAAATAATAGACTTGATAATTTTAGGGAAAGTAAGTATTCAGAAAAAAAAAATTCCATTTTCTTTGCATGCAGCAAATAAATTAATGAATGAAGGAGCTGGTGGGTGGTGTTTCTGAGGGACTTCCAGAAACAGACAAGTAGAGCAGCGCTGTGAACTTCTGAGATGTTTAATCAGGAAAAAAAGAAAAAGGCAAGAGGGGAGTGGCAAGGTATTTGTGGGAAAAAATGATATCTATTAAAGTAACCATGTGAAGTACCCAAAAAATGTCATAATGTTCCTAACATATTGTGAAATAACCTAAGTTACAAAAATGGTTTTGGATTTGTCAGTGTTTCCACGTCATGGCAAAAGCTGCTGCTGTGACATTTCTGTGGCCAGCTTGCAGTACTTGTTATCATTTGAGAGATTCAGTTCATGTCCAAGGAGCATCCATGCTATGTTCTATGTAGTGTGAAGTTCCAAATGCAAGTGACAGTGGAGATGTACAGTAGCAAAAGAAATAAAAGAATTGCTGATAGAAACTACTATCAGAAAAGGGTGAACATGCTAAAAATTGTTCTTTTACTTGATATTACCTTATTACTCTGAGAAATGTTTGTCAGGATTTTCTTGAATGTTTGCATATTGATCAAATGTAATCAATCTGTAGTAGTTTTCAATGCAAACAAATATATGATTATTTTATACTTTTGATGTTGGTAGTTTTCACATACTTACTGCTAAGCACTGAAGTAAGAGGTTTTCATTGTTTCTCTGTTCATAGATTGTTATTCTTGGAACTGTTGCCAGTAGCCTTTTACTGTCTCTTATTATTTGTAAAAGTACTATGATGTGAAGAAAATTACTGACACAAAGTGTTACAGTTAATGCATAATAAAACATTTTAAGAGTGATGGTACTGTTTATTTATTTTCTTCAGTGCTTAAAAGGTGGCAAATACTAGTTCTTAAAAAATTGTGTCAAACAAATGGTGAATTTTCTGACCTTCAGAATACTGCTTCAGGAAATGCAATAGTACAGTTGAAAATCTGATTTTGAAGTCAGTCTTGTCTTCCTATAGTCTCATGCTTCTATTTATCATTTGGAAGAAAAAAAAATCAAACAGAAACTTTAGAAAGTATTTTTAGGAATCTCTTTGTCCTGAAAAGCTTCCTTATTAACTGAAACATTAATTCATTCATTTTAGCCAAATTTTGGCTACTTAGTTAAAAAAAAAAAAACAAACAAATGAACAAAAACCCCAAAACTCTAAGATCTCACAGATATAGAAAGCTTTCTAATGCTAATAAAAAGCTTAGTGCTCTAGGTAAAAATTAATTCTCTGTTTATGGTATAGTTTTAGTATTTGGGGTGTGTTTGTTTTATGAAACTGTTTATTTGCCAACACCAAAATATGCCAAAACAGATGCGGGCAAGGAACAAGTTGTGCCAAGATGCCATTTCTGAAAAGCAGTGATAGTGGAAATCAATTAAGCATTTTCAGTAGTGTGTTTAAACCAGCCATGACTGTGTTGACTTTTTCTTCTGCCTTTCCTCCTGTAGTCATAAAAATACCTGAACCATGAGCTGATGTTATGTCTCAGCAAAAAGAGTAAAGTTCCAGTGTTTGATATTATTTGGCAGGTTTTTGCTACACTAGTTTTAATCTGTTTTTAAGCAGTTGCAATAGTCCTTTGGTAGCTTTGCTTGAGTTTTAAAAGCAAGTAACGTAACTTGGATTAATTGTTTTAACAGATTTAATGAGATGAGTATGCTATATCATTATATGCTCTGTACAGTCTTACTTTATTAATTTTACATTTAATTTGGCTAAAGTGAAAGCAAATATCTTCAACATGAAATATTTTGCATAGGAAAAAATATGTAGAAATTTTAAAGTATTTTTAACTGTTTGATCTTTTCTTGGAAGAAAACTGTATTTATAGAGATAGACATGGGTAGAATTTAATGTTGTAATATTGATAAATTTTCACTAGGAAAATTAGTATTACTTTGTAGTAGTGTTTGTAAATATGTACTTTATTAATAGAAACCAAAGGAAAAAAATGCTTAAAAATTGTTTAGGTAAAAATTGCTGGGGTTCATTTAGATCTTCTGGGTAAGAACTGTGAGCTCTGGATGTGAATTAACTGGACTAATTCAGAAGGTCACATTTGATACTTTGTTAATATGTATTCTTCTCAAAGGAAATGCTGTAATGTACAGTTTTAATCATGTCTAATATAGTGCTACTTCTGTGGAAGACTTTTCATAGGCATTCTAATACTTTGAATATGGCTGAATATTCCCTCCACTTTTTTTTTTTTTTTTTAATTCAAATGAATGGTCATCCTCAGGGCTCTGAAGGGCTCTTTTGAAAAATGTGTATGTTTTGTACGTGATTATATTTGCTCACTCAATGAATAGTGCACTCTGATTATGTGTTGTCTGCTGTTTCACAATAAAGCTAAATAATCAGTGTTTTGAAAGCAAAACTAAGTGGTGCTCATTCATGTGTTAAGAGACACTTTGCTGTTGTGTGGCTGAAGTTGTTGACATTTCTGACAGTGTAGTCTGACTTCTTGGTCATTGCACTGGAACAAAAAAATAAACTTAAGGCAAAACAATTAGAGAAAAGACTATAACTAGTTTACAGAGGCAGAGAGAGAAAGAAAAGACTGAGAGAAATTTTAAATTTTATCCTTTCGATGGCAGAGATGCTGGAAAGGAATAAATAATAAAATAATTGGAAAATGTTACTTAAAAGTCAAAGCATTGGCATGTATAGAGAATGTCTCCTTACAAAAGTGTTTGAACAAGAAAGTTTTAATTAAAATGATCCGCTGTTTTTTTTGTCTCATGAGTGTGTAACTTCTCTCAGTGCCCTTCTTGGTGAGTGTTATCTCCTCATCTGTTTGCCCAGCCTACTCTGCCAGATTGTGTAATCCTTCCACATGCCAGTTCACAAACCTTCATTCCTGAGACATCTATAAAATTATTCCATCATTGACTCCTTCTTGGTTGCAGAATACAGTCCTTAATTTGTCACTTAGAAATATTTTCCCTGCTTTCCTCTTTCCCCTTACTCAGTGACTGTCAAGCTGCACAGCAGGGTAGCAAAAAAACCCCATGAAATTTATGTGGCTTTTTAATTAATTGCCTCTTATTCTGCTAGTTTGCACTTCAGCCAAGTGGAAGGATAATTATTCTTTTGAAGGGCCCTCTATGGTGTTTTGATTGAGCTTTTTTTACATAAAGTCTGTGGTCATTAACATCAAATGAGAAAAAAATCTGGCAGTGTATTTGCAGATGCAGTGACTAACCTGCCTTGCTTAGGAGAGTCTGGTCACTGATATACCACACTTGTAGTGGTTATTTTTTTTACTAAGGCCACTGTAGGAGACAGAAAAGAGCAGTATGAGTATCTTATGATCTGCCATACCTATTTTTCAATTTTATGGTGGGACAGATTGGGGAGGACAGAGTGGTCTGGGCCTTATTTTTGGGGTATCTATAGAGAAACTGGGTGCATAGAGCAGCTTGAGAGCTGTTTTTGTAATGGTCCTGACTTGAAAAGGTGGGTTTCCTTGCCTTCAAATTTTCTTACTGCTTTCTTTTGTTTGAACTCAAGCCAAGCCACAAAACCATGCTTGGGCTCTCTGCCCGTTTCAGGCTTTACCTCAATAATGTTAAATTTAAAGCAAATTTTGTAGATGCCAAACAGACTGTGCTTTATAAGTAGAATGGGAAAATGAAAATATATGAAACATGTTTGAAATACCTGAAATCAGAAATTAAAATTTTATCTAAAATGACAGGTGACGATATCAAGACTAGGCTGAGCTGTTATTAAGAGCTTTAAGCTATTTAAGCAAATAGATGGGGAAGGATCTAAGTTATGTGAATAATGTACTGTGCTAGTGTCAGATCAAGACTAGTTGCTTCATTTACTGCAGGCTCTTTGGCAAATAGGTGAGCATTTATTTTTTCCATGACAAAAATTGTTCAGATGAAGTTATGGATTAGGAGGTGGCAAAAAAGCTTTTGAAGACTATCAGTACTTCACCTGTTCTTAAACTGCTGTTTCAAATACCAGTGGTGTGGTCTGGCTCAAACAGCAGGGCAGGTGCCTTTTTCTTTCTTAGCCAGTGATTTTTAATGTGTAGAGAAAGGGTCTGGAAGTCTGGTTTTCAGCCTCCATCCAGTTTCACCTGAGCCTCTTGGACCACCTTTGGTACATTTGACTTCCTGTTGGTCCATTTCCTGTAAAACAAGGATCCTGGGCAGGGCAACATTTCTTAATTCTATAGAGGGTACTGACAGAAAGAACTGTCTTTTCATCCTAAGAATTTTAATTTGCTGAGTATTAATATGTTATAGATAACAGTGTAACACAGCAAGCATCATGCTAATTGATTTTTGTCTAGAGAATGTGGTTTCCATTCGTTTAATTTGCTGGATGTACTTCACAATAGTGACTTATTTTTAAAGCAGTTAAATGTGATGCATCTTTTTAGGGCTGGATGGAGCTTAAAAGGCCTTCATGGGCTTGCTTGTACAGATCATATTCAGTAATAGTTTGCTACAGTGTTTTTATTAATGAATGAGGACCTACAAAATATATATTTCTCTAAGTGTTTCCTCTCCTGTTGGAAGCTGAAAATATATTAGAATTGTTTATCAGCTCCAGAGGTGAAATGTCTGCTTAGCAAAGTCAACATGAATAAGCTTCTTTCTGTATCATGTGGTGTGGGATAACCTTCTCCTGCTTTCGCAAAATGATTTTGTTCCTGATGATGATAGTTTCATTCCTGTTCATGGATGAGGAAGTCATAAAAAGATTTCTAAACTAGTGCACAAGGTAAGTGAAGGGAGTGTTGAACCTTTTGGTTTTGCTGTGCTGTTGTTTTTGGGGATTTTTTCCAGACAGGAAGGGAAGAGAATGGGAAATTATATTTGGGTGGGGAATATGTCTTTTCAGTACCTCTGTTCCAGTGGGGAGATAAAGCTTCCAAGCAGTTTTCCATTTGCTGTGTGTTTGTATAATCAGAATATCACTTTGATTGATGTTTTTACTCACTTTGTCTCCACTTTCTGCTCTTTATGAAAGGTAAAAAAAATAATTAAACTCCTCATCATTCTCATCCTATTTTGCTGCTTAGTGAAGTTGAACTCTGGAGCTTTTCTGTTTACTGCATAGCTACTCTGGTCATTTGTATAAGACATGTGCTAACCCTTTCCTTACCCAGGGTGTAACTGATCCAACCTGAGATGCACAAGAATGTGTGTGTAGCATTAGAGGAACAACAGTTTTGATTGTGAAAGTTGAAAAGGTAGCTAGGTATTCTTTGCTTCAATGTTAATGATCCAGAGAAGGGCAAAAAAAAAGTAAAGTTACAGTTTTCCACTATATTTGATGGTTACAAAAGTGAATTATAGTCAAATATTATAGTGTTAGTACAAGATTCAGTGGGAAGTCAGGCAAGTAACCAATTTTTTTCCATTGGAATATAAGCAAAAAGACTTGCTAACTCTCCAAAACATTTAAAATACAATGCTACTTTTGGCACCAAAGTATCTACATAGGTCTATATATCATATGGCTTTAGGCTGGTCAATTAACCCAGCAAGCCTTTTTTCTCCATTACTTCAACTTCTATATACAAAGTTTTTCCTGCTTTCTATTTTCACTTCCCACCTTGACTTGGCAATGTTTCATGTGTGCTGGATGCAAAATAGTGAGTGCTAAACATAAGACTCCTCTTAGCCATTGGGGAATGTATTCATTTTTCTCCCTCTGAAAGAGAGAGAAAAGACAACAACCTCTGTAAGGCAAAAGCAACTCAATGATTTTAAATAGAGAGGAAAAACCATCCCAAATAAAGAATTTTACAGGAAAATCATATATGAAAAAAGCTTTTAAACTGAAGCTGGACAAACCAATATGGACCAGAGTGGCTCTAACTAAGCATGTGTCAAAATTTCCATTAGATACCTGTGTTTTGAGGGATTTTGTGATTTGCTACTTACATTGTAGGGGACAATAATTAGCTCATATTTTTTGCTGAAAAAACACGTAAAAATGGAAAAATAATTTGGTCTTCTTAGTGTTATGCTGGAAAATACAAGACCAAACACCAGGCACCCAAACCAGCCCCTGCTCCCCAACACAAAAGAAACCTCAAACCAACCAACCTAAAATCCAGACCTTTTTCCCCACTAAGATCTGTGATTGGGCTGTTACATTGGGACAAAACCCCTTTTACATCAGCTGAGGAGCTCAGTTGCAAAACTGCACGCTGAAGTATAATGGCATTAAATTCCTGTGTGGCATGTGCAAAATAAAAGTTGCAGCTGGATGTAAATATTATTTTGAAACTTTAATACCACCTGATAAATCATGTGTGGAAGAATCATCATATAGAGTTTTGATGTGTTTTTTTCTGGTGGCTTTGTGAAGTTTCTCCATGCAGAAAAGAGTCTGGCAATTGTGTGCTTACTTTGCACAGAGGATGTGTTGCATCCTGCCCATTTGAATTCTGATCCTATTGAATTGGGTAGAAATTGGGGTGACTAATTGTCAGTATGGAAACTGATTTTGAAACAGGAAAATTTGTAACAGGTTTTTCACCTGAAAAGAGATTCAAAACAAATCTTACATTTGGGAAGTTCTATGGTTTTTCCCCTTCTAGAGGATAGATTTTTCCCTATAAGTTTCATTTGAGCAAAAGTCGAATCTTAGTGATGGGAGAGTTCAGCTGAACAAAGTAGATACAAAAATGCCACACTAGAAAACAGGAAGAGAATCTTCAAGTGGTCTCAACAAGTATCAGTTCTTCATAAGGTTACTTTCATTTTACAGGTAATCTTAAGTTATGTAGCATTGTTTTTTAGTTCTTTAGCATTTGGGTGATATTTTGTTTTAAAAATATTATGGTCAACTTTAAACAAACTATGCAATCTCTTATCTATATGGAAAGGGGCAATTCTTTCATACAAACTCTCATGGTTTTATATTTTATATTATATTTGACTACTTTCATGTAAAAAGAAGGGGACTGCTGAAAGTTCCAGTGGACTTCATGACATTTTATGTTTCTCCCTTTTAAGGGTCTGTCTCTTTTTAGAGCAAAATTTAATGCCATATAAACTCTAGAATATCTCAACTTGTATTAAAATCTGATGTTTGCTTTCTTGATTTGATATTCTCATGCCTAACATCTTTAGATACTTTGCTTTAGATAAAAAGTACAGAGGTAATTGTATGTACAGTTCTGTATATTTGTGTCATAGTTACATTCTGAGATAGTGCAGTGTTTTCAACAGCTGCTGAAATGGCTTTGTGCTTTTGAGAGTGAATATTCAGGTTTTTACACTGTAAAATTTCTGGTACATTTTCACTAGCAAACGTGCATGCTGTATTGTTTCTTGCCTTCTTTTTATAAACTCAGTCTGTTCTTCCTTTGCTCTTTTTTTCTTGGGTACATATGCTGGTATTCATAACTGACATATTTGCTTCAACAGAAATGAACATTACAGAAGTTTGAGTTGAATTACTATTAATTTTTTTTTTGCAGGTTAACTTTGGTATTTTTAGGCTTCCTTTTTAATTGATCAGGCACTTCTACAGTTGCTGAGTTTCACTGTTGTCTGTGAGCCTTAAGAATGTTCCTTAAGAGTTGGATCCCTGGTGACCAATTTACCCTAGATTTCCACTCTTAACACTGATGGCCATTTTTGTGTTCATTGATAAAATGATCACACAATGAGCATGGGCCCCCCAGAACTCATGGTGTGGTATGTCTAGAAAACACGTGTGCCTTCCTCTAAAGACAGGGAGAGCTGATCCACTGGGCCTGCTGGGAATGGTCTCCCACAGGAGCCGTCGCCTGAATGTGTCTGAGCTGTGTGGCACAAGTCTGGTGGGACTGGGACAATGGCACCTAGGAGTGCTCATGCCCTGGTCCTGTTTTATTTCCTATTACAAGGAAATACACACAAGCCATTGTAGCAGGGCTTTTGAACTCTTGTTAAAACGTATCTTTGCCTTCACTTTCTGTTACAATCGGGGAAGCAAACATTGGCCATGCATCTGCTGTAGAATATAGCAAAGACTGTTCAAACTGTTAATTTTAACACCCTAGTTAAAAGAATTCTTGCTGTCTTGTAACATGTTGTCACACAGAGGTTCATGAACCCCTTCGTTAAGTTATTTACATAATAATGGTCTTTTGTGAAAGAAGCAGCAAAGACCATGTGGAGTTGAGGGCTTAAAGGTAGTGGGCTGTCCTCCCTGTGTGAGGAGCACTGCCAAAGCTGGGACCCTACTTTAGGCAAGCAGTAGCAGCATTGGATCTGCTGCCTGAACCTGCCTTTTCTTTGAGTTGGTTTGGTTGCACAGAGCATGAGAATAATTTATGGTTAGTGCAAGGGAAAGCTTTTCATTCCTGAGGTGACAAAATGTGTAATCTCAGGCATGTGTGTAATTGAATTATTGGTGTTTGATTGTAATATGTCATGCACCTAAGAAGTCTTAATTGCAACTGAGAACATGAAAGGAAGTATGAGACTGGGGACAACACTCAAAATGTGTCTGGAGTCTGAGTCTTAACAAACAAATGTCCAGTTTGTTTACAGTGTTGGAAGGAAGTATGAGACTGGGGACAACACTCAAAATGTGTCTGGAGTCTGAGTCTCAAACGAATGTCCACTTCAGTTTGTTTACAGTGTTGGGGAGGAAGTGGCCTGCTGTTGTTGTATCACAGAAACAGAATGGTTTAGGTTGCAAAAGACCTCTAAGGTCATCAAGTTCAACATTTAACCCAGGAATCACCTTTTAAGCTAACTGCCAATTACATGTGTATATTTTCACTTGTGTGTATCTCAATGCCCTGTGATACCAAAAGGCGTATAAGACAGAACTAGTTTATTAGTTATATAGATAGCTGATACTTACCTCACTCCTTCTTGTAACTGAAAAATACCTTTCAAGTCAGCTGAATAAATGTTAAAATTAATGCAAGTAATCTAAAGAAAATACCAAAGGGGAAAGGTGAATATGGTAGACTAGGCAGATAATATAAAGTTAGGAATAGAAGAGAATGTTATTTTTGTTATGTAATGTGCTAATGTGACATTTACCACACAGAAACAGCACACTGTTTTTATGACATGGGTTTCAGGTAAATCCCACCATATATTGCATATATTCCTGGTATTATGGTTTGTATGAATTTTGTAATAAAAGGATCACCTTGTCCTGTGTAATGAAGAAGAACTAATATAATGTCTTTTGTTCTCTGCTGAGGAATGTTTTGCCAAGCCTCACTCTATCCAGAGGGTAAATGGTGGTGTGCAAGGGGCAGTGAGTGCCCCGAGGGTATTCCAGAATAAACACACTTATTCTGAAGGGCTTTCAGGAAGCAATATCTCTCCCCTTTCCACAAGCTGAAACTTTTTCAGACATGGAGAAAACGAATCCCAGGAAACCTGTATGAATACTGAAGCTTTGGATGAGGAATTCTTAAATTGAGGAAATATTTTTGGTCCTGGTTTTCAGCTTTCCTGTCATTATCTTCAAGAGGGACCTTGTTACTCTTTCAGTGTATTGTAATGGAAGCTAATCATCATAAAAGTCAGTCGTTAAGGATTAATAATTAGGAAAAGGATTTACTACTTGTTGTCAGAAGACAGATAATAAATTGTGGAGCAATACTCCTTGTAACCTCTCTCTTTTTAATCCTTGTCATGCAGTGAGCAAGATTTCAGTTGATAGTGCTGGCTGCTGCAGGCTCTCTCTATGAAAAGAGGGTTTCTGGCTTTTGTTTGAGTCTCCATAGATGGCTTTGCTGTTGAGAGAAATGGTGGGTGATGAGCTAATGAGATGATGGAAAAACAAGATACTTGCTTCACATAAAACTCTGGCAGAAGCAGGATATCTACAACAAAGTTCTTTGTCAAACAAAATCAGCATAACCCTTGCCTGAGGTTGCCTCATAGTTCAGCTCATTAAAATTAGAGATCTCTGTTTGGATTAGGAATATAATACAGTAACTAATGCAGATTGACTCACTCTCTTAATACTGGAGATGAGGTGTTTGTCCTTTAACACTTAACCTGATAGACTTAGAGGTCTTGTGGCTCCTATTAAAATAGTGTCACTTTAAGTTCTGGATCTGGGAGTAAGTCCTAGCAGTCTGAGAAATACTGAGTGATTGGGACTAGTGCTTCAATGACACCTATTGGTGTTTGTAAGCCCTATAACTCATATGGTGATTTATCTTCTGTGTCTTTCCATTATCTCCTAAATTTGCAGGTTGAAAGGGTCTCAACTTCATGGTGTCACAGAATGCTATCAGCTGTAAGTCAGGTTTTATAGAAGCTTCTTTCTGGTGTTTACCTGCCAAACATCTGATTCAAAGTTTTTTCAAATCTTTAATTTTTAGACAAAAAAAAAAAAAAGTCTGGGTTTGTTTTAACAGAGAAAGTCATTGAGCAAGCAGAGGGAAATTTCTGGTTTATCCTAAGTGGGTATATTTGCAGTTCTGTAGGTTTGCGGGATAGTGTACATCTAAGTAGTAAAATGTCAAAGACTATTAAAATAATTTGCTCTGATATAATAGTTCTTGAAACAAAGCATAAATGCATAGGGTTTGATTATTTTTTAAAACAAGGGAAGTCTTTTTCTGTGACAATCCTATTACCTGGGAAAAAAGCATAATTTTAGATCAAAGGCATTTAGTGCTGTTTCTTCTTTTTTTTTTTTTTCTCTCTCTCTTTTTTTTTTTTTTTAATGTTGTTGTAGCTTCTCAGTGGGCCTTCCTTTCAATAATTTTCAAAAATAAGCACTCAGAAAGCTAGGTAGAATTTAGGCCATCTATTCTGAATATATCACCAGATTTGCAGTGGGATGAACATTATTTTCAACCAAGACTTGTTTACAGCAGGATCCACCAAGTTCTGTGGATTGACTGTGGAATTGCTTCAATGCAGCTTGAAAGCTCAGGTTTCCCATGTACCAGTGGGGTGGATGTTTTTATTGAATGCTTCCAGGATCTCCTGCTCCAACTTCCTCCCTCCACCTTGATGATAAAAATAGTGTTGTGTTTGAATACCCATTGTTGAGGCATTGACTGTGAGTTGTATGAGGATGAAATGGGGGTATAGGATCATGGCACTGAATGTGTTTGCCCTGGTAAGCAGCTCCTAGGTAGTTGCAGCTGTACAGAGATGGAGTGGATGTTTTACACTTGTTGGTGGTTAATTTGCACAGGCACAGGTGTGGAAAGCTAAAACAGCACACAGACTCAAATCCCCAGCCTGCAGCAAAATGTCAGCTGTACAGAGATGGAGTGGATGTTTTACACTTGTTGGTGGTTAATTTGCACAGGCATAGGTGTGGAAAGCTAAAGCAGCACACAACAGGCTCAAATCCCCTGCCTGCAGCAAAATGCCTGTGACCTCTGAGCACCTGCCCAGAGGGTCATGGCTGTTTCAGAGATTCTCTGCAGTGTTAATGTTCTCCATTTTCACTGATTAAACTTTGTAGTTGAGGGGTCAGTTTTGGTCTGCAGGAAAAACAGTCCCCCCTCTTGAACACATTCCTATTGCTTCATTATCATTCAAACTTACCATTAGGTAAGCTGAGAGTTTAGGTAAGAAATTATTTATTTAGCATTGCCCTTTCTTCCAAAAGAAGATGTGTTGTCCTAGTTGCATTTTCCTTAAACATACTATTAAAAACATTTAAGGGAAGCTAAAGCAGACTCTTCAGAATTAAGTACTTTAAAAACATTTTCTTATTTCCACAGTTGTGATTCTTTGAGTAATGTTACAAATTGAAAGTGCTGCCTAGCACAGACTGAATCCAAAATTATCTATATTGTTCCTAACACATACTAAGGGCTTGCTTTTGGAAAGAAATAGCTTTCATATTCTCCTAAGAGAGTTATGTACAACTAGTGTGAGATGTTGATGAACTGCTCAGTGTTAGTACATTGTTGCTGTTATTACTAGACTCTTTGCAGCCAGACTGTAGAAAAAGCAAGAAATGGAGAAATCAAATTGAGAGTTATTCTTCACATACTTGTGCATTTTGACTGAAATAATTTTTTCAGATATATTGAGGTCTTAGCTATTGAAATTGAAACTTACTATGCCTTCTTAATCATGAATCTTCTGTTGCTAGCAAGGGAGCCTGCTGTGAATCATATATGCAATTAAGGTGACTAAACCTGGAGGAAAATGTGAACTATAAAGTTCTGAAGGAAGAATTAGAGACATAAATTTTGTACTTTTCATTTCTACCTTTTCATCCTTTTCTCGATTTCAGCTTTCAAAGGGTTTTATTTAATCCTCCTTTAATCCCCACCTTTAAAAAAATATATATTTTTAATGTCCTTTTCATTTTCTCCTTCTGCAGTTTTTCTCTCAACACCTCCTCTAGATCTCTTGACCTTTTAATTAACATCATTTATGGCAAAAGTAAAGTTTCTTCTGGCTAGCTTATCTTTTAATATTCTGGACTTAAGCAATGAGTCACTATGACACACTAGCTAGGCCTTTTAATCCTCAAGCTCTCAGGAGAAGTCTTTGGGAATTTTTGTATCAGAATATTAACATAGGGTAAGATTCTTTCTCTTTCTACATGTTTACCAGTGGGCTTTAGACTGGTATGAGCACATGAATGCAGCACACTGGATATTTCATGTTTTGCGTCAGTCTTTTCCATGGATGCACATTCTGTAGGAGAATGCTCCATGGCAGATACTACTTTATCTTCTGTACCAGAGGGGGTGGGGGGTCTCTCCCTTGTGGGGCTGTGGAATGTGGCTTGGTGGGTGGGAAACAAGAAGCTCCAGGATCGCTATTCGGCCTTTGCCTTCTCTGTTTCCCCTTTCCTGTCTGTCTCTCACAGTCTTTCCTTTTTCTTCTCTGGGAGCCAGATGAAAAATTTACTTTTAGCCATTAGGGAATAGGAGGAGTGAAGGAGTACTGTGGGACTTCTGGTGGAAACTGGTGTACAGGACGTTGCTTTTTCTGGGAAGCTGTCCAGGGACAGGGCAGGCTGTGTGGGGACTTGGGGCACAAAAACTTCCAAGGACTCTGTCTTTTTGCTGATAGAGATTGAGATGTTTTTCAAGTTGGCTGCACAAGCTTCTCCAGCATTATCTCTTGTAGTTAGCTGTAATTGTTCTTTTTTTTGATAAAGATCCTTTTTCAGTCACTAGGGATAGAGGCATTGTAGTTTCTTTGACTGTAAGAGCCAACAATAGCTATTGATCACAAGTATTTCTTATAGTAACTCAGATATGGCTTATTATAGCAATAGTATTTGTCATCCACTTCATGTCACATGTCTTTTATGTGAGATGAAAACTGCTAATATGGGTGAAAGGTCTTCCAACACCAAATACGCCACACCAAGTGAAGCTCTTTGTCAAGGATATTTCAAACTGTGCCAAACCTCAGCAGGCTACCTGCTGTGGTACCTGGTGCTCTGAGCTTCCCAGAGATGGAAGGAATGCAGTTTTATTTTTCCATTTCTGTTTCTCTTCAGATCTAAACAGTCGTCTTTCATTATTCATTGTATCAAAGGGCGATTAAATACACGTTGTACTTTGGTAGTTAATGCTCCTTTCCTATCCCAAGATGGCTGACCTGAAAAAACAGAAGTGGGAATATGTTTTTGACTGTGAATATGTTAGCCTGATGGCTCTTAAGAGTATATTTATATATTTAATTCAGCTACAGCATTCAAGTAATTAGAGAAATTGAAGTGTTGGGAAAGTAAATCACACTGAATATAGTATAATTTCATATAATCTTAATATAAGTATTTCCAGGTGGTGAGGATATTTAGTGCAGTGATTTTAAGGATGATTCATGAAAAAAAACGAGTGATTAAAAATTTGCAGCTGAATGTCTTAATATCCAGAGATTTTTTTGTTTGTTTCAATTTCTGTCTCCTGTTCTTACTTGCTTGGGTAGCAAGAGCTGTAATACTTTGGTGTTTGAGGGAAGACCAGTATTGTCTTTAAGTTTACATTCCAGTTTTTGAGAGAAGACAAGTATTGTCTTTAGGTTTACATTCCTGTTTCAAAGCAATTTGTTTTCAGAGACTGATGTATTGTTCCAGGAATCCATAATTGCATAAAGTGTTTACTTTTGCAAGTAGCAAAGTGAACTGTCTTGCTAGGCAAAACTGCACAAGTGTTGTCTTGGGGGAGTAAACTGTTAACAGTGTGACTCCTGGAACCTTCATGCTTTAAAAACTATTTTTACCAGAAGGAATTTTATTGTATATTGGGTCCAGTTGTGATTCTATTCATGTGTATTGTTTTAATGGCCTGCATGTGATAAAATTTAGCAGTAAGTAAAACATACAGATTTTCACATTGGTGCTCAGAATTTGGAAGTTTCCACTACAGCTGTGGTGTAGTAACCTTTTCTCTTTGGATGCTTGCCCTCTATGAGCCTCTTCATCTAATTTAGGAATGCTGTCTTTCTTGGCTTTCACTGTTGAAACTGATTATCTTCGAAGACATCTGTGATTCAATTTCACCACCAGCCCTCTTAACACTCCTCACGTCTCCAGTGTTTGCAAGTACCCTTGTAGGTTCTTGTTGCAGCTGTCATGGTAAAGCACAGAACAGGGCTCTGCTCCTGACCAACCCTGGTACTTCTCTCAATCCTTGCCCTTTGAAGGGCAGTGCTGCTCCACTACCTTCCCTTTCCCACTGCCAGATGTTGCCAGGCCACTCTCCTGGTAAAACATGAAGCCACGCTCATGATACAGGCTGTGACTGGGCCAACTTCAACTTTCTAATCTCAGTTGTGGGGATGAAAAAGAATGATTGTCAACAGTAGAATGCTTCCATTCACCAAGGCATCCGAAATTAATTTATGAGTGATCAGGTATTAGAAGTTCTGTGCAATCAAATTGTACGAGTGAAATAAGTGAAATTAAGAGCTTTGGGGGTAACCTATGAACTATGTGCTTTAGTTCTTAAGTACCGTGTCTTGCTTTTAAGACAGAGGCTGATGTGAATCATTGTAGTCATTCTTGTTTTCAGTGGTGAGCATAAGGAGATACCTAAGGAAGAATAAATGGGGCAAACAAGTATAATTTAGTATATTTCCCTAGTACTCTCTCAGCCTTCGGCTGTTTTTAGCTAAGGAATTTCCTGAACCTGTTGTGCATTGTTACTCTAGTAACCTTCAGTGAAGCAGCTCTTCCTGGTGTTTTCCCAGCATCCCCTCAAACCTATTTAAACTTACCTCCTCAGTACCCTTAGGCAAGAACTTCTGTGCAGCAGGGATTTTTTAAGCTTGCTTCCTGTCACCTTCACTAAATGTTCTAGTTTCTGTCAGTCCTCATCCATCTTCCTTATGTCATTTGTAATTTGTAGACTTCTTATCTGAGTTCCTCTGTGGTTACTCATCCAGCATGAAGAGTCCCACGATACTTCATTCCTCCTCAGTTTGTATCAATTTCTTACCTTTGGTAACCTCACTTGGCTTTCAGTGTATCTCTTTTATCTCTGTTTCTTATCTATCTGGTTTGATAGCAGGCGACTGTGTTTCTACATGGTGGCATAAGTATGTTTTCTGAGTTTTTTCCTCTCTTCTTTTGCTAATAATTCATGATATTTGATGTGGGTTTTTATTACTGATGAGCACTGAGCAGATATTTTCATGGAATTACCTATCATAATTGAAAATTTTGCTTCTGAGTGAAAATGGACAGCTCAGAGACTGCCATTTTCTACATCAGGTCAATATTTTTTTTGTTCAAATACATTATGCCTTCACATTATGCCTTCACAACAAAAACAGATGTATGAACTACATCTGTTTTTGTTGTGCAGTCAATGCAGCTATTTGCAGTTATCTGTCAGCCTTATAGCCTTTGAATAGCTTAATGTAAAAAAAAAATAAACAGATCAGGGTATAAATTTCTTCATGGTTATTGTACATTAGACCAAAAAAAGGAAGGTAATTTTTTGCAAATAACATCTCAATCTTTTTCATTCTGTTCTCTTCCTTTGCTTTTCATGGGAGATAAGGAGTGAAGAGGCAAAATGGTTTATTTTCATTTGTATGGACAGCTTCTGTTTGGATATTTGACATCAGTACCTCCCCAAGGCAAAGATTCTGCCTCTGTTTACATGAAAAAACGCACCTGTCTGTCTAGCTATATCCTTGTGGGTTTCAGTGCCTGCTTTTACTCTCCAAATTACTGATAAAAATATTTCAGCCAGCTCTACTTTTTTCTAGTTAGTGTGAAATCACACATTTTATTATAAAATCTGTTAGACTTTGACCAAGGTCTGTGCTGTATTCCTTTGATGCCAGATTATTCCTAACTGTCCTGTTGGATCCACAGTGACCTGATCCTCAAGGGCCATAAGTATGTATAGCATTATTTCAAGTGGCGTTTTGGAACCAAGGATTTGATATTTCTCTCTCTGCTATTCTGTACAGATGAAGTTCCTAACGCAATGTGGCAGCAATGTATCTGGTTTTAAATGGTTTAGATGTGCTCCTCATATGCAGGAGGACAGGTGACTGGGTGCCTCAGGGTGTATGTGAAAGGGAATAGGTTGTTTACTGTTTTTGAGTTGGTAGTTTCCTTCTCTCAACGCCAATAACTTTACAGTCTCTCACAAAATAAAAGCCCAGTGATTATTCTGAGACCCACATACACTTTCAGTACTTCATATATCTTATTTTGTATATTTTTGTGCCATATGCATTTGTGTGACACTGCTTAGCTATGGGACACAGATTTCTGTTACCTGACTGTTGCAAACTAGCAGCATCTCATTTCTAAGTAGTGTTTAAATTATTTTCAGTGAATGATTTCAGGTGGATTTGATTAGAGTGCATCTAATGGAAATTTTTATTATATGTTTGATAGGAATTCAATAACTTGAGATGTGATTTGAAGGCTGATTATTATATTTTGATGGCTTATGTAGCTTTTACTTGGATTTCCATTTTGAATAAATATCATGTTTTCATGTGGTCTAAAATACTCTTAGAATGCTTTAGTGACAACACTTAGAATGCTGTAATGAGAGCATCTACTTATGTGGAATCTGATTTCAGGGCTTAGGGTCAAAATTGCTATCTATTTGAAGGTCTGTAAAAATAAATATTTGTTAAAGTGTAGAGATGGAGAGTTTCTCTACTCGTTTAGTGATGGCTTTTGACAGGAAGCTACATGGGTTGAAGAGGGTTGTATTTTGTAAAACAATTCTGCTTTTGCTGAAAGCCGTCTATCACTGACACAGAGCAAATAAATAGATATGATGATGCACAAAAGGCTCAAAAACTAAAATCCAAGGATTTTTCTGAAGTTGAATTCTAGGGCAAAATGTGCAGCTCAGTATTTTTTCTCGATCAAGTCTCAGATGTAGCTCAGCCAGGAAAATTCCTTTTTGACCAGGCTCTTAGGAATGCTGGGACATTTTATTGTCTTGCACTCAGTGGAAACCATGTGCGACACAGCAGGTACTAACCACCTCTGCAGGTTGCAGCAGTTTTAAAAATACAGCAGTTTTGATACTTCTATACACTTCTAATGCAAGAAAGTGGATGCTATTTTAAAACTTCCCTTTAGATCCCTTTTCTGCGTTAGAAGATCTGATCCGTGAAAATACTACTGTACTTCTTACTACTCATACAAACAAAAACAAAATCATAACTGAAAAGGTAAGGTCTCAGAAGAATTGCCAGGAATAAGATTCTGTGTGTGGCCATGCTCTCTAAATACAGTGTGAGATTTTTTTATTCCATGGCTCCGTTGCCTGGGTAGGCCTGAATGCATAGAGGAGATGTCCACTTAGATAGCAACTGCAAGATAGGTACATTTGTTCATGGTATTTAATACAGTTCCTTATAGTTTAATTTTTTTCATGATGTTCAGACTTTTCTGTAAAAGTGTTGTCTTCTTCTCATGGCCTTTCCTATGCTGCTCTGCATTATCATACCTTGTGAATAAAGTTTCTCTAAGTACAATGTTGCCATCTATTTCTTTCAGTTTCCTATGCTGCTCTGCTTTATCATACCTTGTGAATAAAGTTTCTCTAAGTACATCTATTTCTTTCCATCTCCCTTCTCTATCTTCTGTCTTCTTTGCTCTTGAATGAAACATCTCATCTTTCTTTCTGAGTTCATTGTGGGCTTTGGTAAGAGAAATTGAGAGTAATATTCTTATTCTATCCTCTGTTAAAAGCCCCCTATGTAAGAATTAGATCTGTGCCTCACAGCTGCAGGCTAGCTTAAACTTAGGTTTTGTCCTGCAAGTGTTTCATATGTTTAGTCGAGTACCATGAGCTCAGAATTCAGAGCTGACAATTTTGAATTTTGTTTTGGGCCTTCATGGATAAGATTTCCCTCAGTTCCACCACTCAGCCAAACTTGTGTCAGTCTCACCAGAAGTACTGGGAGGCACATAGGATCCGAAGGCCATTTCCTGTTAAATATCAAAAATGTATTTAGGTACTTGAGAATTACATAAATGGAAAAATATGCATATCAGTATTAGTTTGCCAAAAGTCCTTAATGTCAGAAAGAAGTATTTACCAATCCTGCTTTGAAATATGGCTAAATTGTGTTGCAGATTTTTTCCAGTCATTTAGTGTGATTTACAGCAGTAGGCCTGTAAAATTTTGGATTCACTCTCAAACAATCAGAAATATTTGTCTTCTCAAAAATCTATACTGTTGCAAAATTTGGTAGGTTTTGAATTCAAAGTACTTTTTGACTGTTGCTAAGAATACTCATGAATCTCTCTATAGTTTATTTTATTTAGAAAACATCATTTAAAAACCTTAAACAGCATGTTTTAAGGTGAGGTAATAGTCTGAATAAAAAGCCCTGGAAGGAGAAGCCTGAGTCCATGTTCTGGGAAAATGAGCACATTCTGGGAAATGACGTGAGGTAATAGTCTGAATAAAAAGCCCTGGAAGGAGAAGCCTGAGTCCATGTTCTGGGCTATTTCTGTGCAGAAAATGAGCACAATGCAGGCCAGTGAAGTGAAGCATCATCAGTTGTTTGCTGCTCAGATGGGAGGCAGACCCTTTAGAAAACATCATTTAAAAACCTTAAACAGCATGTTTTAAGGTGAGGTAATAGTCTGAATAAAAAGCCCTGGAAGGAGAAGCCTGAGTCCATGTTCTGGGCTATTTCTGTGCAGAAAATGAGCACAATGCAGGCCAGTGAAGTGAAGCATCATCAGTTTGCTGCTCAGATGGGAGACAGACCTGCACAGGAAGAGGATTGCTCAGGGTGCTGCATGGCACACGTGCTTTGTTGGTATTAGCACCTCAGAACCACTGGGTTTCCTGAGTTTTTGCTTGACAGCAAACTAGATGAAGCATGACACAGAACTAAACCACTTTGCTCATGCTCGA
The DNA here is from genome assembly GCF_014805655.1 of Passer montanus. Lineage (NCBI taxonomy): Eukaryota > Metazoa > Chordata > Aves > Passeriformes > Passeridae > Passer > Passer montanus. Next base: position 2,292,826 of record NW_024373257.1, on the reverse strand, counting down.
TTACTGGAAGGGGATAAGCATTTAGCCACATCAGTACCTCCTTGTGCTGGCCCTGGCCTTTGGCTGCTGTGTTGGCTGTCGCGGGGTTTGTGCCAAATAATCTTCAAACCAAGTGATCCTTACAAGAATTATGAGGAAGATGGTTATATTGGGATGTATTAACACCTTTTTTGTAGTATCAGTTACACTTCCAGTACATGGATAGTATGAATAATAGTAGTGACCTCACTTTGCTGTGCAATTCAAGGTGTTTACTGGCCTAATCGGGTACCAAAAAATTATACCAATCACATCTCTGTCATTAAGACTTCCTATTTTGGCCAAGTGTTGTTTTGAATATCCCTTCCACTTAAAGGCTTTGGAAGATGGTCAAAGGATGCGAATTCAGTCTTCTATGTTTCACATTAATTCATTCGCATTTTTAACAAGTTTTCTGTATTTCTGTGTTCAGTGAATTAATTCAGCTTTTCGAAGTCTGAGTTTACTGTTTTTCCTGGGGAATTCTGTGGCAACTTTGTTTTCATTTATACATACAGATATTAAGCTTTAGATTTAAGGTCAGTGTTTAGTTAAATAATATTGGACCATTATACACAAAGATGTCTATGGGAGGAGGTTGGAGGAAGCAAACCGTGCTTGAACAACATATCGTTACTTATGAGTAGAACCACAGCACAAAAGCAATGGACTGTTGAAAAGTAGAAAATAAAAGGCCAGTGCTCAGCTCAGTTTTTAAATCTGTGTACGTGTTAGATTTGGGATGTTAAATAATGTATTTTGTACTGATGGTCTAGTAGGTCATTAAAAGTCTTGGTAGTAAAATCAATAAGTCTGTTAGCTCTTAGTTTATGTTGCTACTTAAAATGTTATAGGATTGACTGTCCTTCACAAAGTATTTGTACTTGTAAATATTCAGATCAGTTTTATGCAAATTGCTTTCAAAATAGCATTCTCTAGAGGTGGTTTTTTGTTTTTGTTTTTGTTTTTTTTGTAACCTCTATCCTTCTGCATAAGTAATTATGGGCAAAATTTTTAAATCTTTAGCTTGTCAACACACCTTTATTTTTGATGACTCACATTTTGCTTTATGCGGACTGTGTTTCATTTGTTACTTCTTACTCCTGCCAGCATTCGTTAGATTTTCATTTCGTGGTTGTATTTGTTACCTCATAGACCAGAGCCTAGTGAGGAAAGAAATTAAAATGATTTAGGAGTATCTTGAGACATTTATCTGTGTGAATAAATGCCCCTTGTACAGAACTGGAAGTAATGAAATTTTCAAAACTTGGACTGTAAAGCCTAAAACCCAACTAACAAGAGCTGTTCATGGTTGCTACTGTATGGAGCATTTGTTTAGCAAAAAGCAAACATAATCCTTGGATAGAACTTTGCTGAAGAGATGTTGGTGGCACAGTGGCATGCCAGTTTACAAATGAGAGAGCAGTGAGTAGGCAGACTCATCAGTTTGTGGAGTGTTATAGACTGGCTTTCTTCCTTCCTCTGTGTTTATATTCCACTTTCTTTACTAAGCTGCTGTATATTAATTCTTGGTTTTTGTATAAATTGTGCAATAAACACCTGCTATAAAAGCAATGACAGCTGATAAGCAGTTTCACAAGATGAAACAAAATTTTGAATTCTTCAAGCATTGCCTTCTTCCATTTTAATGTATTTTTTAAAATATGAGAGCAAAAGGAACCAGGCTGTTGGTGAAAGGTGGTGTATCAATGTAAAATGATTTCTAAGCAAAGGAAAAGATGAAGGAAAATTCAAAGTGACATTGGAATCAGCTTTTTGTTTTCCAAATTATCCTTGCCCAATATTTACCCAAAGTCTGCCATTTCTTTCTTTCGGTACCCATAGCATAGGAGCATAGACTTGTACCATATTCCTTGTATCTGTCACAAAGAGGCTGATGAAGAGGAAGGATGGTTCATTCAAGGAAGGATGCTGCTTTCCTAGCTGTAATAAACCCAGCTTCTCCAGGACTCAAAGAAATATAATAGTTTCCTCCAGTTAGTTTCTTACAATGTCATACTAGTTTGGTTTTTCGTGGTTTTTGTTGTTTTCTTAATATATGATAAATTTAGTTTTTGGCTGAATCTTGCCATGTTTAAGGCAGGTTTTTAGGTCGTGTTTGTGGAGCAGCTTACAGATGAGGACTACTACAACACATCAAAGTTTAGTTGTATGTGTTCCTTCCATGAGTCAGTGGCAAAAGTAGGAAATAGAGCTCATGATTATTCTTAGTCCCAGGGACATTTCATCCCAATAATAGGCTCATATACTTTGGTCTTTGAACAATACCCTGTCCTTATATAGCTTTTAAAAATAATCATTGCACAGAAACAGAGTTGATCTGATTGCCAAATATGATGGTAGGCATTTTTTATCTCTGCAAGCTTGTTGACAGGAACCTTTGGTTTCCTTTGCTTCCTCTAAAGTGTTAAGGAATACTCCATTGTTCAGATTATCTGACTGAATTCTACACCTGTAGATTTCTAAAAAAGAAATGTTGGGGTTTTTGTTTTGTTGTTTTTCTTTTCTTGTGGAAGTGTTATTGTTTTGCGGGGGGATTTTTTTTTTTTTGTTGTGGGGTTGTTTTGGGTTTTTTTTTTGGTGGGTTTTTTTACTTATTCTTTTTCCTATGTTTCCTGTCTCTGAGAAGGGAAGTTCTATAAGAGGAAGGGGGGTGAGTGAGTCAGGGTTATACTGGATTATCAAGAGTGAACCACTATCAGCATGTATAATTTTTAGTCTTTTTCCTGTGTCTTCTGGAGATCTTAAAAAATTCACATATTTCTTCAGATTTTTTTCTCTTCTGTAATTTGTCCTGGACTTAGTGCATTCGTATTTGAGTCACTTACCAGTAGCTAGTGGCAGAAGTATCATCTGTCAAGGAGTTTTATAAGAAGCTATGATAGTTCTCATGGTGGCAAAATAAAAATGGGAAGAGCTTTTTTCACACAATGGAAATCTGAGTCACAAAACATAAATTCTGAGCTCTGGGAGAGTGGACTAACAGAGCTCAGAACTTGGGTCTTCATTTCCCTCTTTTGTACCTGAATCACAAAACTCTATTCTGTTCCTTTGGATTGGTAACATGTATTTTGTAGAATCCTTGTGTTTTACCACAATCGAGCATATGGATCAGAGATCTGTTTCTAATAGAACTAATTAAGTGAAATGAGCTCTGTACATATGCTTTAGATTTTGAGGCTTTAATATTTGGGGTGGATGGATTTTTAGAAGTCAAAATAAACAATTCACCTTATGAAATTCATATTTCAAACTTCCTTTCATCTTAGTTCCTATGCAGTTATGATTTGCAGTTTTGCCAGCTAAAAGAGCTGTCTTTGTATGATTATTCTATAAAATGATTATAGAGGAATTATCTGTTGTTTAGGAGTAGTTTGGTGTACTTTTGTGAAAGTTCTATCTGGAAAATATTCTTAGTTGCCAAACAGATCTTATTCTAACTCTGAAAACTGTTTTTCCAGGACACTTGATTGAGTTATATATTATGAGTTGGAAAGTTGGTGTATTGCTTATTACTGCAGGTGATTGTTTAACAAAGTGTATCAATGTGGATGCAGAAAGATTAAACACTTACTAGATGCAATGAAGAAGGAAATCCAGCAATAACCTAATTTTTGTAATGACATAAATAACTGCAGAGGTATGCATTCCTACTTCTATTCTAGACTATTCTAGGAGGGTTTTCTTTCAGAAATATTTGTAGTTGTTAATTTATTTTTTTTCACGGGCATAGGCATGAAAGCAGAAGTTATATACATGTGTAGTGTGTAGATAGATATACACATTTTCAAGTTTTTGCAGGAGTAACAAGTATTTGTTGTTAAAATTACTTTGTCTTGGTTATTGTCTGTGACATCCAATAATTCTGAAGGATGAGGGCACAGATGCATGCTTTGCTTTGTGTACTTATACACAGGCTGAATCTGCCACATGTTTTTATACAGAGCTCTCCAAGTTTGGAGCTCTCTGAGCATTTTGTTCTGTTCATCCATGTCCTGCAGTAAATGCAGGGCTCAGGTGTTCCTTCCACGTCATAATTAAAGGCAGTGGCAGAAAGGAAGTGACACTGCCTAATTCCCTGTCCAGTCCTGTTTGCTGGACCACAGTGCCTTCCAGCAAGTAAAATTAACTTCATGCAGTGATTACAAAGTTGACACAGCCAAAACCTATCTATGCTATTGCATGTTGATCATGCTTCACTTCATTTTTCAGTAGATCCAGGAGGACAGGGCTGCTTTCTGACCTCCTACTAGTCAACTGCTGCTGTTTTGGTTTGGCTGGGAGGTTATAGTATCTCCATTATCAAGCCCTGTTTTCACATTGCATATGACTGGTATTTAAAAATTCCTTAAATTATTAGATCTTTGCAGTATTCTCTAGCCTGACCTCACTCTTGGTAGTTCAAGAGAGAATTGATTCAGAATATAGTAATTTGCTGAGAAGCGAAGAAACCCAAAAGTCTTGTCTTCAGGCTTTGCTCTCTATTTAGAAGTCTTGCTGATGAGGTATAACTTCAAAAGACAGATTCATTTTGAAATTAAAATGCATATTTCTTATTAACCAAAAGATGCTTACTGATTCAGTAGATCTTTACAAGTTTATGTGAAATAAAAATTCAGTATTTAATCTTTGTGTCTTAGGTGTTCTGGGGTTGATTCAGACCATGTTGGTTCTTCAGTAGATCTGTCATGGGCAAAGATGGTTGGCAACAAAGCATAGACTATGACTGACGAAATGGTACTTCAGAAATCAAGTTCTACGAGGGATTTGACCTATATGGCATTAGTTTGACTCAGTGAAAGGAAGGTAGCAAAAATCTGAGCTTGAGTCAAAGGAAAACATCAGCTAGGAGGTGTTAAATATGTTGCAAGTAATATAAATGAGACCTGTGCTGTATGTTACATAAAATGCTGTTGATATAACATCATTTAGTGTTAACATATTGTTATATTTTACCACAGTAGCTATTATATACTGGTGAATTATCATCTTGGTTCACTTTTGTGTAAAGCAGCATTGTTTGATTTTAATTGCAGAAAGTTAAGGTTTTTCTCATCAGTATGAAATCCCTTCTCTGCAGAGATAAAATGTCTGTGCGATGTTCTACAACTAAGGAAGAATTTCCACCTCTAACCAGCCTCATGTTGCCAGTGAAAGTATATTATAATTGTAAACCCTGGAGGCTGGCTGCTGAGGCATTAAAACCACTATTTGTGTATAATTTGGACGGTGTTATTTTGAGCTGTAGCTCCAATGTGATTGATCCCTTAGGATATCTCCCCTGCTGGAATCCAGTGAGTAAAAGGGTCTCTGGAGCATATCTCTATCTGCTCAGCTCTTCTAGTCCACCAGGCTGCCAGCGCAATTGTCCCTTTGTCACTGCATCAGTCTGCTGTGACCTGGAGAAGAAAGCCTTTGTTACTGCAAGAGATGCAGACTGGTTTCTTTACAGTCTCCTGGTGGCAATGAGACCTAAAATAAGTGCTCTGATTCAATGGTCCTTTGGCTTCTGTTAGAATTATTCACTAAGTTGCCAAACCCTGATGATTTTAGTTGCTGTTTCTTTCAAATTAATACCCTGTCTTAAACTTATGAATGGAAAGTAAGATGGAAAAACTTGCTAATGGAAGGTAAGATGGAAAATTTTTGACACTGCTCCATCCTTCATATTGGGGAAGGAAGGGAACCATCCTAAGTTGAAAAATGCAGCTACACACACTGCCAGGTCTGATAAAGTGGAGTACATGTTTCCTGAGGTGTCCTGGGAAAACCCTCCCCAAGACAGGAAAAGTACATTGCTGAAATGGATAGACATCTTCAGGCAAGTGAAATGCCCAGAGAGGGAGAATCATTGGCCCACCCCAGTGCCATCATCTCTGCACCATAATTGTTGAAAATCTTTTCTGAAATCAGTGAGCTTTATATCTTTGCCTCAAGAAGGGACTGAGATCTAGTATCACATAAGCATATCTGAGCAAAAGTGGTGCAATATGCGCTTTGCGGTTCTAAAGAAAAAGTACGTAAGTGAAAAATTGAGGCATGATTTATCACGGCTTTTTGATACCAAAGAAGGACTTGAGATAATGATCTCATAGAGTAAGAATCAAATTTAAAGAGAAAAAAAGCAGATGTCCTGCATATAAATTACCAGGAATTTGTCATCTCTTACTGTTTGTACATGCTGTATGTTCAAGCGAAGCACAGACAAGTTTCTAGTTGGTTTCAAGTTTCACCTTTGCCATCAGATAAAAAGAAGCTGTCTCAGATGTTAAAATATTTTTTTCTTGTTTATACAAATGCAAACCAAAAATCATTTCACTTTTTTCCTTTCCTTATGATTTTGTATATTGGAACAGAAGTGTTCTGATGCACTTAGTGACTGGTGTTGTTCTAAGAGGGAAGGAAGGGGCTTTGTGATTTAGATGGAGCCTTTTGGATGTGTGTCTCTCCTGTGCATTTTCTGCTCACATCCTAGCAGCTGCTGGTTCTGGCCATGTCCTGTGCAGCTGTGCCCAGCAGGCAGTGCCTCTGCAGGGACAGACACAGTGCCCTCTGGGCAAGGAAGTGCCCCAGATGGCACCTCTGTGTGACTTCATCCCTTAACTCAAGCCTCAGGGATCCAGCAAACTCACTAGGTGAATATGTACCTGAAAATAGCTCCTGCAGCACAGCACATTATTGTGGGACACTGATTGTGTCAGGCAAGGCAGAGCTCTGCTCAAACTTGCACCAAGTTGTGTTCCCATCTGTCCCAAGTACTGAAAGCTTCCAGGTTTCTAGATTTGCTCCTTTTTCCTATGATAGTTTTATTATTTTTATTTTTTTTTCAGCTTTCTCATAGTGTATCTTCTCGTTCTCCTTTCAAATGCTCTCTAGTTAAAACTTGCTTTCACTATCATATTATAAACAAAAATATAATAATAAAAATAAGCATGTTTATATTTCTAGAAACCTGGAATGAGACAAGTTTGTTGTCACATACAAAACTATACCTTTAGATTTTTGAGTGTGGGGTAATTTTTTTGTTTTCTTTGTTGGTTGGGGATTTTTTTAAATGTATAAGCTGTCTAATTAGTATAAATTCTTGCTTCTGCAATGAATAAATGAAATAGAAACTCACAAGCATAATGCACAAGGAGTGCATCTGAATATGCAGTTGAGAACTCAAATTTGTTCTGTTTCCAAAAAGTGGTTTTATATTCATGGAGACTTATGATAAATATGTCCTCAGAAGTCCATGGAAATACAAAACACTAATTTGTATTTCTTTGTGTTTTCAGTTGAGAGCTCAGTGTTCTTCTTGTGTCACACAGTGATTGTTACACAAATACATGGGATATGTGAAATACTGAAAGATTGATTAAATTTATTAAGTTCGAAGGATTTGATGTGATTTTTTTTCCTTATTATATCTGCAGGAGAAACCTCACAAAGCTGTCTCTCATCTTCAGCCACATGCTAGCAGAAATTAAGGCTATTTTTCCAAATGGACAATTCCAGGGTGATAACTTTCGCATCACCAAAGCCGATGCTGCAGATTTCTGGAGAAAATTCTTTGGAGATAAGTAAGTAACTTTTGTAAAATCCTCAATTCTTTCTAAACATAAACATTAAAAGAATGAACTTTCCACAAATCCAAATAAGGATTGGTGTGTGTTTTGAAGATAATTTCTCTTCTAGGTCTTTAAATTGTCTGAAATTGCTGAGTTAATTGTTAGCTTTTTTTTTGTTTTCCAATGCTGTAATTTGCTCAAAGGTAGTTTTGTCGAGGGTGCTTAAGATCAGTCTTACTGCAAGAAGTTTATTTGTTCCATTATACGGTGAAAATAGTACATTGCTATCATGAAGTATATGGCAAATAATGTCCTTTCATATTAAAATATATATATATTCTGCAAGCAAAAACTCTAAAGTCTGAATTAGGAACCTGATATTACAGCTCTGGAATCTTGCACAATGTAGGCAGAATAATTTCTGCAACAATCTGTTGCATCTTCTGAGCATAAACATCTCTTTAAAGTAAATATTTTTTTTTTTAGAATACCAGCGTAGTAGGTTGGCACTTCTGCAAATCAATTCTCTTCAGTGTGAACTTTCAAGTTTCACTTCCATGGTTTTATTTGTTAGTCTAAACACACTCACTGTCAGCTTTCCTCTTTCTGGGTTCATGGTAGTGTTTTCTGGTGATTGCTTTCCCATGAAAGTAGTGCCAGAGTGTGATGAAGTTGCTATATCAGTCCTCTGTTTATTAGAGAAAAGGAATTTAATCATGTTATGTGTTACCCATTTTAATGTGAATATAATTTTCAAAATAACTTCAAAAGTTCAGCTAAAGTTTTCTGAAGGATTAACATAAGTGACATGTAGGGTTCTCTATCAGACAACGCTTTTCAAAAACATGTCAGTCAAGAAAAAAAAAACAGGATCTTTGATAAAATGACTAATGATCATGTTTGTTCAGTATTGCTATTTTTTCTTCCTCTCTTTTCCCCTTTAGCTGAGCTCTCAGAATTTAAATTTCCTTGTGGTACTTCTCTTTTCCTGTTGGGCTCTGTCCTTGAATGACCTTTAGCAGATGTCTTGATTGCAAATTGCATTTCTGTCATTGGGATTTACAGCTCTCCTCCTCTGCAAGCTGCTGTTCCTTTCTATCATTTTATCTGAGGCAGTTTCCTCAGCTCCCCTGTTCTCTGTGCTGTCTCTGGTATTCTCCACTAACTTCTACTGTCTGTGACAGCTAAAGTTTTCTGAAGGATTAACATAAGTGACATGTAGGGTTCTCTATCAGACAACGCTTTTCAAAAACATGTCAGTCAAGAAAAAAAAAACAGGATCTTTGATAAAATGACTAATGATCATGTTTGTTCAGTATTGCTATTTTTTCTTCCTCTCTTTTCCCCTTTAGCTGAGCTCTCAGAATTTAAATTTCCTTGTGGTACTTCTCTTTTCCTGTTGGGCTCTGTCCTTGAATGACCTTTAGCAGATGTCTTGATTGCAAATTGCATTTCTGTCATTGGGATTTACAGCTCTCCTCCTCTGCAAGCTGCTGTTCCTTTCTATCATTTTATCTGAGGCAGTTTCCTCAGCTCCCCTATTCTCTGTGCTGTCTCTTTGGTATTCTCCACTGACTTCTACTGTCTGTGGGAGTTTCAAGAGATTTCCTTCAAGTTTCCTTCCAATGGTCCGATCCTGCCAATTTCCACTGGGAGATGACATGACACAATAAATAGGTGTTTGAGGGGTCAGACAATGGGATACTGTAACATGTTAGTAAGTTTTTGTCACAACAAGGTTGGTAAGGAGAATCTTTCAACTGCATCATTTCATCTGAACAATTCAGCTCTGCTCTTGTCTTTTTTTGCACATACTTAATCTCTTCTCACTCATCTCCTGGACCTCTTATTTCTAAAACCTTTTGTGGCCTTGGAGCTCTTATCATGCCTTTTCTAGGCGTTGTTTCTTTCCTGCTTATTTAAATTTCTGTATAGAATGCAACTTTAAATATGAACCTTCAGTACAAACCCTCTGATCTTCTCTGCTCTCCCCTGTGTACTTTGATAGGGGTTTTTGTTGGGTTTTGTTTTTGGGGTTTTTTTTGGTTTTTTTTTTTTTGTTGTTGTTGTTTTTTTAGGGTGGGTGACTGGATATATGGGTTTTGTTGGCTTTTTGCCTAAAACATCAATTCATCCAAAATGTCTAAGAATCAAGGCAGTTTAATGACCTGCAGTTAAACATATGTATGTTTGATTTTGAAATATAGCCTGAAATTTTTTTGAGTTATTTCTGATCAGATGCTTTACTTCCAGGCCAAGTAAATAAGCACAGTTGCTGGTGTTCCCAGCTCTTCCCCAATAAAGTGAAGCTGGTTTTGATGCCTGTCTTCTAAGCAAGGAGCAGTAGATCTGTGCTTGGCAGCCTTGCCATTACCTCAGGTTTAGTTAACTGTTCTTAAGTAACTATAAAACATGTAACAGCATATATATCAAACAACAGATGAAAAAAAAGTTTATTTGGCATTAGGTTTAATCTCTTTGTTAAATAAAATGCCTGAGGCTTTTTAAACATTAATTATTTTCTAATCCTTTTAGAAATATATAGCAGACATATCTGTAAGCCACATCCTTTACAATGGACCTGTTGTAACAAATTAGTTTGCAAATATGCTAGTATCACTTCCCTAAAAGCAAAGCCTACATAAAGGTTTTGCAAATGACTCATAATATCTTCTTCTAACCTGGCCACCTAAAGGTAGACCCTAGGACATTCTGATGCCCAGGTCTACTCAGGCAGTGCAAGGAGGAACTTAATTGTGTATTCCCGGGCTGTAACTCTGTTTACAGGGCAAGCCTGGACCCCTCACTTGTTTCTGAACAGTAGCCCTTACTTTGGGTTTCTGACTAACCCTGATCAAGATTAGAGCATAAATAAAGAGTTGTCCTGGATCTTGGCTTCTGATGCTAAACTGTAGTACAAGAAAGATGCAGTTTGATCTGATTGGAAGGAGGGAATTTGAAGGATTAGATTAATTCATGATTTTTTTAAACATAGTATTATCATAAAAAACTTCCTGTTTCTAAACATAATGAATTGGATTTTTATTGGATCAACTTTTTGCACTAATTTCTTTCTGAAATAATACATTTTAAAGTTTTTAATTTGAAATATTTTAAATAGAAAGAAGGTCACCAATAGTAATTTATATTTTTAAGTTGACTGTTTGGCTTTCAGTTTTTGTAAATATGGCCTGCAAATCCTTTTACAGAAAGCAACATGTTGCAGTTTCCTGAAGACTGAAATCCAATACATACAGTTTTCATGAGTCCAGTTTGTACTTTAAAAAAAAAAAGAACGATTGTCTTTTTACTGCTCTTTTCCAGTGAATAGGGAACTTGTAATTTTGTTGGTTACATTTGTCTGTCTGAGCACTTGCTGCAAAACTGTGCACCTGCAACTAAGTTTATTTGTCCTGTTACTAATAAGTGTCATAGTCTGCAGTCTTTCTTTTTGTGTTTAGAGCTAGTCAAGTGTGAATTCGTGTGGCTTCAAACTCATGAGCAAAATAAATGGCTGGGCTCTTTGGATCATACATCTAGCTACTCTTTGGATTTCTGTTGAAAACACTCTGTGTAGAACTGAGTGAACAGTGTGTACACTGAGTGTGGAACTCAGCAAGCAATTAGAATGGCTCCCTCAGAGCCAAGTGCTGAGATAACCACATATTCTTGGCCTTTGAATACCTTCTCAACTTTCACTTTTATGGTACACCTCTAAAAAACTTCTAGACTTCTAGACAATGCCAGTATTTGGAGAAGCTTATCTGGGAGAGAATGCTTTGTGAGAGCAGCAGATATATCAATATGGAAATCATCAGCCTTCACAGAGGCAGAAAGTGTAAAAGGAGCACACAGTCAGAGCCTTTACAATTAGGAGGTTTTTCCTTTTTTTGGAAGGGATCTGGAGCCACAATGTGGGGTTTAGGAGCGTATAGGGAGGATTGATAACTCAAGGTGGGAGATAATGAGATTTTTATTGTCTCGGTGGAAGGAGAAGGGTGCTAATAGCCATATGAAAAAGGAAAAAGTGGAGGTATTGATTTCTCTGCAAGGACAAAGTAAAACGTATATCCAAATTAGGGGGTAGGTGAGGAGGTCAGCAGTATTCAGTAGAAGGCCCGGGATTATTTTGGTGTTTGGATTTTGTCAAGGAAGCTGGCAGAAAAACTATATCAGAGAGATGGGGAATAGGCTGTTTGGATTTGATTTCTGAAAACAAAAATCAGGAATGAATGAGAACATTCCAAAGGCTGAATGCCTGGAATAAGTTGTCTCTGGCATTTTCACAGGCTATGTGAAAAAAGAGAGCCTCTTGAAGAATAAAAAGGAGCTGACTGAAAGAGAGCTAATAAATAAGTTGGCACAAGCTTTATCTATAGCAAGAAAGAGCTTGATAATGTCAAAAGCAGGAAAGTGGTGAAGTTGAGAATATGTGATTTTTTTGAATTTGTAGTGATTGCTGGAGTACCATGATTGGAGCAAGTGGTTTCAGTGGAGTGAATCTTCACCCCTGCTTCACTTTTATAGTTGTACTAATTTTATAGTTGTAACTAGCAAGTGCTAGTTACATGTACGGCTAAGCAGTAATGTTCAGTGCAACTGTGAAATTGTAAGGCATGTAATCAGCAGTTACATTTGTTTACAGATCCTTTAGTAACCCCCCCCAGTGGGTTGTAAATGTGCATATAAAACACAATCTGATAGCGTCTTCATTACCAACATTTTATTACTGCGTAGTGCTTGATGAGAATTTCCCTTGATTTCTCACTCATTTTAATAGCACCTTATATCTTCTACTGGTTTTTTGGCTTTTTTTACTGAGTAGAAATGTGCAAAATGTCACAGGGATCAATCCTGAACTGATGAGGAGAGTAGGCAAGATGACCTAACAGATCTTTCAGATTCTGAGTTTGAAAACTACAGAAGACATGCAGGGCTTGGTAACTATTAAAATTTGCTACACAAATTTGTGATTTGTGGCTGTCTTCACATTGCAGAATGAATCAGTGGCGAAATGTCAATATACTTAATTTTTTTTTTTCCATAGTTCTGCCATTTAGTTAACTTTTAAGCTTTTTATTCTTTATTGTCAACTTTTAAAATGTTAAAGCATTTTTGTTACTGTTTCCAGGTAAATTGATTTCCTACCTTTTAGTTGCTGAGGAAATAGAAATTCTTTCACTGTTAGGATCAAAGACATTACTATTTTAATGTTCCTGTACTTTTTTTCCAGATGAGGCCTGAAATGTATTTATTTTTTATTGGAATTTAGGAAAAAAATGTGACTATAGATTTCTCTATAGCAGTTTAACAGTGCATTTCAAATTGATATTCTAAACTTTGAGTAGCTGTGGTTCTGATGCGGTCATTGCTTTTTGGCTCCGGATAGAGCAGACGCAGCCTCAGTGGTTTGGGTTCGCAGAAGAAGCAGTAAAACAGGCAGACCACAATGCACAACTTATCTGACAGTTAAATGTTTTCAAGTTCAAGAGATCTCAGATAAACCAAGTTTTCATACCTTGTTAATCCCCTTAATTTATTACTTGGTTTTCTGTTCTTGCTGCTGAGAGTGCCCAAGAGCCCCATTACTGCCTAAACAGTGTAAAAATACAGACTGAAGAGTTGGTCATGGCTGAAAGAGCTTCAACTCTGAGTATGAACTGAACTGTAAAGGGAAGCCAAAGACAGAGATGAAAGCAGAAGAGGCAGTGATCCAAATGCCTTCACCTTCATCACTGTCAAGATAGGTGTTCTAGCAACAGGAACTTTTAAAGAGGAGGAGAGGAACAGAAACGGGGCTTTTGGAGGGTGCTTCCTATCTTGGCTGATCAGTAGCACACACAGGCTTACTGATAAACTTGTTTAAACTTGAGCTAGAGACAGAAGACACTGTCTGGGTGCTCTGGAGACAGGAATCTCTCTAGACCTCTTTTTTACAAATGCAAGATGAAAAAGTTTGATTAAGACAACAGGTAATGTTATAAAGAAGAAAGTTGCAAGACAGGATTAGAAGATGGAAAAGAGCAGTCTTCACAGCTGTTCTGGGTAACTAAGAATAAGGTTAAATGGCATGTACAAAAGATAGTTCTGATCCTTGGCACACGAGATTGTGAGACAGGAGAACACATTCTCCATGGATAGGCAGGAGAGGCAATGGTTTAAGTGTAAAAGGATGTACAAAAGCATGAGTGTGCTTTGGATTTGTGGTTAGAGATCAGAATTGAAAATATAGAGAAGTGTATCCCTTTGGGGACACTTGGGGAAATACAGAGTTCCTGCATGTCTTAAGAAACTTGCTGTCTCTCTTGCAATGTCCAGTTACACAGATTTGGAAGTGGCGTTTTTTTGGTGGCATATTTTCTCCATTTCGTAAGGCTGATTTTCTCACTTTTACCTTGTTTGTTCTCATTAAATTCATTTGTATTTGTTTGGAATGATGTCACTATTTAGCAATTGTACTAGCATGATATGGCAGAATTCCTTTTTACCCTTAGGACTGACCTTTTCAAGCCTTCTGTGTGCTAATTATTTGCTTTGCAGTTCAGAAGCAGTGGAAACATGGCCTATCACTTAAAACTGATGCAGCAGTCTTAAGAAAATGCTCTTTTCAGTGGTGATAAGTCAAAATCCACATTGCTCACTTCAGATTTACAAAGAATGTTGTTTCTATCTGGGTCAGTATTTGCTTGAATATTTTTGAAATTGCTCTGGAAACAGTAATGGCCTTTTCATGGTGTATTTTTTGGCAACATTTGAGAGAGTTGCTTGCAGACAAAAATGTTCACTGTAAGTGTAAGTTATACAGGTAAATGTTTACCTCCCTAGACATTCTTGTGGTCTGCTCTGGTTCAAATGGAAGCAGTGTCACTTGACATTCCAGGATAGCTGTATTTCTGCAGTTTTACACAAGTAAAAGCTGTACTCTTCATGCTCAGGAAATATATGCTTCATCTCCAGGTTTATTTTAATGTTCTTTGCTTTTTAATAATGTAACAACACTAGGGGAGTTTAAAAAAATCCCATGTACACATGATCAGGGCAGGAATGAAGACCTAAATTCCTGTGCTAAATTGCTTGAAAATCACATGCTAAATACTAATCCTTTTCCTTTAAGCATATGGAAGTTGTGTGGGTGGTGTTTAAAGCACTGTGTTTGAGATTATAGAGTCATACTTTGCATTGATGGGTGCCAACAATAGTAAATAGATACCGTCCTATATAACAGTGTTTTTAAAATGTGATGTTTCCGTTAAAACACTTTAGAATTAATAGTTTTTCAAATATACTTGCTAGATGTACTATTGCAGAAGAAAGGGAGAGAATTAATGTCATTTAGAGAGACCTGTGGAGAAATGGCTTATTTTAGTGTTTTTGAAAGGAGAAATGGCTTATTTTAGTGTTTTTGACAGGACTCTTTAAGAAAACAATCTCAGGGTAAATACCAAGATCCAGATAGTTTTGTTGGCTTCAGACATGCACAGAAAACCTCTTAAAGAAATATTTTTCAGGATCATTTGTTTTATTTTGTTTTTTTTCTTTGAATTGGCATGGGCTTGCTTCTACTCTAATAATGACGAAAGGTGGTACAAGGACATGTTGTGTATAAATTGTTTCCTAAAAGATTGGCAGGTAGAGATTTGGATTTCCTTGTAAAAGGTCCTTCTATTCTTTTACTGCTATACATCATGTACACTGTGGCTTTCTTCATGTTTCCTTCTAAAATTATCTCCCTGAAGATTTTTGAACTGATAGAGGTTGCAATAAATTGACATGGAGCACAGTAACAGTATATATGTGTAATTTAGTCTGATTTTTCTTGTCTTCAAATTGTATTATAAAAAGAGAAATTGTTAATAAAGCTCTGGGTATATCTGTTTGTAATGTGTGCATATGCAGTAGTGCTGTAGAATTTGGGCATCAAACCTTTGCATCAAAGTGAAGTACAGTCACTGTTTAGTTTAGGGTCTCTCTCCTGTGAGAGACTCCCCAGAATATTGTCTCAGCTGGAGTCAGTCATGGGCACTTCTTCTACAAGAGATAGCTTATGTAACTACAATTAAATACCTGAAATACTGAGACCTGCACTTCCTCAGCCTAATTCTGTAGACAACTAATGTTACCAGGATATCAAATCATGTCGTTCTGATGAGCTGAGGCGGAGCTGACTGACTCATCTCCTAGACAAGTGTCCACAGGTTCAGCCTAATAGCATGAGGCATGTGGAGAATATCTGCCAGCCTCTAGTGCAAGGTATCATTAGGACATGATGCAACAAATATTACAAAGATCCCTGAAAATATTTATGGGAGATGCCTTCTGAGGTTCAGGAGCTGAATGTGGCAGGCAGTGGTTTCATTGCAAACAGGATTTTTTTTTTTCTTCCTATAAGGACAGGTGTTTCATACATGTAAACCTATGTATCTATTTAAATAACAATCTAAACATGCTATTAACTAGGACAGTCCCAATCTCAGCCTTGGTTCTGTTCTCTTTGCCCTTCCACTGCCTCTGCCACCAACCAAAACCCAAATTAAAATAACTCTTTAGACTCAAGTCATGAACAGGTGCCTTCAAAGGCTGTGTATCCCCTAAAACACAAGAAAGGAAGAGCAGTGAAATGTTAATTCAAACAGAAACTCAACTTGCCAGGCATCTCTGAAAGCTTCTTTGATGCTTGTGACCCCTCCCAGATCTCTGCCAGAGGATGTGTTTCTCAGGGTGCCTGAAAGGTCACCGGGTTTCAGTGATGTAGGAGCAGGAGGGGAGGACACTGCCGAAACCTGCACCTTGTGAAGACTCAGTTACACCTGCATTTAGTGGGTGTGTGCTGTCTGCAAGGTCTCAAAGAGCTCAGCATATGTGTGAGTAAACTGGAGAGAGACACCAGAGAAATAATCCTTGGTGCTGGTTCAAAGTATTTAGGGATGATAACTCTATAAAATAGCTGTTGAGAAATAGAAGTTAACAGGTTTCAACAACCAATTCACACCTTTATTTAAAGAAAACAGAAGATAAAAGACCTATCCCACAAAGCTGCAGAGAAAAAAAAAACTGCTGAATTTAGTGTATTTTAAATTTGGGCCACTACTATTCCAAGCACTTGTTCTTGGAGAAATCCCAAAAAATAACTTAAGATGTTATTTCATTAGCTAATCACTCATTTTCCAACATCTGGTTTCTGTCTTAGCCAACGTGCTAGCCAACAGAGCCCTAAAAACATACTCTTCTGAAGGCTAGTTTTCTGTGTTGCTTATGGAGTTTTGGGGGTGCAGGGTGCTAGTGAATAGATAGCCAAAGATCCTACTTATTAACTGCATCTAGGAAATGGTCTTGTACAAGGCATGAAAAACCAGTTGTTAAGATATAGTATGTCTGTGATCATATCTGATAAATGCCCTGTTGTTTTTTCGTTTTAGGGTTATTGTCTTAACCTTTAAAAAAATTCAAAGCAATAAAATTAATACCTCCCTACAAAGAAAACCCCAACAAATAACAACCAAACAAAAAGCTCACAAAACCCACAGTCAACCCTGAAACTTCTCAACCCCATTCAGTGCTGTAACCACTTAGGGTTGTTTATAAAGAGAATCATAAAACATTTTGGAGCCGTGGTTACAGGTGCTAAATAAGCAGTAGGTGCTTGAACTAAGAAAACTTAATCACCACAGAAGCACTGACTTTTCTATTTTTTTTTTTGTCTGAATTTAATGCAATGTTTTATTCTCTCTTTACTCTAATGAAAATTTGATCTGCATTCTTTCATAAATGGCATCTAATGTGGTATCTCTCTTCAGCTCTTTGTGGTTTCCTGTTTTTCATATAGAGATGAAAGTATCTGCTGAGATCTATTAAACTTCCCATTTTGTCATTTATGACTTTCTCAATACTAGCCTGCATGTAACAAGTGGATTTCTTTGCACTTAGAAATGCAGTGAATATCTTATAGAATAGAAATACAGGAGTGTATCTTTAGTTGTACTTCAAATTACTGTTTGTTTTAATTTAGCATAACTGCATAGTATTTGTTGCACAGGGCCAACTTAATACAGTTGATTCCCCCCATCATACTAAGTAATTTATATTTCTGCATGAGAAAATACTTAGAAGAGCTAAGGCATTTTGAACTAATAAAATTTACAGGAAATATTACTGAGTTTGTGAGATCTGTATCTTTTGTTGATTTAGCAGTTATTAATGGAATATTACTGTGAATGTGAGAGATCTTGTCCTGAATAATTATGCATTGGTTATATTTTGGTTAATTAAAATGTTTTTAAAATGTAATATAATCTGATCTCAGTGTGTGGCAGAACATTTTTAAAAGGTGTTAAGGCTTGGCAAAATTTTGATTTGACCCTAATGACACAAGAAAAATTGCTGTTGTTGAGAGAGATAAGATGGAGCACATTCAAGTGATCAACCTCATGCCAGTTTCCAAATACAAGTACTCATTTGGTAAAATAACTAACCTGCATTATCTTCAACTGTGCAAATAGAAACTGAATCTGACCAAACATGGCTTTCTGTGTTAGTAAGGATAATTCCAATTTCCTGTGTGTTAAAGTTAATGTAACTGTCATGGCTTATGACAGAGCTTGGACCACTCTTAATGGTATCTGGTTGATTGCTGTCATGTTACTTGACCACTGTTCAAGAGCTTTAGCTATAGTAAAAATCACATAATTGTAGATATTAAATTGATAGTTATCATTCAGGGAAGGGAGGCTGTGAAGAAAGGATTTCTTTTACAAGCATAGAACAGGTCCTTTACATTATCTCTGAAAGGATGTGAGATTGTTTGCAACACCTACTTGGTAGGGTATTTTGGTTTCTGCACCATTCTTTTTGTTGTACTCCTAAGGAAGCTTGAATATTTATCATGTGAAATAAATGACACTTCAGCTGTGTTTAAAGGAAGGTAAGCCATTCTTGTATTTGCTTAGGCTGCTTTCAGAAAATTTAACTTGTAGGGGTTTTTTTTCTCTGTAGAGAAACCAAATTAATGTTACAATTCACTCCTTTAAAAGTTCAGTTTTGATGTCTAAATGAGGTATCAAGTCTTAAATATGTTATTTCATTGAATTTATTCTTTCTATCCATTTAACAGAACTATAGTGCCATGGAAGGTGTTCAGGCAGTGCCTTCATGAAGTTCATCAGATTAGCTCTGGTTTGGAAGCAATGGCTCTTAAATCCACTATTGACTTGACCTGCAATGACTACATTTCAATTTTTGAATTTGATATCTTCACTAGATTATTTCAGGTAAGATTTGAAAATTATGGATACTTGTGTTAATTTGGGATGCTTAGTGTCCTGAGGCAAGGAAACGGATTTTTTTTAAAAACGGAAAGAACTAAAATAATGCGATTTAGAAATAAATTGTGCATTTCTTTTCATCCTTCAGAGGTGTTTGTGGCAGCAACACACACATCTGAAAAACTGAAAGCATCCAGCAACACCTCCTTCATTTCTGCACACATCTAGTGTTATTATAATAGCTGTTTGCTGCTTACTTATTTTTCACTATTTTTAAATACATTCCTGGAAATGTAGACCTCCTGATAATCAGAGGTTTTAGTTGTGTTTTTTGTAGTGTATTTGTATCTACATACATGATGTGTTTCTGCAAACTCATAAGGACAGTTACATATTACTTTTTTTAGGCTAAATGTAGGCCTAACTCTTTCCTTTATGAACATATTTTTGCCATTAATGGTTGTTTACAACAAGTACTTTATTTGGGAATAGCATTAATTTGTATTACTAGTTATCTGAAATAAGCTTTTCATGTATGTTATGTGTCTATTTTAACCTCATGTCTCTTCTACAGAACATACTTTAGGTATTTTAGTTGATATAGAAGACCACTGGTTTGCATACATATTAGATATACTGTTTCTGAAATTTATCACTTTGGATATTTCTTTTGTATATAGAAACCATTGAGATATACACCCATTTATTTGATAATTTATTTTCTTTACCGTGTACAGTGGTAAACCAGAACCACAAGTTGCACTAGGGAAGGTTTAGACTGGACATTAGGAGAAGTGTCTTCTCTGAAAGGATTATGAAGCATTTAGGAACATTGTTTAGTGGGGGACTTGGCAGTGCTGGGTTAACAGCTGGACTTAATGATATTTAAGGTCTTTTTCCAACCTATAAGAATATATCATTATTCTTTAGCCTGATGGAGATATGTTCAAAATATCAACTTTACATCAAACCCTGGGTTGTCGTTTGTTCTGTTTTCCACATTATCCTGTGCTAATTGTTGCTTAGATGTCCCAGTTTTGCTGTTATGGGAAAGGGTGCCATTATGAAGTTAATAGTAAAATCTGGCAGGAGGGGATTGATGATTTTAGTATATATAGTTTTGATTTTGATTTTCTCTTCTCCATTCTGAGTCAAAACATTGTCACAGTTGCAAATGTTAATTGTGTCAGTAATCTCTTTTTAACTGAACCAGAATTATTGGTCACTTATTTTCTTTGTGAGGCCACTGCTGGTTTGATTCATTATTACTGTGCCTTGTGCTAGAAGAAGGGAATTAGCAGTATTGCCACATGTGAAGAGAGATGACTGGTAAGGGTTAACTTTTGATTCAGCAAAGAATCAGAGAGATATGTTTTGCCAAACAGATTAGGTGCAAAAGCTGTGTAACTGTTGAACTGAACTTGCACTGAACTTGGTCAGAGAACTTCTCCCAAGAGGTTACATTTTACTTCTCTAGTTTTTAAACAGCTTCTGTAACTATGTGTGCATACACCCACTGAGAGAAAATCCCAATTAAGTAATCAAAATACTGTTTTGCCAACTGTGGGTTATGTTACAGAAAAGCTGCATTTGTAATGGTGTTTATTCACAGAAGAAAGCACGACTCAGCTTTATGGAGATCCTCTGAAAGTGAAGTTGCTCCCCCTGCCTCCCCATTGTATGTATGCACAGCTTTAAGTGCTGTGTTCCCTGACCAGAGAGAAGCTTAGCACAGCAGAATATCTGGATGCTCTGTAGGAACTTCAGTCTATTACTGTTAACATGTCCTTTAGTGTGAAAATACTTCCACTGAAGAGAAAGGGAGCAAATCTTGTCCCATTTAGCGCTTCTGCTCTGGTAAGGCTCTGTACATGAGGCAAGCTATGGGTTCTTGCCTTTGAATGGTTTGGGTTGGAAGAGACCCTAAAGAGGATCTCCTTCCAATCCCCTGCCATGGGTAAGGACACACTTCCACTAGACCAGGTTGCTCAGAGCTCCATCCAACCTGAACACTTTCAGGGATGGGGCATCAACAGAAACGTTGTGGATCAGCTTCCCTGGACAACCTGTTGCAGTGCTTTCATTACACTTAGACTGAAGAATTGCTTCCAAATATCCAGTCTAAACCTATAGGCTTTCAGTTCAAAGCCATTTTCCCTTGTCCTATCACTCCAAGCCCTTGTGAAGTACCTCTCCAGCTCTCCTGTAGATCCCTTTAGGTACTGGGATGCTGCTCCAGGTTTCCCCGGAGCCTTCTCTTCTCCAGGCTGAATACTCCCAACTCTCTCAGCCTGTCTTTATAGGAGAGGTACTCCATCCACCTGACCATCCTACTGTCTCTCCTCTGGACTTGCTCCAGCAGCTCCATATCCTTCCTGGGTTGTTGGGGGTTTTTTGGGGCTTTTTTTGTGGTTTTTTTTTTTTCCTCCTTGCTTTTGGAGAAATTTAAACACTTAAGGTATCTTATGGCCTCTGTGCTGAAACCTGTTTTCTATTCCATGTGTACAACTTGATGAGGTATTAATTTTGATAATAAATAAACAGGTGTTCATCTGTGCTCTTGGAATAATTCTTTTGAAGGAGCACTTGTAGCAAAGTTGGGTGTATAAGACAGTCCTTTGTAGCATTCAGACCTAAAGCAAAAGTGTGCATTTTTCAGCTGAACACTTCGGGTGTTTCTGGCACACAGACTTGAGTTTTATTAGAAATACAAAACTACCTGGCTTAGTCTCTTTACTTGTTTGTCTTCTCTTTGTAGCCGTGGGGCTCAATCTTAAGGAATTGGAACTTCTTAGCTGTGACACATCCTGGATATATGGCATTCCTGACATATGATGAAGTGAAAGCAAGGCTGCAGAAATACAGCACTAAACCTGGGAGGTGAGAGGTTTCATTGTGTGTTGCTTTCCAAATAAACTTGCTGTCTCAGAACCTACATAATTATGCTAGGTTCATACTTCTATTTTGCATATTTTTGCATTTTATTTAACACTCACTGCAGCACTGAAGAAGTGAAGCGCAAAAATATTGTATTAGCATACTGAAGTCTAAATATGTAAAAATAAACAGAAAGAAGTTGAAAATAAATTGATTTTTTTTATTCTTCTGAATCAGGTAAAACCAGCAATGCATTCTTGAAAAGCATCTTTCAAAATATAATTTGATTTTCAAAATTTACATTTAATTTTTACTTAATGGTAAAACAAAAATCATCTTAACATCTTTCATGGTAACATTGAACCTATAAATTTAATCTGTGCTTTCGTGTTACTTTTGTGTTTTATATCTTTCTTTTTCCTTTGCCTGTATCATTCTATATCATAAACTCTTCACCTAGAAAAGCAATCAGATTCAAGACCATAACATGTAGAGTTTTAAAATACTTTTGATGTGGTGCTGTGCATAGTAAATTAGTTAAACTGAGCTTTTACCACTATGTCACTATTGTCCTGGGGTTTTTATTTCACTTGGGAGAAAAATAAAATCAATAATAGATTTAATCCTATATTACTTAGAATTTATTTTAGTAGTTTTATCTTTCAGTTATGAAGCTTTTTCCCTAATTCTCTTTGTTGAAACTTCTGCAGAAGCACATAGTTAAAGTGCATTGCTTTGAAAACTATTAGTGAAGTCTGCCAACAATTATACCCATATTTTGTACTTGGTTTCTTTCGATTTTTAGCACAATACTATACTGTATCTTAAATTACCCTAGTAGTCCTGTCCATAATACAAAAATATTGTGGTTCCAACAGAAAACTGCTGATTTTTGGCTTGATACTCATGGACACTACTACATAAGTCAAATAGGTTGATTTTGAGAGCATTTGAAAAACTTAGTATTTTCTCTGTTATTGATCCCGATGCTGTGATAGAGAAATTATCCCATGTAGCTTTTATGTTCCTTGTAAATAGACAGTTAGTTTTAAGGTAGTTTTCTGTTGCATATCAGAAAATTACTTTCTGAGTTGCTTAGGTGAAATGCTGGAATGGAAAAGAGGGGATATGAAGTGAAATTTCTTCTTTAATCTGACTAAAACGTCCTGCAAATTACAAGATTCTGTTCAGATGAATAGTTAGTACTTCAGTGTAATGTGGGCCCTACTGATGGTTCTAAGAGCTCTGTCAAACTTCAGAGAGGCTTAGATTTCTCATATTAGTTTGGAACAAAATTAAATATTGGTGTGTAATTAAGCTCTGTAATACAGAATTGAGTCTGGTCTTTCACTGTGAGACGCTTTTCTCAGTGAGGTTTTTGCATGTGAAATGGTGTTTGACATGAAAGGGAGTAGAGTTTTTAGTATGAAGCTCTATACTTGCCCAATTCTTTTGCTTTTGTTTTCCTTGTCTTCTGATTGTGCTCTCTGTCTACATTATGTATACTCTCAGCTACCACCTGTAACACAGAGAAGTGTTTAAGTCCAATTGTGTAGTTAATATTTGTTTTTTCTGAATCAGAAGTAGTATTTCTCTTGTTCACCTCCACAGGCTCACATAAAATTACCATTTTCTAGTAGGGCAGGTTTTATCATTCATCTTTCCTGTTTCTGTTGCACCTGAGGAGGCTTTATATTTTGCCTTCCACTTGTTCAGGTGATTGGCCTGCACAGGCACAAAAGGTGTCTGTTGTAGCTATGGAGACTGGATCATATCATACACTCTTCTTCAAGAGGTTTATGGACATGTCTGAGTGAAACTGCTCAGAGTGATTGTGCAGCTTTCACTCTGAGAACTAAAATAGAAGCAGATGAAAAGCAGGGGGTAGGCAGCTACTCTTACTTTATTTCTGCCCATGAGAAACTGACAGTGTAGAAGAGACAAGTTTATTTAAAATTCTACAAAGAACATGGCAGAATTGGGAATCTTACCCAAATGTTCAGGGACCTAATTCAATGTCTGAATCAGAGGCCATAATTGCTCTCTTCACTTCTTTTGCTGAACTCTGAATTCCACTGACTTTTCATTCATCCTGTTTTTATCAAGCTACATTTTCAGACTGAGTTGCACTCGCCTAGGCCAGTGGGCCATTGGATATGTGACTGGAGATGGGAACATACTGCAGACCATACCTCACAATAAGCCTCTGTTTCAAGCTTTGATCGATGGCAGCCGGGAAGGATTGTAAGTACCAATTCTTACAGCTACCATGGCTATGAAATCCTCATTTCCTTGTTCTCTATATGCTTATAAGGGTAGTTAAAGATGTTTAAAACAGAGAAACTGCATATGGTGGTTAGCATTCTTTCAGAGTTTAAGAGCCATTTATTTAATTCATTTAAAAAACACTTGTTTCTAGTTAATTCCACTAACCAGGGTAACTGAAAGTTAACCAAAGTCATATCTCATAGCAAATGAATTCCTTGAGAAAATAAAATTAGACAGCTATTGCATTGATCCCTCCTTTCCCCTGCAGCCCCCCAAGAGTCCCAAATGCACTTAAGCTTATTGAACAGTTACTACTTCCAGTTATTCATGTGTCCAACTGTGGACAATGATTTGAAAGCTATGTAATTGCTTTTTTATATATTGTGCAGCCAGAACATTTTCCGCATTCTAATAGTTTACTGAAAAGATTTATAATTATTAGAGAAAGTAAGTTTATAAGGAGAAGTAGTATATTTTTGCTAGGTTGGCTGAAGTAACAGAAAAATATTTGGTGTCAGAATCTTTTCACTGGGATACATGCTTTGGTATACCCAATATAAATATATATAATGTGAAATAAAAAGAAAAGGCAATTGATCAATCCTCAAAAGAAAAAAAAGATTGATAAATCTTTTGCAGTCTCATAATTTTTCTCAGTCCTACACAGTCTAGTATTTTTTCATGCCTGTAATAAAACACACTTATATTGGTAGTGTTTCTCTCTGGCAAAAACTGAGCAAACAAAAACTGGAGCTGAGAATGTTTTATGCAGAGTGATATTTTTGTACCTCATGACTTTTTCATTATGTGACTTAAAAATATATGACCATTAAGAAACTGTTTCTGAGTTACAGGTAACATAAACCTGAATATAGAACATCTTAGGGTTGCTGTAATATCATTTAACCATTTTTAATTTCCCACACAATTGAAATGCTCCCATTGGTTCTTGTGTAATGTCCAGTGTGCATCAGAAGTTCTCAGTGTAGATTCTTGTCATAATATACACAGATATGCCCATATATAATATTGTGGCATATATAAGATTATATATCTATCATAATACAAATACACACAAATGTGTTGCCTTCTTTTCTGCAGCTTTACTTAAAACAGTCTAAAGAGTCCTGAGCATGATGCTCCCAGTGGGAAATCACTAAGAAGTATGAATTCACTGAGAAACAAAGATCTGAAATAATACTCTTTTGGGCTACCCCTAGAAGGTTATCTGCTAATCAAAGCTCAGATGCATGCTAGTGGTAGCTAGCCAAGTGATATCAAAATCTTTCCTCTGCTTTTACAAATATGCTTGAGCATGTGTCAAAATGAATATGTAGCAGTTCAGTTACACTCAAAAGATAAAATAGATGGCTGAGGAAAGACGATTTATTTTAGTTAATGTCTACTGTAACTTATTCTGGCCCCTTGAAATTTTGTAAGTATGATTTAGCTAATAAAGCTAAAGAAATGTGCATATTTATAACAGTCTTCTTGTGATGCAGCTATCTGTTCCCAGATGGACGAAGTTATAATCCTGATTTGACAGGATTGTGTGAACCCACACCACATGATCACATAAAAGTCACACAGGTATGTTGGCAGAGTTTTGAGTTACTTTATAATCTTCACTTCCCTTAATATCTCACCTAGCAGTAATAATAAGCTTTTACTAAAATGTGAGTAATAAGTTCATAAGAGAGAAAATATGCTGTTGATAAAATGGCTTAGGTGAGTAACAGGATAATAATCCTTTAAACTGTAGAGTGGATGGAGATGCAGATGGCATGTCTTGGATTGTTTTGTTTATTTGTGAGCCTTTTCCAAGTGAGAAGTGTTTCAAACAGCTACTAAAGGTTTTTCTGATATTTATGTAACAGATTTATGTAGCTTGTTTTTTCCATGCTAATAACAAAGGCAAATACAGAATATGAGGATCAAATGATCGTTTTGAAGCCTGAATAACAATGGTATAGTTGCTTGGCAAGTCCAGGAGGAAAAGTTCATACATCACAAAAATACCAGTTCCAGGTATCCAGTTTTCTCCTTTCTTCTTTGTCTTTGGTGCAAATTGAAAGAGATCATGGAAAGCAGCAGAAGTAGGTAAATGCCTAAACAGAGTCACATTGCAGAGAAAATTAGAATATGTAGTTGTGTTTATAGTCTTGTTAAGTGGTGATGTGATTAATTCTGCAGATATTTGATAGTCAAGTAGTAGGAAGTAACCACACCAGACAGATCCTTGATTAAAAATGGTGCTGAAATTAATATTAGAAGGTTAAGGAATAGTGTGTAGAACATTTTTCCTATGAAAACATGTGGAAGACTTGAGGATATGTTCAAAGAAAGACATCTGACAAGCATTGCTATTCCAGATGGTCTTCTGTTTCTTCAGATCAAACTGGATGACATGCTGAATCTTCTGTACTTCTGGGTGCTCTATGTGCATTCCACTCCAGAAGTATTTTAGAAAAGTATTCTTTACTATGTTATTATCACAAATACCATTACAAATATATCTGTTTTGTAAGAGAATTCCTAAAAACAATTACCTGAAGACAACTTGAATACTTCTACTTCTCTGAGTTCCATCTTTTCCCTCCAGTGTTAAGATAATAATGAAAGAGTAATGGAGATTTATCAGGTATTTGTGTTGTGTAGAGAAATGCTTCAGCCCATATCTTCACTTTTTCTCAAAGAAAGAAGAAGCAGCACATGGTCAATGACTACTTTGTTCTTCACAAGCCAATCATATTTTATTTTGAATCCATTGAATGAATCAAGTTGCTTCTGCGCATGTAGTTATGAGAACATTATTAGCTAATTCTGATGGTAATTCAACAGAGTCCGAATTATGTGAGTCTGCCTTAAATAATATATAACTGAAGAGGTTTAAAGTTGTCAGTATACCTCCTTAAATGATGAAAAGATGGTATGAAAGTGGCTGCAGGGCTAGATTGATGCAGATGGATTCGTTGCTAGAGCTCCCCCATAAGCATCTTTAGTACACTGACTAGAGCTGCAGATACAAGCTTTCTCTTTTGTTTTCTCTTTTTCTTAGCCTCATGTCCCCTCACTTCTCTTAGCAGTAGCTGCTTGTTTTCCCATAATCTGGATTGTACTTTAGGCTTTCAAAATTTGGTTTTTCAAGGCTAAAAAAGCTTATTTCAATTCAAATGCATTTAACTGTCAGTTACCCAACAATAACTATTTCTAGAAAGCTGTTCTGAACTTGAGTTTTGTCTATTATTTATTCCTTCAAATGGTGGTGTTCTACCTTCCTGTCAGTCTAGTAAGGATGCAAAGCACTGAATAATCTGTGCATGACTGTTGCCAAGTTTCCTGCAGGGTGTTCTTGCCATACTTCCTTTACGAGGATTGTGTACTTTAGCATACTGCTATACAACATCCTTGCTGCAGGTAAAAAAAGCCTCTTGCTTGGCAATTTTCAATCCAATAATCTTCTTAGTCCTAAATTCATACCTAGAAATTAAAATCCCAGTTTTGTTCCCATTTTTCACTTAATATGTTCATTTTCTTCCTTTTATCTGCAACCAAGGAAAAGTAGGATTTGTGCCTTGCATTGCAGTTACATATAACAAGTCTATACAAAATCTAATGAGCACAGATATTTTTAACACTTTTTGGTATGTATTTTAGTATATCACAGTTTGGAAAAAGCTGTTTCAGTAACCTTAGTGTGGCTTTTAGACAGATCAGTAGCAAGAGTTTCTTTGATTAATAAGTAAAGCAGATTCAAAAACCGGGCATTTGGAGAAGTATATTCTTTGTGTACAAATAATTGGAAAAAAATAATTGCTTGACTTTCTTTTGTTACAGGAGCAGTATGAATTGTACTGTGAAATGGGTTCCACTTTTCAGCTGTGTAAAATCTGTGCAGAGAATGACAAGGATGTGAAGATAGAGCCTTGTGGACACCTTATGTGCACTTCTTGTCTTACAGCATGGCAGGTACTGTCATAGTTTAGTTGGTGGGGAAGGGGATGGATTTCTGTTACCTTGGTGTTTACAATGTGGGTATATGTTTACTTTTCCAGGTGCAAGGATATATATATTTAAAATTGTAAACATCCTCTTTTTCCAACCAGAAATCTGTGAAAATAAAGCTCCAGGAGTCTTTACAGTCTGGCCTCGTAGTCTTGCCAAGGCCATTTGCTGACTGCTGCTGAGTGGAAACTACTTCCTGAGTCCAGGACCTACTCAGACAGTACAAGCTGGGTATTTGGTGCCAATTCAGTCACTTAGGTCACTTCATGATGTATTTCAAAGGCACAGAGGACACATAGCTGCTGGGAATGGATAACTGCATAGACAGCATTTTATAAGGAGAAGGGGTGTCTTTGGTGAGAGGAGGATTCACTCAGTAGTAGAGGTCATGAATTGACCTGAGGGAAATTAAGCTTTTAGGATGCCTGTGTTTCACATTAGTAGCATGCAAAGCACTGAAACACCTAGATGGCTTTAGATGGTTGTTGAATTAAGAGATTGAATAGAGGGGAAACTCCCTTCTCTCAAAGTCATTTACAGAACATCCAAAAAAGCTCAGAGGCTTCCTGGTGACCCAGGTTGGTGTGTTTTGTCCATCTTGTTCATGGATGCACCAGTCTGTGAGAAAAGGGAGAATGGGCACCCTTAGTTCAGGGCAGTTGACCTAAAAAGTAATGTCTAAAGCTGAGGTCATTCCTCTTTACTGTTGTGCATCATCCCTGCCCCTTCTTTTGTATCTATATTTTATGGGGAGAAGTAAGGTTCAACCAGTTCTCAGAGAGGATTTTGTTCCACACTTAATAATCAGTCTTTGCTTACAAATGTAGTGAGAAGAGTAAAAAGAATCCTTGAGTCTAGTCCATTTTAGATGTGTTTTTAAATTAGTTCATCCTCCATCACTGTGTTTTTACTGTTATATTTGTGGCATGTCTTCCAGTACTATAATTTTCCTTTTCTAATTAGGACATTTTCTACCTAATTAAGAAAGCCTCAGTGGCAAACCAACACAATATACCAGAAGTATCATTTGAGATTTTCTTCCATTAGCAATAAAGGTTTCTTGAAAATTAACTCTCAGTTTCCAGTTTTGTGTTGCAAACACAAATCTTTCAAATTGGTCATAGGTCAGAAATCCGTAGGAAATTCCATTTGAGGCATACCCACAAAAGTATATTTATTTCACTACTTAGTAGCTGCTGAGCTGGAACAATGTTTCTCATTTCAGGAGTACCCTTTATTTATTCTTTCAAGTTTCATTCTGAATGACATAAATCATTGACTTTAAAAATTCTGAAAAATTCTGAGGTGCATACTTTTGTTGGTTTTGTTTGCTTGTTCATTTGTTTTTTGGCTGAGCTGACAAGGCTAAGCAGAAGGACTGAAATCTTAGTGCTCCTGATTGTTTGGTATCTTGTGGTGTGGTAGGAGCATGTTGCAGTCTTAGGCCAGTGATGTGTTCTGATTCTGGAGACTTGAGAAGCTGAGGTCCCCAGTACCTGGCTATGGGACAGGGATTCAGGAAGACAATGACAAAGCATTTTAGGCTCAGAAGACATCAGAACATCAGCTGTAATTGGTCAGGTACATTTCAGACTTCATTACAAATTTAACTTTTGTATAATTAGTGAGGCAATGAAGAGGTATTACACAGTAACAGCATCAGCTGTTGTGAGCTTCTGGTGGGTTGTTTAATTGGCAGCATAATGGCTCGTTAGGCATGCCTCAAGAGATCCAATACAGATGTTTTCACTGAGCAGAAAAAAATTGAGTAAGCAGCATCCAATCTGCATAGAATACTGAGGATGATTGAGCTGTTCACTGTTATGGGGCTCAATCTCTCAAATAAGACTTGGTTTACTTGTTTCCTTTTTATATTACACAACAGGAGTAAAATGTCATTTTACACTGCAGAAATCTATTGTCTGAAAAGTATGTGTTTTCTAAAAGCATATGAGCATATAGGCTGTATTGTAAGGTTAATAATGTTCCAAATAACCTTTCTGACGGCATGGACAGGTGTGTGTATTAATACAGACATCTCATGTATATAGTCATACTGTTGAATATGAGTCTGATGATGTGTTTTGTTATTAAGGCTTTTCAAAAAAAAGAATGGAAACTGCTAGTGCAGAACATAGGCACAAGAAAGCCTTGAAAACGAAAAGCTCTGTGCCTCATTGGTAAGGTTTTTTAATAGAAAATGAAGCTCTAAGGAGTTGTATAGAGTGAGGGAGGACTTCGGTTCACTTGACTGTGGCACCTTCAGTAGGACCATATAATTTGAAGATGTTTTTTGAGGCACTAAAGTTGACTAGTTAGTTGTTATGGTGCTGAAAGTAGAGTAGATGTGTCTTTCCATACAAAATGAAAATCCAGTGCTAATCCTGCAAGTGATGTCAGGAGACAATCATTTATGCTTATCTGACCTTGTGATGCAGCTCATCCAAAAACTGTAAAATGATCTGTCAGTTTAGTAAGACTGGCAAGTGTCAAGATAAAAATAATGCTAGAAAAAAGTTAATGTTTTTGCATCTCATAAACTAAAAACCTGTGCTTGATTGGTTATATTTCAGTATAGTAGAAATAAATTTTGGTGTTAATATTTCTTTAGCTGTTTGTCTACCTGACTGCAAATACAACACAGTGTGATTTCTAATTTCACTTTGAATTATCTTGAACTCTCAAAGCTTCATGGTTCTTCTGAGTGTGGGTTTGTTTGTGGTTTTATTTGTTTGGTGGTAGGTTTGTTTTTGTTTGTTTTCTATAATAATTGAAATCCGTGTTGTGCTTCTTGATGGAATATTTCTATAAGTGCTCGAAAGACTTCTCTGATTTTTGTTCATTAGTAGTCTCAATCTCAAGGCTTTTTGTTTATTTCTGATGAGAAAAAATACAGTTCTGAAATAGGTAAAAGGAATTGAATGTGGCTGCTTGACAATTATTGAACACATACTACTTTAAAATAAAAATTCAAGTAGTTCTTGTTTCTGATAATATATTCTAATAAAATAATTCCATGTTTTATATAATTTATTGAAAATGTAGTTAAGTCCTGATTTTTTATGTAAATGTGAAGAAAGCTGTTTGTAGCTTTAGGTGCTCTGAGTGCTGGTAATGCAGCAGCTGTGATGGACTGAATATGTTTTTCCAAGAAGAGCTCCATGCCATAAAACCTGCCTGCATTTCCTAACATCAAATGAAAAAGAAATACTTTATGGTTAATATAAAAAGTGTATAATAAAATGCATTATCTCTGTCTACACACCTCACCTTCCTTCTCTTGAAGAAATAGCAAAATGTATGCCTGAAAGAAAATGTGTTACTTCCTGACCTATAATATTAAGACTGATTTAGTGCTTTGTAGAGATAATAGCTACATTTTGATTAGTCATTTTTAAGTGAAGCTTAGTCTATTGAAGAGAGAAAGCTTTAATGTGCAGACATTTTAAGATTTACTATAGTTAAATATTTGTTAATCTGTTTCCTGTTTACTCCAGTTCTTCTTTACAAGCTTTTAGAGACTGATTGAGGATGTTTCTGTGTAAAAGGTATAACTCCTACTTTTAAAATTATTGCTGGCTTTGTTTCCTTTTTTTTTTTTCAATTTATCTACATTTTTGTCTTACTGTAGGAATCAGATGGCCAAGGCTGCCCTTTCTGCCGCTGTGAAATCAAAGGGACTGAGCCAATCATTGTGGATCCTTTTGATCCCAGGGATGAGAATTCCAGGTGCTGCAGTATTATGGATAGCTTTAGTATGCCCATGTTGGACTTGGATGATGATGATGATAGAGAAGAGTCTCTAATGATGAATCGTTTGGCTTCAGTCCGAAAGGTAACTTCTCAAACTCTGCACAACAGCTAAACCCAGACATTTGTAAACAAAGCTGCCTGTAACTTTAAACAGTGAGAGGCTGCACTTCATGCTTTAGCTCACAGCATCTCATTGAACAGTTGTTGGGTTGAAAAAACAAAATGTGTCAATACAAATGCATTGAAACTGAAGTTGAATTGGAGAAAAAAAAAATTCCAAATTCTCAGCTGATGTGAACTAAGATAACTTAGTTTATAATGGGCAAAGCATGAGTTTGCACCAGCTGAAACTCTTATCCAAACTAGGCTGTATGGACAATTCCCTGAGCTTTTATTTGTAAAGAACAAAAAATTTCCTATATGCATTTTTTTCTGCACATGTGTGTACACATGCATAGAATGTTTTAGGATTAACGTTGAGTTTCTAAACAGTTTATAATATTATTTTTATAAAGTGACTTGACACCTAATTCATATTGCACACAAGTTATGCTTCATGTGAGCAGTCTATGAATTTTTTTTCTGCAATTTTTAGTATTAGGTACTCTTACTGGGAAAAATATTTTTGAGATTATCCGTAGTGACTTTGTGTTTTGGGATGTTTTTTGTCCTGAAAGGGCTCTATGTTAAATTCTGAGATCTTTGTTGTGGGAGATTTTATTACTGATAAATAAGCACTATCATTGACAAAAGTTTATTTTATGGTGATAGCTTTTACTACTCTATTTTAACCTGGAATAGATGATGTCAGAGGCCATGTGACACTGATTTTGACAGAGCATTTACTAGATATTTCCTTATACTAAGGTCATCTAGATTGAATTGTTGCCTTGGAATTAATTTTGTAACATCTTACTTTTCCATTTCCTTATCATTGTATTTGTTAAAAAAAAACCCTGTTCTTCACCCTCATATCTGAGAATATCTGTCAGTTAATATACATGCTTCTGATATTCTTCCTAACCTCTTAAGGCTTATGAATCATTCTTGTGTTGTGTACGTAATACAACATGCTCTACCCTTGGGAACAGTTTATCCTTCCTGCCTGGACTTAAATTGCAGTCTGCAGCATGACCTCTGTGAGATAGCCTTGAATTGATGGGCTTTTATAACGCTATCACTTCCATGATAAGGCAAAAACGCATTATGCCTTTATCAAAAGAAGGAACAATAGGTTTACTAGAAGACATCTTCTTTTAGGTATCCACGAAGTGCTTTTTGTGCCTTGCTATTTTTTTCATTGATTTCATTGTTCAGTGAAAGAAATTTTCACTCTGCCACCCTCTTGAAATCTGTTTGAAATTGTTGAATTATGGCATCATTTGGTGATTCTTAGCTGCTGTGTTCTTAAAATTGTTACCATTGATTGTTCAGTGATGGTCTTAGCCATGTCTCCTGTGTGTAATATGGCATTGTTTATAGATACTTTTTTGTTAGCGATGTCTTCATCAGGCTTGCCTCTTTCTTTAACCATTATTTATTTTTCCTGCTAATCAGTGTATCTTTGGAGCCTGCTTAAAGAAATTATATTTTTCTCTGTGACATTATGTAACTTGGCTCTTAGTGAAATTTTCTTTTGTTTGTCATTAACGCTCTTCCTATGAGCAGGGTGCTGCATAACAACAGTGTTGTAGTAATGTAATTTTCTGAAATTATGGAAGTTAGGTGGCAAAGATGATACTTTAGCTCTTGCAGCCAACCTGCTGGTACTGTTGTAACTTTGTAATTGCATGGACTGTGGTCAGCTTTCTCAACATAAATCGGTTAATCCTTGAAAATAAAATGGGCTATATTTGTGTCAAATCACCTGGCTGACCATTCTAAGAAAAATCTGGCTAGTAGTGAGCTGGGCTGTGAAACTCATTAGAAGAGAAGAGTTTCAGGGACATGAAGCTCTGATGAAAGTGACTGTAGGGCTTCACAATGCATTGTGTAAATACTCAACCAGATATCAGAAAAGTACCAGTTCTGCAGTTTGTCACTCTTACCCATGAACAGTACTCCAAAACTCCTAAGAGGTGTCTGAATTAAGTCTCTGAAAAACCTCAGACTTGAAATTGCCTTAAGGAAAAGAATAATTATGAAGCTCCTGAGTCATTCTTTAAAGGAATTAGTAAGTGGATACACATTAAGAAAAATGAATAGTTCTTGCTAGGTGCTGTGTATGAGTCAGCAGTAGCAGCAGATCAACTCTAACAGAGGCTTTGGAGAAATCTACTGCAGTTAGGCTATTTATCTGCCTCAGCAATCAGCTTAATTTTTTTATTTCCACATTGTCTTCAGATATTTCTTAATGAAAGAAAGAGGAAGAGAGGTGCCAAAAGCCTCTGTTAATTGTTTCCTCGCTGAGAAATTTCAGGCCCGTGATATCAGATTAGCTAATGCAGTTATTGCCCAAAATGTTCCTCTTAGCTTTTGTTCTAGGAAAGCACAACATTATGAAATGCACATTAAAAAAAGTGGAAATTACAGGCTCAGGTAAATATTGAAAATATTTTATTTTTAAAGAGGGCGTTTGAGTCTCTAATAGAGTACGTTAGTTATTCTATAATGTTTATTTAGTTGTCCTAATGAATGAAGAGTTCTCTGTCACTTTTCTTTAGTACAAGACATAATTTGATACACTTCTTTTAAAAATAAAAAATGAAAATAAGGAAAATGGATAGTGAAGGAGTTCTTGCTAAGAGCAAATAATTTTGAATTCATAACTGTTTAAGGTAATTTTTTAATCCAAATAATATCCCATGAAAAATAGAGGAGGGCTCTACCAGTACAGTAGACTATGAATTTAATAGTCTCCTGTATTGATTAATGAATTTAATTTAATTCACCTTAAAGTGTAATTAGCATTGTTAAGAAACTCTTCCATCTAAGAGTAGATGAAGTTACCCCATCTGGCGTGTTACTGTCTTCTCTGAAATTAATTTCCTAGATATCTGAATGTGCAAAACTCTGATAGATTGATTCACACTGTACTTTAAAATAATGATAGGAAATTGTCAAGGCTGAAAGACAGTTTGCCATGACTAGTCTTCTTCCATCAAGTGAGTTAGGTCAAATTTGGTAAACCATGACAAAAGACCTTGGCTGTCAATATCTGGGAGGAGGCTGTTTTCACTCATTTCCATATTATTAAGTCAACTTTTTTCTGGTAATGGAAGAAGGCATGTATTACATAGTAATAATGTTTTTCATTTCATTGTATAAAATCTAAAAATATGTAAAATAAGACTTGAAATACATATCCAGATATTCCCTTCGGCAGTACCTGAACTGATATATACACATTACTTCCTACATAATGGTACACCTGTTTGGTGGAATGTGTTAAGATCATGTCTCCTCAACAGGAGTGACTTACTTAACTGATTACTTACTAGTATTTGAAGGGTATAAATGCTGGGAGACAGTGTGCCTCCCCTAATTACTGATTCCCTTGGCAGTGTGCTGCTGACTCTGAGACCTCACTCCCTCTCCCTCCTTCATGTGCATTTTCTTGGGTCAGCAAAGATAAAGGGAATAAATCTGTCTATTTAAAACATGTTTACGGTCATCAGTGTTAAGTGATGTAAATTTATATCCTCATTAAGGTTTTAAGCCTAGATAATACTGCTCTGCCTAGGTCACAGCTTATCTTAACAAGAAATAACTATGTGAGTTACTCTCACCTGATTATAAATAAAAAGAAAACTTAGAGAAAGACTTTTCTTGAATTCACTACTGCTAAGGGCAAAGTGATACCAGTGTATCCCAGTAACAAATACATCTGATGGAAAAACACAAGTGTGATCCCTTCTGCAGTACAACTGCAAAGTCACAGCTGCTTTTCCCTTGGCAGCAGTCACGCCAACCAGATGAAGTCCATGTTGTTACAAAGGAGTCTGTGTTCTTCTCCTTAATTGCATCTTTATTGCACAGGTCTCTGTGTGGTGCAGCAGAGCCCTTTTGTACACTGAAGGTCTGTCTTCTGTCACTGCCAGTTCATTTGAGCTAGTTTGTGTCATAATCACTTGCTTGTTTTAGCTTTTTGTCACTGCTTTCTCTCATTGCACATTTTTCCCAGCATATAGAAAACATACAGAAACCTCCAGTAGGTGACAAACAGGAATTTTAGGACAGTAGAGTGCTAAAAAGAGTAGATATTAGTACATCTGTTAATGCCTTGGTATCCACATTAGATGCAGCCATCTTGTTGGCCTAGCTGTCGCTCATCAAATGATGCAGCTGGACAGGTTGGATGGGGGTAGACTGCAAAATATGGGATTTTCATATTGGGAATAGGGTGGAAATTTGATACTGAATGCCAAGGAAAACCTGTTTGCTGCTGTAGAATATTTGGTTTTGTTCTATTTTTAGTATCAGTGGGTCCAACAAAGAATTATTTATCCCAGCGAAGCTTTTGCTCTTACTTCAGCACCAAGTGGCGATACAGATGAAGCTTCCCTGTAGGGGGAGAAAAGCTGCTTTTGCTTGCAGCTATTTAACTTTTTTTTTTTTTAATTGTGCCTCTTTAACTTGTTGGCCAAAATCAATTCCCTTTTTGAAATCTGTGGGGTCACAGCATGTTCTGTTGGCATTGTGGCTGTACTACAGCGTAGTAGTCCAGGGGACTGAAAAATTACTCTGCTGTTTTGAAATAAGACATAACAAGGCGTGGATATAAACCTAAATTCAAGTCCTCTCACACACTTACTACTTTGAAAATTTTCCATTTCATTTTGTTAGTTGTGGTTTACTGTCCGTGGAATGTCACAGAGGTAGCCAAATACCAAGCTAATATATGGAACTGGAAGTTTATCACACAAATTAAATTGCTTGCTTCATGGGGTTTAAAAGCATGTCAGGGTTTAAGTATCTTGAACTTTTAAATGAATGGGTTTTAAATGTGAATATTCTATGATTTTTTTGTCTCTGCAAGAGTTAGACTATTGTTGCAGCAGGAGAAAAGTCTGACATGGATGGAGCCAGTGAGCACACTGAGGGAAGGGGGCACCATTTTGCCTAATGATTCTTTAGAGCAGAACTGTGTAAGAGAAGTTTGCCAGATTGAAACAGGGGTGGATATTCTCAAAATTATATCACAGTGCTGTTCACTTAGCTGGGATCTGTACAATTCCAGGCAGTCTCCCATTTGAGACTCTCAGGTTGCTCTCTCAGGAAATTGTGTTAATTAGTTTGATGATGCGACAATTAGAACATCCTAAATTCCAAACAAATGTTTCCTGTCCAATAATTGGTTTTCAGTATTTCCTATATTTCTTACTCTTTGTTTCCTAGTCTTATCACATATATGATTGCTCTTCTGGAACAATTCCCTGCTGACTGAAATGCATTATGTTGTGCAACGCCATAAAATGCTGTGACTTAACTATATCACTCTCATTTATTTTGAATAATTGAATCTTTTTGGAGGTGTGACCTCCTTATTTGGTTATATTTCAGGTAATTTGGGAAATATTCATTTTGTGTCTGCTGAAGTCAATCCTTTGAGTATATTGTATTGCATAGTTCTTGGTTTTCAGGAATGCTTTATGGAGTTGTAACTAAACTTTGAAAACTAATGCTGTTAAATGATACAGTGTTTATTATGCTGTTTAACTGATAGATGCCTTCTGATAAGGAAAATTAATTGACATTCAGTTTGTAGTAATTCTATAATTACAGTTGCTCAGGCATGCTTGCTTAGTTATTCAACTTTCCTTAATGTTGAGAGGCTAAATGCTTTGGTAATTTATGTACTTATCTCTATGGTCTTCCAGTCAAGGAAAGGGTCATTCACCAGTTAAAGGAAACAAAGAAAATTTAAAGACTGTATTCAAGGCATTTAATATGAATATTGAGACCACCTCTTCATTGAAGGGAGAAACTGAGAAACTTCTGGTAGCCATGAAGACCACAAATCTTAAACTGCTCTGTCTCTTGAATTTGAATGTTTAGTTGTGACATTGAGCTTGCACATGTAGATGAAGTGGGGAAGACTCTAAATAGCAACAAAAAAAAAAATCATCCTGATGATGGAGTTGCACATTACCCTTCTAGCTTTCAACATCTTCTCACCCCTCTCCTGCTTTTTCGTGCACTGTTGACAGTAATACTGTAGTGGCTTCTATTTTTGAAGGAGATGTGGTAGCAATTCCTGTTGTATAGAATGGGACATTAAACTGAGCTGTAGTACAGAGCATTGATAAGGATCGGTGCTCTAGATCCTTTTCCTCACTCTGCTTTTGAATTTATGAAGTTTCCAGTTTCTTTAATGATTGTGTGTAAAGAAGGGCAGTGTCGCTTACTTGTTTCCTTGTTAAAGAACTTTCTACTGTCATCCCAGTTATCACTGTGGGATGTTCAGCATTCATGTGAAAAAGCTTATGAAGGGAGGGGGAAGTTTTTATCCAAGGGGTTTAGCCCAAAGATGGCTAAAGATTTTTGCCTCTCTAAGGAAGCTGTGATATGAGAACAGTGGGATGCCTCAGGGTACAAGTGGTTCAAAGCTGATCGTTGGTGGGAATGTCTTCCAGCTACTTGTATCTGCTCTCAGGGAAAGCACAGAATATCACAGCCATTCAGGTTTATTACAGTGCACTGATACTCATACAGTGAGTTCATAGAAATAACTTGAACTGATCTATGCAAACACCTGAGCTGTGTTTGTTAAAACTGAGCCAGATGAGGGGTAGGGACTAGTTGCAAAATTGGATGGAGCCCTATATTGAGAGTTGAAATCTTTGGTTCTGATGAATTTGAAAGGGCAGATCAAGGAAAAAAGAAATTATAATTTGTCCCTGGAGAGGGATGTTAAATGTTTGTGTTGTTAGTTCAGTATTTACTTAGATGGTTAAATTGTTCTTAAATGATTTTTATAATTCCTTCAGTTTTTTGCTGATTTCACTTCTTTCCCTAATGTCTTGCTGGTGACTTTGATTGGTAAATTTTCAGAAGACATACATTCTGTTTTGTATGGAAGTATGATTTGAAAATGGGCAGTAGGCAGTAACAGGCAATATCACGGATGTCCACCTTTGAAAAGTAATTTGTAGAACTTTAGATTGAATACTCTCTATTAATAAAAAAAGTTATCAAGGGTAGCATTGCTGTGGTAGAATTTATGGTTTTTTTCCCTTATGTTTGGCAGTGATTGTTAGGTTTTTATACAAATTCCTGGAATATATATCCTTTTATTTTCATCACAAGTTAACACGGGTCTTAATTTTGAGACAGAATGACTTGTAGATTTCTTTTTCATTAACTATGAGCTGTACTGTCCAGATGTCCATTAGGAAAAATTATAATTGACTCTTAGTAAGTATCTGATAAGTGTCAGGTGTTTTAATTGGGGAATGGAAGCTGTATACTTGATCATCAGGTAACAGGTAATTTTATTTTTTCTCTCCTGAAGTGCAATGACAGGCAGAATTCACCAGTGACTTCCCCAGGATCTTCCCCTCTTGCACAAAGAAGAAAACCACTTCCAGACCCCCTGCAAATCCCTCATCTTAGTCTTCCACCTGTCCCTCCCCGTCTGGATCTGATTCAGAAGGGAGTAGCACGGTCACCGTGTGCCAGCCCAACGGGGTCACCAAAGGTAAGTGTTACTGAACGATTATTTCTGGATATAAGAATTCTGAGAAATTGCATTTGCTTTTTTCCAAAGTGAGCTTCTTGTTGGTTTTGTAAAGTGGACTGTTTCAAACCTTTCCATAGATATTGCTTTTTCAGGATTTTTCTCTGCCCAAAAGAATTTTAATTTCTTCTAGTTTAAAGAAACTTATGAGCTTCTTGTTGGTTTTGTAAAGTGGACTGTTTCAAACCTTTCCATGGATATTGCTTTTTCTGGAAAAGAACTTTAATTTCTTCTAGTTTAAAGAAACTGTAGATTAGATCCGTATTGATGAAGTCTCTTCTTTTTCCATAATACTTATGTAGTTAAATGTGTCTGGCTGCATGTATTGGTCCAATATGACTTCAGATTGTCTGATGATTATATTGTACTTGGTTATGGTCAGAATTTTAAAGCTGTTGCAGTAATGGATCAGTTCTGTTACAAACTCTGATTAATGAAAATAAATAGAAGCTAAGGTTTCCTGAAAATAGATTTAAAGGTCATTATCTCATTAAAATTATATGTTTTCCTTTCATGATGATTTATGTTCAATTTTCAGTGTCCTTACAAGAAAAATATGAGCAGATACACTGCTTTCAGAACCTTAAATGGCATATAACAGGACTCAAATTTCAAGGGAAATAATAATGGCTCTATAGCTAATAAGCTTGTATGCCTTTTTTTGTAAAACTAGTGATACTAAAGATTCAGTGATTTTTTGAGTGGATAAGCATGAACAAGAACAAATATGTTTGCTACTCTCTGTAACAAGTTGATTGTTTTATTATAATTGCTGTATATGGAGAGCGAGTTAGATAAAATTTTTCATTTTTATATGATTAATTCAAATTCAAGTTCAGGACATGACTTGAAACCTATGTACTCATAATAATCTAGTTTGAAGTAGCTTGTTTCTTTTGTCAGGTTTTTACTTTAAGGTTGAAAATCAATATATTTTTAAGATTTTAGTGACTTATAATTTAGAAGAAAAAATAGAAGTTTGAATAGTCTCTTTAATCTTCTTTCCTAACTTCTTATATTATGCAAAGGAATTATAACACATTGAAGATATACACCAAACATATGCCACATCCATTAAAAACCAGTTTTATAATAGGGATTTTTTTGCAGAGTTCATTACTTAAAAAAGAAATGAAACCAGGAATAGCATTGATGATGCTTCAATTTTTTGAAAATGCTTTTTTTTACGTGAAACTTTTTCTGGAAAAAAAAAATTGTGGGGTGCAAGGGAAACAGAATGGAGGCAACAAAGAATAATCTCATACATTAAAAATGTTTATATTTAACAGGAAAAAAAGATAATTTAGTCCTGCCAAAACTACTCCTTCAGGAAAAAAAAAAAACCCCAACTTTTCTATTTTACTCAAGTAAAAAACTATAATTTATAACTATAAGGTATAACAAAAAATCTAGCTGAGGGTATTATTTTCCTGTGCTAACAGTGAAAATAACTATTTTACTTGACTAGCAAGTGGGTTAAATAGTTCTTTATTTAGTTTACTTCCTTTTAATATACATAGGCCTGTAGGTAGAATAACTTTATCTTCAAGTCACGTGTTGAGGTACTGCTGGAAGAATAGTGCTGTGCTAGCGAGTGAAGTGAGAGCAAATGCTGTTCTTACTAAAAAGTTCGGTGACCTCCCTTTCTTTAAGTGGTAATAACATGCAGGCTTACCAAATTCCAAGAAAATTATACATTTTCAGGAAAGTAATTTTCCCTGTATTTCTTATGGTAGCTGGATATAAAACATTTGTAAAGACCTGGCCCAACTGTTACTTTGTAAATTGCCATTAGTAATTTAGTCATAATGAAAAAGTTTTGGTTTTGTCAGATTTGTGCAGCTATGAGGTTTTTGTTCCTGATAACCTGAGTAGCAGCTTTCCAGTATTAGCATATGTAATTTTAGACCATATTTAACCATTTATGATATAATTCAATTCTTAGAAAGCAAGTATTCTGACAAATGTTGCTTGCAGATAAGCTAATTGCAAGTAAAACTACAAACTAATTAGGCTGCTACCTGAAAAACTGAACTGCAGTTCAGACAGATTCGGCACTCTGACACAGTGCGTGTCATGTAAAGATTGGAGTCATCCCTAGGTATATAATTAAAAATGAAATAATTGTTTCTTCTTCCCCTTGCTCTCTAATCATTGCTTTTTGTGCTCATTTGCTGTCAGTGAGTTATTCCTCTGGGCTTTTATTTTGTTTGGGGTTTTGGGTTTCTCTTCCACACCAGGAAGCCTGTTTTTTCCAAACACTCCACAGAATTCATTTCAGCAGATGAATAAGTGATTCAGATGATCAAAGCAAAGGATACTGAAAAAAACTATGGGTCAATTAAATCTGCCTGAGTTAGCTGTCTTTTCTGCTTTCCACTCCTTGCTTGGGTTACTCATGCAACACCAGAAATGGGGGTGTGCCGTCTGAAGGGTCAGGTTGTCTGCAGAATGCCGGCAAGGCCTGCATTTAACCTCCTGGCAAGTACTGCTGTACTGCCAAGAAAATATCTCAGAAACGATGAATCCACACTTGGTCATAAGCAATGTTATAAATAAAAATGATAATATGCCCAATTATAATAAAAATACAAAAGAATTTATTTCGTGACCATAATACAGTCCTGACAGCCAACAATCAAACGGACAGCATAACGCTCCTGGGAGGTAAGCTGGGTGGATGCGGGAAATGGCCTCTATCGCACCAAGTCCATCTCATCCACCCCAGCTGCTCCGAGTCAGTGGTTCTTATACTCTTTAATTTGCCTGCAGCAGAGTCCCTTTGTCTCTTTCTGAGTTCTTCATATTCAAGTTGGTTTCTTTCTTTGGTTTGGGCTGCACAAAGCCTCCATCTGGGAATGGAATAATACACTTCCCCGATTCCCGGAATCTGGCATTCAGATGGAAGGTCTTGATTGCTCTGGGCATCTCAGATGGGTATCTTGTCCGGGCCATCATCTCTTGGGTGTCACTGGGCACATGCTTTTGTGAATGCCTGTCTCCTGTGCAGCTGCGTGTCAATGTTGTGGTGCCTCTCTGCCCATCTGCTGTGATTTCGCCATATACAGTAAGTTTGTTTTTAGATATATTGTAGAAGCTATAAGCCTGTTCTTATCATGGTTGTATGTCCATTCAGTTACCAGCAAGAAGGGATACCATTATAAATTTAAATGCTTTTATACATATTCCTTTTATATAATTCTATTGCATGAATTACTAACTATATCTTTAACAAGCAACATTCATGCTTCTTTCTTTCCTTTTTTTGTAACTTCCTGTGTCGTTCAGTCTTCTCCCTGCATGGTGAGGAAACAGGACAAGCCTTTGCCAGCACCGCCACCTCCCCTGCGAGACCCACCTCCGCCGCCACCGGAGCGGCCTCCCCCGGTCCTGCCGGACAGCAGCCGGGCTAGGCACCTGCACCACGCCGAGAGCCTGCCCACCCGGGAGCAGCCCGTGCCCCTCGAGGGCTGGTGTCCCAGGGACGTGTTCGGGACAAGCCAGCTGGCGGGCTGCCGAGGCGGAGGTGATGCCTCCCCCAAAGCGGGACTGACGGCCACTGCAAACGTGAACGGGAGGCATGGCCGTGTGAGTGCGGAGCAGGGATTCATGAGGAAGCACAGACGCCATGAGCTGCCTGCAGAAAGTGCCAAGGTATTTCCAGTGAGCTGGGTGTTGGATCCTAAATTCACGCCCTACTGCAATGTTGTCTTGCATTGGCTAACACACTGTTTATATTGGCCAGTGGTGATTTGAGGTTTCTGAATCTTTTCTGTCGATGCTTCATGTTATAGGTAAAAACTGATCCAGCCAATTTTAAATAAAAAAATAAAATTTATTTGCGACCGATATACAGTCCCGACTGCCAACAATCAAAGGCAGCACTGACCCCGGGATTGGAGCTGGGTGAACTCTATGATCTGGCCTCTGTCACACTAAATCCCCCTGTTCACCAATGCCACCTGGCAGAGTTCGAGTTTTATACTCTTTTTCTTGCCCGCGGCGGAGTCCCTTATGTCCTTCCTTGGAGTTCTTCATATTCATGTTGTGTCTGTTCTCTGTCCTGCACTGGACAAAGCCTTGTCCAGGAACTGATGTGTATCTGCTCCTCAGTTCCCAGAATCCCGCATTCAGATGTTTGTCCTTGATGGTCCCATCTATCTGAGATGAACATCTTCTTGGGCCATCATTGCTGGGCATTCTCTCCTTCATGACAGCGAGAACACCCAGTGATGATGGCCCTGTGCAGGCCAGGTTTACTTTGTATGTTAATGACATACCTCCTCCAGCTGCCAGCTGTGGTTTTCGTCACCCTGTGAAGTAATCCCCTTCTCCCTTGCTGGTGTGATTTTAAAGCTTTATATTATATTGTTCTAATAATCATATTCTACCAGCACAATTTACCACCATATCCATAACACTTAACAATAAGCTGCTCATAAAGAAATTATTTGTTAGGTGCTGTAATTTATGAAGCAACAGTACATGAGGGTCTGAGTTACAATTTTCACATAAAACCTTGAAAAATATCTTTGAGAGAATATTCTAGATTTGCTATATTCTTCTAGCAAATTATCTACGATAACAATGTATCCTTGTATGGAATAATACAGCATCTCAAGTCCACTTTGGAACTGTCATATGCCAAAACTGTGTGCATTTTCTGATGGAATAGTAGATGATCCAGTTAGCTCTGTTGTAGGTGAGGTGAATTCTGGCATTTAGCAGCCTCAGGCACTTGCAAAACCATTTACAGCTGGTCAGGCTTAGCTTTGAAAAGAGATCAAATGGTGATGTCCTAAGAAAAGATTCCTAGTTCTGCTCTAATCA
This sequence comes from Passer montanus, assembly GCF_014805655.1. Lineage (NCBI taxonomy): Eukaryota > Metazoa > Chordata > Aves > Passeriformes > Passeridae > Passer > Passer montanus. The sequence goes on along the minus strand of NW_024373257.1, from coordinate 2,248,565 downwards.
GTTTTATCAAAGCAGCTCAGTAATTTATTCATAGAGGTTATTAACTCAAAGCTCCTCTTTTTGTTTTTTTTGAAGACTACACAGCTTGTGCAAGAAGACTACACAGCTCTTGCTTAGACTGATGGATTTGTGGTTAAGCCATGATAGTTAGAAATCATTTTTTTCCTCCATTTGCTTTTCCCAAGACCACAAGCTATTTAACCTTTCTATCTCCAGTTAATTTTTTTGTGTGTGTGTATGTATATGGCAATTATCTTCCCATATGTATATATAGATGGAGGTTTTGGTTATTTTGAAAGTACGTTTCTGAAATTGAATTGCTGTCAATAAGGGGTGTTGACATATGTGATGAGAGGGACTTAAGTAATCTATGATGATCTAATTATTATTATTATTATATAACGCTTTTCTCAGCATTGAGACAAAACACCAAAATTTTATTTGGAACTAGGCTGTTGTTTAAATGCTTCAAGTTTTCTATTGATTTTAAAGGGATACTTGATTTATATCTTCAACTGTACCTTCATGTAGCATTCTTGTTGTGGTCTAGCACAATACTGAAGCTGATAGAATGAATACTACTCAAATTAGAATACCAAGTCAGTGTGGAGGAGTTACATATATAGATCTTTAACCAAGTGTTGCTTGAACTGTCATCTTCAAGTTGTAGATCTGAACCATTAGATTACAGGAAGCAACCCTGAATTACCATCTCAGGCTGCATTTACATTCATGAGAGAAACATGGAATGAATTTTCTTCCCTGATTCATATATCAATTGTAATATAAACCTTTTGCTATTGGTAGAAGCCAAGAGTTAGAAAGACAATCCTGTGGGTAAAGGATGGGTTCTGGCAGGCACTGTATCACCGTTTTAATAATTAATATGTTTAGTATCATGTACTTGTGTCTTTGCCATTATGCTTCATCTCTCTCACTTTGCAATCTTGAAATCTTAATTTTCCCCCAAGCAGTTCAGCTGTAACTGAGTGTCTGTCTAGTAACTGTCATGTGAAGCTTCTTCTTTTGGTGAAGTTTTAAACTAACATGTTCTTACAGCTCCAAAATGGGGTGAAACAGGCCTCAGAGTCACCTCAGAGACAGCTCTGTGATGTGAACTCCTGGAAAATCCTTAACCCACAGGCTTCTCAAGGTAGATTGTGTTAGACCTAGTGGATGAATATTCATGGTGATAGAAGGAGATACTCATTGTAATTTTTGTGTGACTTTTAGGTTTTTTCAAATGGTCATCTGATAAATGAAGACTATGATGTCCCTCCACGGCTTTCACCCCCTCTTCCAGCTGGCTCTGTCATCCCTAGTATAAAGTAAGTTAACTTTATCTATATAAGAAAAGTGCTAGTTAATGTTAGGTAATAGCACTGACTCTCTGGTGCTAAAGAAAAAATGGGAAAAAGAAAGAAATTAACTAATATATCTAGGTATGCTTTCCATGAGATTTAATGTGCCTTGACAAAGGAAACTTAAATGGTATTGATTAAGTGGGAACAGTTCTAATGTTAATTGGACACAGCATGTTTGTATAGAGAGGGTAAATTGTGGCAGATCTCGCTCACAGGAATTTGGCAGTGAGAGCAGATACTGTCTGGTTTGGCTTCTATTACTACAGGAGAATTGTGGTCAGAGCTATTTATCACAGGAGATGACAGAATCCAGGGAAAGTGCTAGAGCTAAGAAATGTGTTCTGTCACTGTTCTGCCCCTAATCTAGTCAGGCTTTCTGGGCTTTCAGTACATGGAGCTTTATCCAGGGTTGACACCGTCATCTCTTATTTGTTGTAGCTAAAAAAACAAGCAACCAAAACCAAACCATTTTGTATAATTTTAAATATGATCAGCCTTTCTGAGTTCCAGAACATGGGAAGATTTGTCATTTCAAGTGCAGGCTACTGTTAGTCTTTCAGTATAATGACTGTTTATTTTTTAAATAAAGATGTTTCTGTCTTAGCAAGTATCTTCAGACTCTGAATGACACGGGATTTTGTACAGAATAAGATCTATTTAAAGTTGAAAGCTTGGAAGTCTTGTAATGTGGTCTGTCCTTATTTTGTGTTTTCATAAGGAAATTGGAGCATATCACAATAATGCTATTCTACAACTTCTTTCCAATGTTCTGCTTGTGATTCTTGCTATTAAATAATATAATTGGACAGTCAGTTCATATTAGTCCTGAGAACTTTCTCATTCCGTTTTTGTGTTCAGTTAGCTTTTTAATATAGAAGACAAATATATTTCAGCAATTTATTAATATGCTGAGTTTTTTCTCAGTGAGCACTACAATAAAGGTGCAGTGGAGCATTGACTTTTTTGTTTAGAAGCCTGGTTTCAGGTGGAGCAATTGCTGAGGTGAAGTTCTCCATGCCTATTTTCAGTTCAGAAGAAAATTTTAGCATGTTATCCAGACATTCTTGTTAATTAAATGTTGTTATAACCTGATGCAGGTAGGATCTCAGAGAAGTACCAGTTGGATACCTCATGTAATCAGTTCCCTTGTAGTCTGCTTATTTCGTGATACAATGAAAATCTGAAGAGGGGAATATTCTTATTTCTGTACTTCATAGCACGGAAAAACATCCTACTTCATGAGAATCCCATTTTTTCACTCAAATACTTGCAAATGTAGCCTAGATGAAAAGTACAGTGTATACACAGAGCCTTGGAAAATCCACACAATATTGTTATAATATGTACAGGCACAAAATCCTTGTCAGGATTTTGTCAATCCAAAGCTAGAATGTGTGACTACTGCTTGGTCAAAAGAAATTCTTTTTTTAACCAAAGATTTCTGAATAGAAAACTGATGAATTCCAGGAAGAAGGAAAAAATTAACTTTGGTTTCTGTTTTGGCTTTGTACTTATACGTTTTAAAAATTGCACAGGCAATTTTAGATTTTGATTTTTAGAGCATAAAATTATCAATACATAACTTTAGGAGTAAGAAGTTCAGATTATCTAATTACTAAAATACCACATGGAATAAATATTAAAAATTTATCATTGTTTGTTCTTTCTTTAAACACTAATATGTCTATTTTCAATTTATTTTAAATTAAGTTTTTGACACCACTAGGAAATATGCCAGTAATCTATAATACTGTTTGACAATATGTAGGTGGAAAAACTGGGAAGGGGAAAAAAACTTTAAAATTGGCAATTTCCACCAACCACAACAAATGCTTTCAAAAAATGTAACTCAAATAATGTCTAGCAAGATTTATTTGGAACCATCAGAGAGAATATTTTTACAGTCTATTTTTCCTCCTGTTGAATTGACTGTGCTCAGCACTCATAAATGTTGAACTGTACTTGATTCAAAATACTCTGCTTTTCACAACTGTGCTACTCCAATTAATCTGAGCAAGTTGCTCCTATTTTTCATGCTTTCCAATCTGTGCAGTGTGGTGGATTGGGAGCTGGTTTGTTTCATATAGCTCCAAGGCATTTTATTCTTTCTAGTTGTTATAATCAGTCTGTGATTCCAAATATTTGACTGAAGGATACACGTATATAATGTGTGAAATGTCTTATTCTACATAACAAGGTGGCAAAATGACTCTTATTTAAAATTTCACAATTCTACAACGTCCCTACTTAAATTGTTTAATCAGCTTTTACGGAATATAATTTTACAAATGTGACTTTTTTTTCTTAAAAAGCTACATTAACAGAAAAGCACTGGAGGTTTTTGTTGGTTTTTTTTTTATTTTTCCTGGAAACAGTGCTGATTTATTTTTGTTTTACTAAAGTAGTTACTATGAACTGTACCTCAATAATGAAATATTAGACTCTTGCTAACTGAACATCTGGTTTTTATTTTCCACTCAGCCCCTATGTTTTTGACTAAACATGTGAAAATAGTTATTTTTAATTGGACTTCTGTAATTATGTCAGACTTTTTTAGCAGCTTTGATCAAGTTGCTGTTTTATTCCTGAAAGGATATCTAAAACTCTTATGTCAAAGATACAGAGTGATTCTTTCCCAAAACTTCAAAATTTTCAAGTTAAATAGTGTTTGTTCCATTCCAGTGAGTAGCTCCCATTTTGCTACATCATTAGCAGACTCTCTCTCTAAAGTACCATAAACCACAGCAATATTTTGCATGAGGAAGCTTCCATTTTTGAGTATGTAATGATGCATCCAATTCCATGCGCCTTTCGTAGTCTGTGAATTTATTAGGAATATTTAGTTGCCTTGAGGTAGTTGAGGGAAAAGTAGCACTAAAAGGTGTTCTTCGTCTTGCTGTCTGTCCCACCTTGCTAACAACATTTTGAAGGTGAAGTCATAGTCCCATTAAGACCAACTGAGGCTTGGAATTCCTGTCTCCCTTGAGATCAGCCTTTGGCATGGCACTTCTTGGTGACAGAAGGAGCAGGGCTTAGGGGCACGTTCCAGACATGTGAGAGGACACTTTGTGTCCTTACTCACAGCTTGACAGGCCAGTGAAAGCATCAATGTCCTCTGCATCACTAAGCCCTGCTCGAGACCTTTTGTCCTGAATTAACTTTTATTCAGTGCTTTTGATAAGTGCAAATAGGCTGAGTCTTGCAAGTGCCTATTTGGTACTCTAATTCTTTGCAATTCTCTGCTATGTTGTGCTTGCTTAAAGTAGCTGTTTAACTCTTAGAAGGGCAGCTGTCCTTTACTCTATGCATTCTCAGTGACAAAAAGTAATCTTACAAACATGTTTGTCATGGTGCTTTTGTTTCCTTATATGTAGCAGACGTATTAAGGATGTTTTGGCTAAAGAAAAGTATTTTCAGTATTATCTGAGGTCAAGTACCTAACAGCTGAAGATAAACCATTATTTTTCTAATCTTCTTAGGTGCCCTGGTCCTTCAGCAAATTCTCTGTCTGATAAATCAAGGGAACACCCAGATGATGATGATGAATACAAAATTCCTTCTTCACATCCTGTAATACTGAACTCACAACCACCTCATGGTCATAATATAAAACCTCTTGCTCGGTAAGGTGATATAGCAGCCTTGAAAAATTTTTGTTTACAAAACCTTTGCTTTTTCCAAAATTAACTGCATTCAGTGTCTGTAATGATGGGTAAGCTTGCCTGCCTCCTAAGCTTGGATTACCCATGCTTCTGTTTCATTTGGCCACTGCCACAGATACAAACCCATGAAATTCACATCATTGAACCTCTCGTGTGTCAGAACTGGATCTGGATATTTTTTGCCTTTGGATACCATTTCTGCAGTTGGGGTATTTTTTTTTTTCTTTTTTTTTTTTTTTTTCCCCTTACATTGAGGTTTTCAAAACTGACCAGGAGATACAACCCCTAAAACTCTTTCCAATTTAGTTTTAAGGAGGATTATGTGACTGAAATTTCCAGTCAACTTTGAAATTCTTAGCTGTTCACATTTTATATAATTAAATTTAAAAGCAATGCAGTACTGAAAAGTATGTGAACTGGCAGCTGTATGTGCATACTTTAATTCTTTTTTTTTCCCCTATGTATAGTGTGTCTTTTTAACTTTTGGAGCTGTTTGGCAGTATATTTTCTTTGTGTTTCTCAGAAAGAGAACCTTTTTTAAGTACAGGTGGAATATGTCTCCTTAGCTTTAAATATATTCTGAAACAATACCTCCAAACTTTCACTGTTCAGAATTACTAATGGATTATGACAAGGAGACTTGGAGCAAGGGACGTGGCAACTGAAGGCTGTGACATTCCTGCGGAGTTTTGCCCCTTAAAAAGATATGAATGGCTGGAATTAAAACAATAAGTCTGGAGTGGTTGCGGGGGAAAGGGGCAAATGTTTTACTGGTCTTGTGGGTCACAAGTGTGATACTAGAATCAAGTATTGGTCTAAAAAATTTAGTGACTAAAAAATTCCGTGACATATTACAATTTTTTCCCCTCTCTCTGTTGGAATGTGATGTTGAGGACCCAGCATCAATAAAGCTCAACATGTCTCTCACCCCAAAATTAGCCAATAATGATTTTTAGACCTTTTAAGTTGTAATTCAAAACAGGTAGAAAAAAGCTCATAATATGATCATTCTTTGCATTCAGGTTAAAAATTCTTTTTTAGGAATCCTGATCCAGGCTTCACTGCATAGACATGAATATTGTGCAGTTGCCAAAGCTTAATGACTTAAATTTTTATCTACTGTATGAGACTTAAAAATAAAAAAAAATCAATGACAAATAAAACTATGTTGGCTGAGAAAAAAAATGGAAAGCAAGAAGAAAAACATTCCAAGGTCCTAATCCTTTTTTCCTATGCCATTTTCATGGGATCGTGTTGTGCTTTTGTATGGAAATGGTGCAAATAGATTCAGACAGAAAGATTATTGAGAAAATAAGCAGCTGGAGAAATAGAATCTTACAATTTCTATTTTACAGAAAAAAATAATTGAGTGTCCTTTCAGTTGGCTGGTATAGTATTTTACCAGACCCTTGGAATTATTAATGGAGGCTATAAATAGAAAGATCATTTCCAAGTTTTCTCCAGTTTTGCTGTGCATATGGTGGGATTTTTTACATGAATTTAGGATTTGCTACAGATAAAATGCCTAGGTTTGTTATTCAAGTTGCTCCATGATTAAAACCACCAACTCCTCTGATTATACATTCTGATAAAAAATTTAACTCAAACCATTCTCCTAGGCATTAAAAAACCAGTCTGGTGTTCCACATGCTTAAAATGTCTTCTTTTAGCTTATGTCACTGCTTAGATGTGAAAGCTGAGATAACATTTTCAAGAAGGAATCTGTTTCCTGGTTGATGTTGTGTTCTTTTAATGCATTTTATTAAGTAACATGGGAGGGATGTTTTGTTTCAATGAAACTTAACTTCTCATTATTGTTCACCAAAACTGTTACCGGCTTTTTTTTTAATGTTATACATTTTTAGTACATTTCAGTTCTTTCCCCTAGTGTCACTTTTTTTATCTCTTTCCGAAGTGTTAGTGCCTAACTTCTTGGATAGTACTTGGAGTTTTCAGTAAGCTAAACAGCTTAAAAATTTTGTCAGAATGTTTTGTAGTTCAGAATTATGTAATTGTTCCATCCTACTCCCAAACTGGTGTTACCTTTTCTCTCTTTTACCTGTAGATATGACAGTGCTAAAAATATCTCAAGAATAATACAAAAAATTATTCACAGTCTTACTCTCTGGCAGATCATTGCATTGTCTGGTTTGTTACTGCTGAACATCAGTTCAGGAATAAGAAATAAAAAGAAAGAATTTCAGTATTACTAATTAGGCTATTATTAGAAGAATGTTACATTATTATATTTGCTGTCTTTTTCTAATAAAGTTTTTTTTCCAAAAGGAGACAGAAGGCTTTCCTGTTAGTACTCCTTCAATGTCCTTTTTTCTAGTGTTTACTGTTAATGTAAATAGGCATTTCAGCATTATTTGTAAACTGATCACTTAGCTGGGCTCATCTTGGACTGATTCTTCTGAAGTGGTGCCTTGTTAAGTTACCTTGCTGCCTGTGGCTAGTTACATTATTGAAAATGCAAAACTCATTAAAACTAGAGTAGAAAATATTCTTAATTACTTAGCATATATTGTGAGGAGTCAAAGGAAGTGTTGAATCCAATGCATTTGAAAGATTGAACCAATCTAATGTCAAAGAAAGGAACAACACTTCCTCTACCACTTCTCTGGGGGAATTAATTTATAGCAAAAGATCTCTTACCATTAGAGGCTTTTGTTTGTTTGTTTTTAAATCTTACAATTATTCGTATATTTATTTCATTACTCCTAGTTGTAACTCTTGGGACCACAAATGCAATTCGCTTCCTCTTAACTGTTTATGTATTTTAAAATATTCCAGACCCTCATTCATTCTTCCTTTCCATTTGGCCAAAGCTGATAGGTTTATTAATACTGTTGGTAAAAACCCCAAATACAAAATTTTTGCTGCATGTAACTCTAGCACATTTCCCAATATTTAATAATAATAATGCATGGTAGAATGGGATTTTTATCTTTAAGCTGGAGTTACTTAGCATGGTGGCTTTTTTTCAAGGAAAATCTCTGGTTCTTTCTGAATATACAGAGCCCACAGTTACAGTGACAAGAGCAATTTCCTGGCTCTTTCATATTTTTAAACAATATTTAAGATTATTATAAGGTTTGTTCAGTATTTTTCCCTGCCATATAACAATGTCTTCTTACAAAAATAATTTTCAATATCTTCAGCAAGATTGTAGGCACTCTTTACTGTTTGGTTGGATGATTTTCATATTAATTTGATACTGTTGTTAAGTTTTGAGGGCAGAATATGCATCCATTAAAAAAAAATCAGTAAACTGTTGTAGAAGTATCAACAAGGCAAAGTATTTGGATACAGAAATTAATACATCCTGCAAAACTGCTTTGGCTAGTTCAGTTTTGGGGTTTTCACTGTGTTTTTTTAATGTTTGGCAAAGTTGAGTCAAAATTTATTATTAGTGTCTATTGTGGTGTTCTGTTTGGATTTTTTTGTGTTTCTTACGTTTAGTTTAATGGTTTTTCTGGTGTGCTTTGGTGTGTATAATTACATTATAATATCCACATTTCTCTTTACTCGTATTTCTGCTAGGGAAAATTCAGCATCTGTGAAGGTGAACTAAGAGCCTGTGATGTAACTGTGTGAATAAAGTAATGACCTGAGCTCTGAAGTGAAGGCTGTGTTTAATGTTAGTTCTTCCTCTAACTTGTATTGCAGCTATTGTTATTTTAAGCCGTGTCAGCACGTCACCAAGAAAGCAGTACAATCCTTCAAAGCAGTTTTAATGAGGGTTAACCAGTATCTGCTCTCAACATCTAAAAATGTAAATTTTAAAACTGATGCAGCTTATTGTCCCTGATTCATTTCCATATGGTGAACTGCCAGGTACTGCTCATTCAGGGAATTAATTAATGCTTGGCTAAATGGTTGATTGCTTCCTGTTTAATGTCTGTCTTCAGGGTGTGTGAGAATGGCCAATGTGCGAATGGAACACACGGTGCCACTTCCGAGATAAAGAAATCAAAACATCCAGAGTCAGGTACGGTCTTTATTTTTTTTTATGTCTGCTGACAAGATTTACTCTGTGCTGCCCTAGGGGTGCAGCAGGAAAACATTCACTTCTTGTGGTTGTGTCATTCAGGAGATGTCTATGATGCACCTACTGTTCCGGTACCCTTGCCTCCTGCACGGCCTCCTGCCAGAGACAACCCCAAACACAGCTCTTTGCTCACCAGGACACCCTCCGATTATGATCTTCTGGTGCCCCCTTTAGGTTGCAGACTTTTTGCTGATTACGTGTGATGGTTAACACTGCCCAGATGAACTAAATGCCATGTTTACTGAAAAACAGCCAATGTAGAGTAGGTTAGGAGTACTAAACAGGCTATGAGCTAAATATTACAGCTGTCAGTCAATATTTTGTGTCATTTGGAATCTGTATGTAAGACCTCACTTGAGACAGACAAAAGGGTATACTAAATCCGTATTCCAGCTACACAGAAAAGTAAAAACCATTTTCCCTAAAATAAATTTTAATTGTCTCTTACTAAGAAGTTTAAGCATTGTGATGTGGAGCAATTTTCCTACTGTAGCTTAAATAATTCCATTTATTTTATCAAATACAAAGAAGAATGCAAAAAAGATGGTATTTGAGTAAGAAAAGGAAACCACTAAATTAAATTAGTAAGTTCCTTTCTGGGATTTTTTTTCCCTCATCAAGGGACAGTTCAAAACTCAATGCTGTCTGCAGGAACCAAGAGCTCTTTTTTCCAACCCTGATTTCTGTTCTGTTCTCCTACATAAAAATCAGTGATCCCTGCATATATATTGGTGGTATGCTTGGGGACCACCCACACTATCATTAACAAACTCAGCTGCATGGTTGTGTGTGTGTCAGCATCCAAATTTCTGGTTCCATAAAACCTTTTGAACATTTGCCTTGTTCCTGCACTATGCTCTCTCTGCTCCCTGAAGTGTTCCTGAGATGCAGGAGAAATGAAGGCAAAATAACACATAAATATCACGGTGCTTGGTAACTCCTGCTTGCACCACCTTTGTGTAAGAGGTGCATTCTTTTGCCAAGCTCTAGAAAATTCCATTTATGTCTGGAGTCAGAGCTTCTGAAAGCAGAGATAATACACAGTGTAAATGTAGCAGATTGAGTGCAGTCAGCATTGGTGTTTATATATAAATACACTTGCTTAGCCACTGAAATACAGCTGTTATTCTACCGTGATACTCCGTGAAGCCTTCATTGTAGTAGACTCTTAGCAATTGAGTCACTAAAAGCAATTTCTCCTTCCAACCCAGCAAAGAAACTGAGCACTGCAAAAGGTTATTCAGAGCATGTTTTAGAAGAGGACTGTGGGTATTAACAGTCAGGTTTACAGTTTCATTACTGGAGTCACTGAACTGCTTAGATGAATCGTAACAGTGAAGGCCTCAGCAGCCAGAGAAAAATAAAGTTTAAGCTTTATTCTTTATTCTCCAGTTCTTAATGAAGTTTTGCTCATCTAATAATTCATTTCTAAACTGCAGGTGAAGATGCATTTGATAACTCACCCCCCTCACTCCCACCACCACCACCACCGCCTGCTCGGCACAGCATGATTGACCACACAAAACCTGCTGGCTCAGGGAGCCGACCCTCATCAGGACATGAGCTCTTCCTTCATTCTGGTAGGTGTACAGAAGAAACAGCATGTTTCAATTTATTTTCCTTTACTTCAGAGGCTTATCTGTTCAGTGATAAAGTTGTCACCAGGCCTCAGAGCTCATTATACAAAATATTTTTCAAATAATTAAAATTTTAAATGGTGGAGGTGAAGCTACTCAGAAAATAGACTTCACTTTTCATTACCACAAAGTAATAAAATGAGGTCGATATTTCTATACCAAGCTAGAAATTTTGTAAATTGTAGCTTTCTGTTATAATCTGTAATATTAGTCTGTATCTTTTTGTCAGCTCCATTGTTTTCAATAGTAAAACATAATTCATGAGGGATATTTTCAAGTTGAAACTTTGAAAGAAGTTATACAATAAGGGAAAAGAATAGTCTGCTTTGTTAGAACTGTAAAATTTTGCTGCAAAACTATATTGTGAATACACTTGCTATGTTCTAGGGTTCATAACTGTTTTGCTCAGTCAGATTTTTCACCTTTCTTTCCCTGTAAATCACTGTGATACATTCAGTCTGGTATTTTGCTTATAAAAGGTATGAAAGCTGTGTTTACAATTCATGATTTTGTCTTTGAGTTTAAAAGAGTTTTATTTTTAGGTTAATGAAGTTGAATACATTTGCTGATTAGGATACAGATTACAGCAGGATTTTTGCGGGTTCTAGTGTATGTCTGTGAAGTGATTTTTTAAATTTTTTTTTTCTCTGTGGAAGTTTTCAAAGGATGCTGGTGTCTTAAGTGTCTTTACCTTTTCTGTGAATATTTTCAGGGATGATGTGCCTTGTGGTGGGGTTAGGTGTTGTTTTCCCCCTCTCTGTTTTTCTTAGAAGCTCTATGGGAAATGTTTTGGTGATAGTTTCACAGGAAGGCCAAAATGTGAATGACAAGCAGTCATGTGCAGCTGCAGGATGGCCTGACAGGTTCTCTGCTGTTTGGCTGACCTGTGTGAGTGGAACTCGCTGTGGGGAGGAAAGGGAGCTACTTTAGCTTGAAGTGCAGTGACCTTTTATGGAATATTTTTATTATGTATGTTTTGCTGTCAGTCAAGGCCTGACATTGAGTAATTTGCCAAAGCTTTGTGTATTTTATAATGCAAATTCAACTCAGTCTGTTACTTTCTCATCTAAGTTGCTGAATGCATCCAGGTGAAAAGACTTACCATGCTACAGAATTTAAAGGTTGATGTTCATAAGTACAGTGTAGTTTATCTTCTACGCTTCAAAATAAAACCAAGGTAAACTTCAGCAGTCTAGTCAGAATAGGTGTCTCAATTGTATCATCTGATGCAGAAACACACACTGCACTGTTCAGTTCTGATGGGAATGGAGAGGAAAAATAGGAACCCTCACACACAGACACACACAAGCTCCATCTGCCTGTGCCCAGAAACATGCAGAGTTTTACATGTTTAAGTGTAACTTCCAAATAATCTAAGAACGTCACTAATAGTGTTAAAAAAAAACATTTAAAAGCTTTAAAATAAATATCTGGAATATGTATCTACAGCCACATATTGTTCTTCATATTTGCATAAGGAATACAATCGTACAGCAACAGTTGTCATTTATCTTAGCAATGTATTGCATCTAGTTAAGCATGCATGGTTGTGTGAATTGGTCTTTTTTTATTCATATGGTATTTCTAAAGCCATATTACTCACTTTGCATCTTGTCACATAATCTGTTGTAGAAGATTTATGATGAGTTTTTGATGATTGGTTTCCATACAAGTCTTGAGGGTGATTTCTCAGCTATCCATCAGAGCCTGTCAGATTAGAATAATAATCTCATCATCAACATGAGTGAAAAGTTGTTCTCATATACAAAACAAACACTCTGCAAGTACTGAGTCCAGAGCAGAAGCCAGATCCAGGATGGATCTGCACTTGCTCAGCAGCATCTTTGGTAGCCAAAGAAAAAAGAAAAGGGGACAATATGTCAGAATTGTTTACTTCTCTCATTTTTCAAATTCTGTCCTTGCAGTATTTACCCACAGCAGGGACTGTATGAATACGAAATCAGCCCTGCAGTCTTTGTGAACTGCAAAGCATAGAAGTGTAATGAAGCTCTAAGCAAATTGAATAGCTGGGATGTTTCTAATTGTGCTGCTTCAGGCACTGCAACCTCTTTGATGCTTTGCCAGGCACAATCCCAGCAGTGTCAGGGTGGGGTGGTGGAAAAGTACCTCAGGGATGTGAGGAGAAGAGACCACAGTCAGTGTAGGACAGATCACCTTTAAGCTGTGCTCCTGTGTTTGTCACTTCAAATCATATTTACATGTGTACTATGAATGCTGAATTTGGAGTTTTATGTGCATGTGCTGTCAGAGGACACCTCTGGATTCATGGTTCCTCTGCATGATGGGAGGCTATTGTAATCCTACCTTCTGTGCTAGAGCCCTCCCTCAAATAGTAGTTCTGATTATTCTAAGATGCCTTTTAAATTCTTTTATCACAGATCCCCATTTTGACTCAATAACTGGTCATGTTCCTTTGCCACCTGCTCGGAGAGCACCTGGAGAAAATGTCAAATCAAATAGGACATCTCAAGACTATGATCAACTCCCTCCATCTTCAGGTAAGGCAGAAAACTGTTCTTGTAGAAAATTACAATTCTATAAAGAATATAACTTTCATCCATAATGTCCAATGAGTGTTTTGTCGTTCTGCACAGCAAATTGCAGTGGTAATGTTGCTTTACAAAAGTATGAAATCATCAAAGGGTAACGGACTTAAGTTTTGCCATAGAGGTAAAGTGCTACTTGTTGTGTGTAGGTGTATATAGTATAACATCCATTTTACTAGCTGCCAAACTGAATGCTGAATGCTGAGTTATAGTGTTCCTTATTTTTTGAGAAAGGCAGAAATTTTCCTGACACCTTTCAAGCTCATAAGAGATCAGAAGTACTGAAAGGAGCACAAGCATCTAATTTCCATCTTTGTTTCATTTCTCCTAAACAAAAAAATAGCAGCTTAACTCTAAAGTGTTATTATTTTATGTCTTTTTTGCTAATATGTGTGTCTGAATTTATAAGAAGCTTTTAAGATGTTTCTTAATAAAACAGCAAGAATCAAAACCACTTAAAATTCAGTCTTCCTTTTCAATGGAATAGGTACAGTATAAACAATTCCTCTGCCAAAGAAATTTTGGTTACGGTTTTCAGGCAACAAAAAATAGTAAATTTAAAGGAAATTTACTAAGTGGATAAAATTAATAACAGTATTACCTGTACTTCCAAGTACATTCACCAGTTTTTAGACAAATTTTCTTTTCTTTAGATGTGCATGGTACATGGGGAAGGGGGAGGATTGACCCAACCACATTCTCTTCCTGGTATGAAGAAGCCACACAAAGAAAAAGCCAAGTGATGTTTTGTACCATTAATCATTCTTTAAATAGATAAAATGTTGTGCAGGGACTTCTTATGCATAAAGAAAAGGACTTTAATATTTCAGTTGTAATAATCACCATTGTTCAAATGAAGCATTCCCAAGTGGAAAAAAAAATACACTTTTTAGAAGTAATTGCATTCTTCTCAGAAATAGAGATTTTCATACTTCTGAGGTATAGGGGAAAAAAAGAGTTTGGTTTTCCAGCTTAAATGGTGGGAAATTTCTGTAGCTCTCTTCAGGCTTACTTTTTTTTTAACAAATAGCATAATTGTGAATTAGTGTGACGCCTTTGGAAAATACTATCTTTTGAGAGGATATCTTTACAAATATAGCTGTTTCTCTTTTTGTTTCCAGTTGTTGGAAGAAAAACGTTCATAATGCCTTATATGTGGTATTGTGAGGGATCTATTTGTCTTAAAATGCTCAGTCAATTTATTTAGGGTGTTTTGAGTTTTCTTATAATGCAAATTATGACAATGATGCAACTACTTTTAAAGCTATGGCTCTTTCCTGCAATTCTTGCACTTCTGAGATAGAACCATTTTTAATTTTCCTAAATTACTGCAAGGTACTTGCTAGTTAAGAACTTGGAGCTTTCTGGTGCTAGTTAATACTTTTTGATCTGTTTCCCATAGCTATCTTCTAAAACATTCACGTGTCAGCTTTTGCTATAAATATCATTCTAAATCAGCATGATATGCATCAAGATATTCCATTTAATTTCAATTAAATGAAAACTATGTGATAGATCATGTCATTCTCTTAATTGGAAAGTTGTTTTTACAGTGTCAGTAATTCCAAAGGACAGAACTGATGAGCTGCAGGATGAACAGGTTCACCTTCATCTATGATTTAAAAAGACAATGTAGAGAGTGTAACTGTCTTCAGAACCTTGGTTTTGTATTTATTCTGAACTAATCAGCTCACTTAAGAAATTATTCATTTCAGTGCTTTTGTAAGGTAATTCTCTGAACTAGCTGAAAAAGAAATGGAGTTCACTCTAAAATCTAATTATAATTTGGATACTGGATTCCTAGAGTAGAATGGGCAGTGCTTTAACTTCTCTGCTTCCTTTTTGCTGTTTTTAAGATTGCTGTCATGATGTTTAACTGAATCCTTAAAGTCTACCAAGTAATTTATTGTAGTGCAGATATCCAGTATTGAACACTTCAGAAATAGTACTCAGCCATGCAACCCACTCCCCTAAAGGCACAGTTTCTCAAACTTCTTATATCCAACTGTTTACAATTATTACAAAAAGAGCAAGAAAGGAGACAGGACTTGGGGGTGCTGTGGATGAGAGGCTGGACATGAGCTGGCAACATGTGCTCAGAGCCCAGAAAGCCAAAAGGGTTGCATCCTGCTTTCCTGGGCTGCATCCAAACCAGTGTGGCTAGCAGGGCAAAGGAGGGAATTCAGCACCTCTGCTCTGCTGTCATGAGACCCCACCTGGAGAAATGCATCCAGCATAAAAAGACATGGACCTGCTGGAGTGAGTCCGGAGAAGACCACCAAGGTGATAAGAGGGATGGAGCACCTCTCCTGTGAGGAAAGCCTGAGACAATTTGGATTGTTCAGTCTGGAGAAGGGAAGGCTTTGGGGTGACTTAATTGTGGCCTTCCAGTTCATGAGGGGAGCGTAGAAAAAAGCAGGAGAGAGGCTTTTTACAAGATCAGGTAGTGAGAGGACAAGGGAGAACTGAAGGAGATTAGATGAGGTATCAGGAAGAAGTCCTTTGCTGTGAGGATGGTGAGGCCCTGGCTCAGGTTGTCCAGAGAAACTGTGGATTCCTCATCCCTGGAAGTGTTCAAGGCCAGATTGCATGTAGCTCTGAGCAGTCTGGTGTAGTGGGGGGTGTCCCTGCCCATGGCAGGGGGATGAGATTAAATTATCTTTAAGGTCCTTTCCAACCCAACCCATTCTATTATTCTATAATATTGGTAATAATTTGAGTATTTTACCTAAGCACAGCCAATAATAAGAGGGAAAGGAAGAAGAAAATTAAGCCTCTAATTGATGTCTGCTCTGTTTTGCTGAACTTAGCTATTTTGTAAGATACAGATTCAAATGATTGGTTAATATATTTGCTTGCTGCCTATTCATTCCCTCAGTTGACCTTATGAAAACGCTTGCTTGCAAATTTGGATTCCTTTTACAAGAATATTATTCCAGGGTGTATTTCACTTAACTAAGGAGGAAATAATGTAATCTGCAGTATTGCAAAGTACAAAGATGGTGCCTCACAACAGCTTGATGGAGCAGCATGTGCAGTGGGTCTTTCCCTCACCTTCTCCCTGCACTCTGAATTCCTTAGAGTACGTGTCCCCTGGGTGTGCTTTGTTCCTGTACCCCACTTAGGTGAGGTGTAGCTGCTTGCCACTGTTCCACAGAGGGCCTTCACAACAAGCCTTTGTCACCTGTGTCTCTGATGCTCCTCAAGCTGTTGATGAAAGACCAAGGAATCCAGGAGAAGCAGTGAGGGAAGAAAAGAAGGGCATTTCACAGCAGAGAGGAACAGACAGTTGGCATCATTACAAACAGCTTCTCCCACTGTGCCATTGAGCCTTCACCACTTTTCCTGTGCTTTTTAAACACTTATAAAATGAGCCTGTGTCTGCTTTTGTACTAACCCCTTACCTAAGGGTTCAATCTAGTGCTGAATTACAGAAATGGGAGTGGTGGAGGAAGCTGCTCATGGTAGAAACTGTTAATTGACTTGCACAGTTAGAAAATCTATTTGAATTTTTAGTTAGACATCTATGGTTGCTGAAACATCAGAGGATGGGAGGTAGGAAAAGAAAGTTCTACTTAATACCTCTATCTCAGTGTCCAGATGGACATGCAGCTTAGGCTTAATATCTTTAAGCTCAGGATCCAATATGATACCCAGCTTTAGCTGAAATTTTATATGGATGTGAAGATATTGAAAGAGATGTCAGCATTTAAAAAAATAATAATGGGAATTGAGAGTGCTGAAGATCTCAGAGTGTCTGTGCTATTGAGAGATGTCGCTGTAGTGAGAATAAAATGCCTATGCTTCAAATCTGCTGACGGAATTAAAAGTGACCTTTCTAAATGGTGTGATTGCTTAATAAAGTTTGTTTGAAAACGTCAGTGAAGTGATGATTTTAAACATGAAATAACAGTTTTAAGCCTGTATTAGGCTGAGTCAAGCAAAAATATCCTCATGAAACACAAGCACAGGGAAGGATCTGATTTATGCATAAGGAATTTCTTCCATACTTCAAGCCCAGGGGAAAATGCAGTTTGTAAATTTAATTTTGTTTCATACTGTATAGAAATGAAGTCCATAATGGAATGTACATATTAAAACAGCTTGAAGGTTTGTGAAAGAAAAGTGATAGATTTTAAATGATGTGCCATTATTCTAAAGATAAAGAATATTATTCTTTTGCAGTCTTGAGTTTCCTAAAATAAGTGAAGTGAGAAATTTGAATTTGTTTCTGATTCAGTTTTTAGTGATTAACCGCATTTACTGAGCTATAGTTAATTCTCAGACAGGTGTTTCATGGATCTTACACACCTTCATAGCACATTTGGATCAGCTTCAGAATGTTTAACATTTACATAATTCTTTTTATCTTCAGAGAGAAAAAAATCAAAACATATAAAGTAGTACTTGTAGGTCTTAGCCCCTTACTGTAAATGTTTAATCAAATTTCTTTCATCCATTTGTCATAGGAATATCACCATCTTGCTAAAGGTACTATTAACTCTCTGAATTAAGAGGTGAAATTAAATTTCATAGCAACATGTATCCAAATTGATGGAACTAGAAAGGAAAATACACCTGCATTAAACATGCTCTTGTATGAACTGCTTTCATTTATCTGAAGTGTTTCACACACTTGGTTGAATTATAGTTCCCTCTATCCGGTGTTATGATAAGGTTACAACAAGAATACTGGATATATGACCTTTCTTCCATGCCTAAAGAACCATCTCTGAAGTACTTAACACTGGAAAATGCCACTGCTCTCAGTGTAAGTAAGCAGGAAATATCACAGCTAGAAATTCCTCTAATTTATCTATCAAAGTCACTATTGATAGGACTTGTTAAAACCATTTTTGAGGGATTAAAGACTTTTTAATTTTTTAGATACTTTGCTCTCGAAAGTGTTTTTTGCACTGCGCCTGCTTGTGTTTAAGCTTCTTATTGTGGAATCAGTGAGAATAAAGGCGTTTCAGTAAAGTACCAAGTTTACTTGAGCACGGAACTCTTGACTCTGAGAAGATTAGCAGGTTTGAATATTAGCTTTTTTCTCACCAGTACATCATGATTCTTAGTCACCAGCATTAACTGTGAAGGTAACCTTTCCATGGAAGATAAGAAACCAGGAGATATTTCCAGAGGGGGACTGGAGAGGAAGGAGCATGTTCTATTCTCATCGTGGGAATAATAGGGCTAGAGGTCTTTTGGAGAGACCATTTAGTTATGTACTTATGTTTAGCTGCTGTGCATGACAGGAATAGCAATTGAACTAACAGAATCTAGAAGATGGACCAATAAATCAAGGGTTTTTCTCCTTTCAGTTTATTTGTCTGGATTCCTCTTCTACACAACTTATGGTCCTCACTAAAATTGTAATCAAATTTGTGTTTGGGCTTTGCTCATTTGTTTGTTTTTGTAGGGTTTTTTTTTCCTTGGGATTTTTGTTTGCTTGTGGGATTTTTGTTAGTTTGTTTTGTTGCTTTTTTATTTTCTTTTTTAACTCAGATATTCTCAAATTATGGGTTGAGAGTGGAGAGCCTTTAAGAGTTTGACTGGCTATTTTCACTGTCTCTCCTATTCCATCATACTTTATTTTTCTTCCAGCTTTCAATAATCCAGATTATAAACTGCATGTTCCTATATTATTATTAAAATAGTATATTGCTATATTATTTCCATTTTGGATGTTCTTGAGGACTTCAGCTTCTGTCAAAATTTTAAAATGAGCTGTATTGGTTAACTGTATTTCTTCATGTTCCTTTAGAATTTTACTCTTAAAACAGCTTCATGGGGTTTGACCAACCCCCACTATAACACAGTCTTAACCCAATTTATAATTATTTTTATCTCTTTTATTTGAAACAGATGGTTCACAAGCACCAGCCAGACCCCCTAAACCACTTCCTCGGAGAACTGCACCAGAAATACATCACAGGAAAGCATACAGCTCTGACAGTTCCACAGAAAATGTGGATGCAAAAATTGCAAAACTTATGGGAGAGGGCTATTCCTTTGAAGAAGTCAAGAGGGCACTTGAAATTGCCCAGAATAATGTTGACGTGGCCCGCAGTATTTTAAGAGAGTTTGTCTGTTTTCCTCCACCAGTCTCCCCACGTCTCAATCTATAGCAGCATCAAGATTTTCTTGGAGCGCATGAATTCTGCAGATACACATGTGGATTGGGGAATGAGAGGAAGAACAGAATGGAATATTTTTCTTCATCCTTAGCAGAAGGGTGTTTATTTCCAGCCGTTTATCAAAGGCTCATGGCTGCTCTGATCAAGACTTAAAAATATGCTGAGGCTTATGTATTTTTGCTAGCCATACTTTTTTAAATCAGGGTTGAACTTAAAAAATAATTTTAAAAAAGTTTACTTCCCTAGAACTTTTAATCTGTGAAATGCTTTTTCTTGTTTACAAGTTGGCAAGTTACAGTTTTCTAGTTTGTGCCTGTACTATGTCCTGTTCATATTCCCTTGTACTTGTGGTCAGTTCTGCTGTAGCATTCCCAACAGTTTCCATGCTGACCACTCCATCAACTAAATCATCACTTTCCAGGAGTTCTGTTTTTCTTTTGGTCTTTTTTTTTCTTTTACAAGATGCTTTAATTGTTTTTTTTGCATTTCAGCTCATCAAATGCAAAAAGTGTGTGGCCTTCACTACTGATTTTTTTTTTTTCTTCTGAGATTCCTTTGCTTTTGAGAGAGGAAATATCTGAATGTAAAACATATTATTCTGTGAACTGCCTTTTTAAAGGTATTTTGACAGTAATGTTGGGCAGCTTTCTGTTTAACAAGAATTCCATGACCTGTAGTCTCACAGTCTTTTATATACAGTTTCCACAGAAAAATCCCAACCAACAAATAAAACACTTCATGCAGCAGTGATACTGAGTTCTCACATGTAAAATCTCTTTCAAAATTGAGTATTTGATTGCAGATGTTTAAAAAAGCCAAATGCACATGATAATACTGTGTTTTGATTACACACTAATGGCACCAGTTCTTCATGGCAAGACTAAAAGGAATCTTTTTCAATTATATTAAAGGTATTCAGGTAAATTCCAGTTCTAGATTCAGTAAAGTAGAATGCGGTTAATGTTTTGTTTGAGTGATTATCCTGTGGTTCATTGTGGCTTGGATCAGTTTGTATTAACATGGAAACTTTAAATCTTTGATGCACTGTTAATTCCTAATGCTACTGTAGCAATATTTTTTGCCAAGTTTTTTAATAACCTCCTCCCTCCCCTGTATACTTCATAATCCTCAAGGATTTGTTTGACACCCAAATTCATTCACTCACTTTCCAGCTGTTTAGTTGGAAATACATTTTTCTTTACTTGGTTAGTGATATTCCAAACTTTGACATTTTATTTTTGAGCCCAAATTGGTGCAAGCCAATTTAAAAATCTTCCTGATATTAAAAAGAGTGAAGATAATTCTATTCTGAGTATGTTCAAAGTTGAGTCCAAATATTTTCAGAAAAATTCTTAAGATTGCTGCTTTCTTGTTTTTTTAGGAAATTTTGAAATTTTTCTTCTAGTACTATTGAACAAATAAAACCATGTGGTCTTTAGAATATTTTTCTCATTTTGATATGTATGATTATACAAAAATTTTCAGTGTGCCAGGCTGGGTGTGAAGTTCATTATTCCCTTTCAGCTGTTAGTGTTCTCTTTCACTCTGAGTAGGTGCAAGAATTTGTAAAGTTTAGAGGATCAGATCTCATCAGCCAGTGTGTTTGTTGTAAAGATGTTTTTAAAGACAGCACGTGGCTGAACTGCAGGATTTGAAGTAACTGAGAACACCCATTGGAAATTACTCTGCTATCTCAAAGTCCCATTGTTGCATGAAAAAACTTGTTCTTAAAATTAATTAAATTATTTTGTAGCATCACAAAGCATAATATGGATATCGTTAATCTGCGTCAGTGATAAAAAGTGATCAGGAGAATACAGGGTATATAAGGAAAAACTGCTGCAGCATTTGGATTTAAGCAAATGCTTCTGAGTTTGTGCACCCTCCTGTAATTGTTCATTCCTCAAGTACAGCTTAGGAAAAGTTTTGGTGTAAGTTATATTCTATGCTTTGACTCAAGTTAATCTCTTTCCTCTGTTTTGGGAGAAAGTTTTGTGTAGTATGGAACCCTCTTGTTCATTTGGTTTGTTTGCAACATCACTGTAGCGTATTAGCTAGCTGTAAATTGAAAATGATTCAGGCTATTAAATTATACACTCTGGTTGTACTGGAATTACTGAAATGAGGTTCTAGCATAACTGCCAGCATAGCAATAATGAAAAAAGAATGCTTTACAAGGACGAACTAACAATCTGCACATTGAGTTTTGAAATTTTGAATTGTAATGAAGAACTCATTTTCTCTTTTTTATGCAGCAGCTTATACAAATTACATCCTTATATTTCAATTAGAGGCTGGAACTGCTGCCTGATAGATTAAGGCTTTTAAAGTTTTCCTTCTTTCTGGTTGTGACTACCAGTGACACTCTTTTTTTATTATGTGTTAAAAAAACAAACTTGAATATCAGTATTTTGAGTGGTAACTTGAAAAGATTTCCATTAATCCTTAAATTACTGTGCTAATAACACTTAAATAGTGGAACATGCAGACTGTTTCAGACCTGTTCTGGTTAAAGTCAAACAGCAAAATTGCTTTGCTAGAGTGTTGATGTTTACTCTGCAGGAATTAATAGGCTTAAAATAAGTTAATCTGGCTGCAGTCCAGTTCTCTAAAGACATAGTTCTCTAAATATATTTTTAACCTTTGAAAGACTTAAGGGTTTGAGCCTGGCAATGTGTTAGATAACTTTAAGGATCACTGACTTGAATGAGAGTGCTTGGGTGAACAAAGTTGGTTAAACTCAGAAACATTTGAAGTCTTTAGACCGTCCTTGTGTTGTCTGGTTGGCCTCACCTTTTCTCTCCTTTTGGCTAAGTTACTGCATTTTGAGCAAATTGGCTGAATCAGAAGTTGAGCAGAACAAGTGGACATCAGCAGCACAGGTCTTTTCCAATGGCTATGTGTAAGAAAAAACTAAATTGTGGTGAAGGAAACTAATATAATTAGCCCTGTTAATGGCTTGTCTGGAACCCTGAAATGGCCACTGGTAAAATTTGTTCATGTCCATTATCTCAAGAGTGCATCTGTCACAGCTTTTTTACAATGTGAATTTAGGAAATTTTGTACCAGGATCATTTCTTCTGTTGTATTTCTCTCATTTTCAGCTTGAAGCTTTACTTTGCACTGACAACTCTGACCTGAAATTCGTGTCTTAAATATTGACAAATTTTTAAGCAAATGAACACCATATTCAAAGCACATTCAGGTGCTACCTGATGACCTGGAATATTTAGCGCTTTTAGGAGTGACTTCTTGAAAAAGGACTTCAGCAGTTTCCATTTTGAAGGATTTTCTTTCAAATAACTATTTTAACTGAAAATGCCTTTTATAAACTTGTCTAATGTGGCAAATTTAGTGGTGTGTTCAATTAATTTATATTTTATTCAGCATTCTTTTTAAATTTTGGTTATTATGTATGCTCAAGTTCTTTATCTGTTCATGTAAGGTATTTTATAAAATTAATGTTAAGAGAATGTTGGCTTGGTCCATGATTTTTCAAGACTCTGTCTCTGTTAATGAATATTACCACTTTTCATATGACGCTTTAGCAACATAGCCTGTGCTGTGTAGGGGCCTTAAAAAACATTGTTTTATAAGCCACAAAAATGAGGCCTTGCTCTAAAATAAGGTGAATCATTGCTTTGAGACATGTGCTTTTCATCCCCATACATTGCCTCATTTCTAAATTTCAGTAGTATAAGTTAATAAATTGGCAGTAATTTTGGAATGTGCATGTAATAGTTGTATAGCAGAAAGATGCTAACCATTAAATATTTAGAATTCAAAGTGGTGAACACAAAGTCCGACTGTATATTAATTTGCAGGATATTTTTCCTGAAGAAAATTAAAATAACTGACAGATATTTTTTAATAACCTGTGCATTTACGTTCTCAAGCATTGTACTCTTAATGTCAAAAATATTTTAGCTGTGTAAAACATTTTTTTTTCCTGTTACTGTATCCCAGCATTCTGGAAGAAGTTTAGAAAATCAAACCCCTGTACTATGCATGACATTACAAGTGTTGCTGTTTAAAACTCAGCATTGTTCCCTGCAGTTGGATTAGACCTTCAGTGCTGAGATTTTCATGGTGCTTCAGTGTGTTAAATCTTTGTCCACTGTGTATGTCACTAGTCACATTGCTAATTAGAGAATTTACCTGTTTGGGATACTTGTCTCTAGTACTACAGGGCCTATTTCTGTCATTTTTACTCTTCCTATGTGACAGTTAGGTGTTACTTTATTGTGTTACAATCAAATTTTAGCAGCTGGGTGCTCTAGGAATGTTTCAGGAATTTTTGTTTGATAGACCCAGTCATTATTCTGTGTGAGATTCCTACCTCCATTTATCAGTTTCAGTAAGTTTCCATCAGGAAATTGATAAGTTTAGATTTTAAAACACTGTGTGTGTTACTGCAACATAGGAACATTCCATTTCGCCTTAGATAATCTCATGTTTAGCAGTGGAAATTTTTGTTCAGAATGAATGCTAATTCCCAAATCTTAATCTTAAATCAAAAAATAAATCTTAGTTTTGTGAAACTTAATTGCATAAACATCCTTAACATTGTAAGGAACTTAGAAGACTCGGAATAATGTGAACTGTGACAAGATTCTTGCTTCATAGACCTGCCAGAAGTGAAAACATAAACCCATTGAACAGTGATCTTCTTAAAACCATTTAATAGTGATCTTCTTACTCTGAAGCTGCTTGCATCTGTCTGGATCTGTGCAGGAATCAGCCAGTCCAACTACAACAGTACTGCTTGGAAAACAGAATCTTTTTTTTCAGTAAGTGCCACAGTAGCCAGCAGGATGGGAGATGAGCAGATAACTAGGCAGAAGAAGATAATTTTGTAATAACAATCCAAGCCCCTCCCTGCTTGGATTGTAAATGTAGCTAATGTGATTTGCCTGGAGATCTAGTGCACAGAAAGGAGTTTGTTTATGATTTTTCCAGTTCTCATTTACTGTGTTCTTCTCCAGGCTGTGTCCTTCTCTGAGGACAGTGTGTCGTATTTAGAAGTCACAATGTTTAGGAGCATGATGCCAGGGTTTTAGCAGCAGAGGGAAGTGTGAAATAGCATTTTGCTCACACAGTGTTTGCATGCTAGCAAAACAACCAAAAGCTTTATAAGG
Source organism: Passer montanus (assembly GCF_014805655.1). Lineage (NCBI taxonomy): Eukaryota > Metazoa > Chordata > Aves > Passeriformes > Passeridae > Passer > Passer montanus. The sequence continues at coordinate 2,224,006 of NW_024373257.1, read as the reverse complement.
ATTTCAGTGGAAACACCTCTGTTTTCAAGCTCATCATCTTAGCTTTTGAAGGATGCTTGTGTGTGTATGCTGAGATGTGCTGGTCTGGTGGAGCGTGGAGGAGAGAGAATGACAAGTGATGCCAGCCTGGGGAGTTCAGACCATGTGGTAATCATGTTACAAAATAGCTGCTCTTTTGGGTAGCTGAATCTGTGCAGTAGTCAAGCTACTACAGTCACCCATGTTCTTTCTACAAGGCAAGTTTTTTGTTCCTGTGTAGCTGGGGAGGTGCATACATTTACTCCAAAATAGAGAGCTTGGCTTCTGTGCATCTGTGTAGTGATCAGGGAACTGAAAGTAGGATCTGCTCCCTAGTTCTCATTAGACAACAATGCAGAAAGTGTCCTTGGAGAACTCTTTTTAATTTGCTAATGGAGTGTCATTGAATTTCAAATTCTTTACAAACATTAGTAAATTTACATCATTAGTCTTTCAGAAATACCTGAAGGTAGTAGCTGGTATTTTTTTGAAGCTATTAATTTGCTTGAACATGTGACCCAAGTGTTCCAAGAGGAAACACCCAAGTGTTTCCTCTTGCTATATTTTTGTTACCAATTTACTGTGGTCCATATGAAATTCTTGAGCCTTAATTTAAAAGCTTTTTTTCTCTTTTCACTATGGCTGTTGTCAGAAGTGTTTTTATTACCTAGCCACATGCACTAAAATTCAAATTATCCTGCTCTCCTATACCCCACCTTGAGCCATGTTCAGCCTGGCCTTCGTCCTACAATGGATACATCACTGTGCATCCTTTTCTGCTCCCTCTAAGACTGTTTTTATCTTCTTCTCCCACCCCAAATCTCTTTAGTGACATCAATCACCAGTACATCCTTCCTCTCCATAATGACAGACACTACAGTTTCCTATCTCAGCTTGCAGCCACATCGGTATTTTTTTCTGAGGTCCCTCATAAAGTGTTTTGCTGGCCTTGTCTGTCTCAGTGGTTATGCAGATCCTCTGCACTGTATCCAAATGGCCCATGAGCATGGTCATCCAAAATGAATTGACAGTTCTGTGAGAAAGCCTGTTTTCTTTATTATCACTGGGGTTTTTTTCCTGTTCCCTTCTTGACCTGGATTTTCACTCTTGTGTTTCATGATTTACTTGTCTGGGATGAAGATGAAATCCACTTATTTCAGCAAATCCCAATTTTGCTTTTGAGATGTAAAAAGAAACCAACATAGATGACATCTGCTAGTAACAGTCCTTCTATTTGAGATGAATTGTGTCTAAATGTATGGGAGTTAAGAAGTTTGGCTAATGAATTTGGTTTGTATCTTGAAAACTCACAAAAATATTTGCTTACTTTTAGTACTAATTGAGGAGCAGGTGGAAGGGATGAATTTTATAACATGTGTCAGTGAAATTGAGAACTTATTTGCAGATAAAGGTAATTGATTACCACGAGCGGCTGGGATAAAAGATTGGCCTTTGACATCAAAGAAGTAAGTATCACATAGCTGGAAAATTCTCACAGAGAGGGTAAAAGCACTATATCTGAATGATTCCACCAATGGCCTCCAAAAGACTTCCCTTCTTCATTTGTCAGGTAACCTTGCCCACATGTTGGCTCTGTTGATGACAATTTTGTAGCTTTTTAGGTAAACCAGAGATAGAAGGTTTGTGGCTTTGCATGCTGCTGCCTGGGGGAGGATACACATTATAGTTTTCCCAAATTCTAACAAATGGGTGGATTTCATTAGGTCTCAAAGAAGTGCAGATTGCCTTCCTGGATGAGATTCTCCAGAGACAGCATGGCTGGATGGTGAGGGAAGGGGTGAGAATGTTCAACCTGGCTGAGCAAGGAAGTGCTATAACTGTGATTATCTTGGGGGAGCAGGAAAGTTGCATAATGGCAGCAGGAGGCAAGGGAATCAGATGAGAAAAGATCTGACATTTGGTACAAACTTAAGAGAAGTGCTTCAGAGTGGATGGGGGAATTTTGAGTTGTAGTGTACAAGGGTGTGCTTTAGTGGGGGAAATCTTACTTGCCACACTTGGGGCAGAACACAGTTACATGAAAAGGGCCTTATGTTCTTGCATGTATAATTCCAGAGTGATCTGTGCCATGGTTAATGCCCTTGTTTTAGAGTTTGCCCTCACACCACTACTCCCTCCCACACCACATCACCCCCACCCTTGCAGTGGTCTGTGGCACAGCTCTGAAATTCTTTGTGGCAATCTTCTCAGTCAGTTCTCATAGAGACATTTTTTACCTGTGATTTGAAGTGAGGTTTCCAGGCCCTTCAAGGCTTTTGTGTTTTGAGGTTTACCTTAAGCAGAAAACCTATTAGCAATAAACAAACCTTGCTTGGAATTCCACAGACTTGTCTTCCTGCATTGGCATCCTTTCCTTTGATGTGTTGGTGTTGCTGAGTAAACAGTTTCCAAGATTACTGGGAGAGGCAGAGCCTTGATTGTATCTGTGCTCTGTTTTTAGGATACTGGCTGACCAGGGCATTGCTTCTTGGCTGTGAACCTGCCATCAGGCCCTTGGTTGCCTTTTTATCCACATTCCATATCAATTTGTAAAGGCCTGAGAGAAAATTAAAACTGACTGTGGCTTCATGCAAAGATATTGTGGGTATGCTTTGCACTTTCTGTAGCCATGTAACTTGCTGTATTCCTGTGTGGTGTCATAAGCATAATGCTGTAAAACTTCTGTGCCATTTCCATGCCTGTTCAGTGGTTGCTGTACTCTGCCTCATGAAGTGCACTCATCTCCTCTGATGGGGTGCACAGGACAATGGCTAATTTCTTGCTAGTGATGAGCACAGCAGTGTGGAATAACAGCTTGTAGGCAGACTCCTGTTGATGTACCAACTACCTTAGCAATGTGGATTTATTTTCCTTGGATGGTTGAGCTGAAATTTATTTTTCAGTGACCTTACCTATGGGACCTTGTATTATTGATACTTTATCATTGTTGTATTTGAGCTTTCTCCGTTACAGCAATATCATGCCTCTTGAGGCTGCCTGGTCTCCCTTTCAAGACAGTAGCAAAGTCTGTCAGGAGAGCTGTGCGAGATGTATGGAATGAATCTAGTTGCCTGACTTGTTAGTAGCATGTTTGTGGGAGAAAAGGAATTTCAGGAGAAGCATTTTTTTAATCTATTTAATTTATTTAGAGAATAGGTTTTGTGGTGGAGAAGTTTTTCTTTTCAGTTTTTGGAAGCTATTGCATGTGCCTTTAAAAACAGAAAGGTCCTAGCATTCAGCAGTTGCTTTGAGGGAGCTGCATGTCCTCCAACTATTTTTTTTTGTTTGTTTCTTGGTTAATAAACAAGTAGGAAAACTTCTGCTCCCTATACTTTCTGAAATGATGCCAACTTACTGGTGCTTATTCAGCACTGTTTGAACAAGAGCTTGTTGTTAATCTTTTATTGGCACATCAGTGACAATAGGATAAAAAGGTTTCTCAGAGGAAATGGGAAGGAGTGATGTGACAAAGGTATCTGCAAAGGAAGACAAAGAAAAAAAATTGAAAAAATTCCCTTATGGGGAAAAAAACACAGGAAAAAAAACCAGAAGGAAGACAGAAGAGGGTTCATTTTATGAAAAACTTCCTCCATAACTAAATAAGTGTAAATACCATCATCAGCTAAAACACAAATGGTGGCAGATAATACATCTTAATAATTCCATTTAATGCTACTTTAAATGAACAACAAGTCTCAGAAAGAATGGGCCTTTCTTTTGTTCTTTGTATTCTAATGAAAATATGTTTTGTTGATGTCTAAGTTTTAGAAAATATTCACAAAATTAAGTGGTTTGAAATTGATGAGAAAGTTTGCTGAGTCTTACAAATGAAGGATTAAGCAAAGAAAATGTTGTCATTTGGCAGTTTTGTATCCGAACTCAATTTGGAGCCTGTTAAATCTGCAAAGTGCTGAGACCTTACAGGTTACTTTGAAATGGGAGATTGTGGGGTCTTTTTCTCAGAATTGAAATCTGGGTTTCACTTTTCAGTGCATTTGTGGAAATAATTTTCCAGCTACAGAGCAGCCATGCTGTGACTATGCTTTATACTCATGACTGGCAATAAATCATACAGCCATAAAGCATGCTGAAAATTGTCATTACCCAAATGTAATGAAATTATCTGGGGGGGCAATTGTGATACCTCAGTTTCAGGTGGTCCAGTTTCAGCAGCGACTTCCTTGTCATCCAACATATTTTAAGATTTCTCAGTGCCGTTAAAACTACCTGTGCACCCAAGATCCATAGCTGCTTTTACAGCCTATTTATCCAGAGAAACTCTGGCTTTGGTAGGTGTTCCAGTATGTAGAAGTCATAAGGGAGAGGGAATGGAGGGAGGTTCCCTCTTTCTACTTCTATGTCTCTATAATTAATCTCTCTAAACTGCAGAGGTTTAGTGAGATCTCTTTGCAAAGGTTTTATTTTATGTAGTACTAGTAAAGCTTGTGTGAGTTCTGTAACTCAAGAAATACAGTTTATGTGTATTTCACTCTGTTAAAATACAGAAACACATCTCAAGACTGCAGACATTTGTGAGCCTGGCCAGTAGGGCAGTTTGTGGGAGTACAAAGGAGAGCACTGCTTCTGCATTTCTTTAAGAAACTTGGGAACAAATTGGACAATACTTCATTTGCATGTCTGCTGAATAACATGTAGAGAGAGGGAGACTCCCAGAAAACCAGCCTATAATAAGCTAGGAAATGCTTGCCTGATCTCTGGGCTGCATGTCAGCTACTTTGAAGCTGCAGAGGCAGTGGGCTTTCTTGGGCTGGAGAATAAGAAGGAGAAAGTTCTTAAGACTTTGGCACTTTTTGCATTCTACATTTACATCAATGAATTGAGCCTTATTCAAACCAGGGGATCAGTTTTACAAAGCTATATCCTGAACAAGAGGAAATGTTGCTAGGACTGGCCTTTGAGTTTAGAGAGGAGCTGGACTTCGAGACTGAACCTAAATATACCAGATAAAAACAATGACAGGATATTTGGTTGTCTGGGCTTGAGGGGGACAGGGCTGGCAATTATTTTTAAATATTTTAAGATGAGTTTTAATTCCTTTAAATTCTGTTGACTAAAATCTATGGTTTCTGTTCCCTTCCCCATTGTGAAGGGGAGACTATTTATGAAAGCCTATCAGATTAATTCAGGGGGAAGGGAGGGGGACAGGGGGAAGTAGGGGGGAAGAGGTTCCACAAGAGTAGTTTTAAAAATGCTTTGAAAGCTGTTTTTGGAATAGTGATGCCAGAACTCACATACATAGAGAGAGGCATCCTTTGGATGTAAAGCAATATCCTTGTGGCAAGCAGTAAGAAACGAAAATGGTTTATGTCTCTAAGAAACAATCTCAGTAATTTTGCTGATGTTTTGTTTATGCTGTAAGAGCATATTGTTTCTCAAGAAGCATAGTTGTAGCTTAATTGTATGATAATTGGAATTTAAATACACATCATAAGTATAGCTCATTTATTTGTGCTCTTGAAAGTTGGTGCAATGCTGGAGATGGCAAACTGGAAGCTGCAAAACACCTACTCCTTATTTCTAGCGAGTAAGAAATTTCCCCTTTCTACAGCTGGACTATGAGCCCTGGCAGATAGGCCGGTCTGTAAGTGATGGAACAAAGCATTGCAGGCTCAGTTTTGTTGTTTTCCGAATCTCTGTTTTGTGGTGATTTTTTGTCATTTTGCAAAGGAAATAACTTGGTCAGTTCAGTTTAAAGGGAGAGTCAAACCATCATGGGTTCAGCAGGAGGTGTCATGAAAAGTTCAGGGAGTAGGTGAAAATATTGGCATTTGTAATTTGCAATTATTTTTTTGCCACTGTGTCCCTCTGCCAAGGGATAGAACTTCTCATCATGTGGGTGTCTGCAATTTCCTTTCTCTCTTAACTATTTTTTCTCTTTTTCTGGAATAAGTTTTCTTCTGTTTATACAGACTTTCTGTGTATGATGCAAGTAGGTCTGCTGAGATCAGGCAATGTAACATTTGAAACTGAAGGATTGATTTAGATTAGATTGAAGGAAGAGTTTTTTTCTGCAGTGAGGGTGGTGAGACACTGGAACAGGTTGCTGTGAGAGGTGGTGAATGCCCCAGCCCTGGAAACACCGAGGGCCAGGATGGATGGAGCTCTGAGCATCCTGCTCTGATGGAAGGTGTCCCTGCCCATTGCAGGAGGGATTGGACTAGGTGGCCTTTAAAGGCCCCTTCCAACCCATTCTATGATTCTGTGATTAAGGCCATGTAAGGGCGGGAAGTTTCATGTAAGAGCAGATCCAAAGAAGTCTGTATTATGGTTAAGGAGCCCTGTTCAAGTAGTTTGGACTCCAGCTCTTGGTGTGCATTTCTGTTTCTTAGGCTTCTATAAAAATACTGAAGTCAGTAAAGGTTGAATTCTATGTGACTCACTTCTATTGATTTAAAAATTAAATCAATAGAAATATAGTACATATGCCAAAAACCTTCATGATTTGAAACACAATTAAAATATGATGATCTGGGCTAAAGTCATTAGAAGAGATTTATGTTCTAATTAATCTACATATCTTATTTCTATTAAGCTTTTTCCTGATAGAAAAAAACCTAACTTTGTTATTCCACTCTAACTTTTCCTCAGCCAAATTTCTACTGCCTCAAAGTCAGGAGTCTAACTGCTGAGAGTGTTTTTCTTCCTGTCCACCTCTGAACACATGGTGCTCCATGAAGAAACTATCAGGATGTTGACATTAAATGCAGTGCTTCTGGCATGACTTTTTTTTTCTCATATTTGGGAGATAAGAAAAAACATGGAAATTAAAGACATATTGCTGTCATTCTTGCTATTTATCTGATCCTATTTATCAAAATTTCTTGTTTGAGTGATGAGCTCCCAGTGAACTAGATGCTGGAAAAGTGGAAAACACAGAATAGAAAATCAAGTCTTCTACCAATAATTTTGTCCCTAATATGAGGCAGAAACATTATATTTATATATATGTGTGTGTGTATGTATGTATGTATATATAAATATGTATAATATATATATATATAAATATATAAATTTCCTATTGAAATATAAAATAGGAATAAGACGAGGGAAACATTGAGGAAATAGCCATATAGGGGAGTACAAGCAAACAACTGTCTTGACAGGTACCATTTCTTTTATACTGGCAGCTGTGAAAGGTAGCATAGGAACTTTAACCAAGCAAAATTATGTATAGTGTTGAGATATCCTTGTAGATATTGGTAAAATGCAATTAGATTTCATTTGCAAACACCCAAAATATGGCAGTGGGTGGAGCCTGTGTACCTTTTTAAACCTAATTAGAACATCCGTTTTCTCTCCCCATCCCATTTTCAATAAAAGCACATGCACATTTTTGAATTATGCTTTTACAGCTCTCTTACAGTGTTTGGCTGGTAGTCTCACATCAACTTATTCAGTCTCAGGCTTTATATTTTTCTCTTGGTTCGTCTCATAAACTTCCTTCATCCATTCTATTTCATTATTATGATATGATTCCTCTGTTATTAAGATTTTCCTCAGAAATTTTGAAATCCTATCCTCTCACCCTTGCTGGCTGTTGCAACCTAAGTACCACAGCTGCCAAGAGCCTGTGCCCATCTCTTCAAGATCCTGACATATCACACTGTGAACTCTCTCCTCCTTTACAATTTTTGTTACCCAGGGACATTTGGTGACAGAAACACTCCGCTTCTTTCTTGCCCCTTCTGTCCTCCACAGTGAGCAAATGTCTCATTAGCAGCTGTTCATTAGCTGTTCCCGGCTGTTTGTGCCAGACTGAAGTACCTGGCCAGCTCTGTAAGTGGCTTTAAATGCAGTCATCCCTTTGTCTGCACAAAGCATCGATGCTGTGTTGAGACCATTAAGCTTTTAACTGTGTCAGTGGTTTGTCTGTTTTCTTGGCTGGAATCATACTTGTCTGTATGTTTCCATAGTTCTGTTGCCTTTGCAGCGTGATCCTCAATGGTAACTCCTAATCCATAGGCAGAAGGGGCTTGGAACACAAGCCCTGTGAGGAATGACTAAGGGAGCTGGAGTTGTTTAGCCTGGAGAAGAGGAGACTCAGGGGTGACTTTATGACTCTCTCCAACTTCCTGAAAGGGGGCTGTAGCCAGGTGGGGGTTGGTCTCTCTCCAGGCAGCAATGGGTAGAACCACAGGACAGAGTCTTAAGCTGTGCCAAGGGAAATACAGGTTGGATATTAGGAGAAAGTGATAAAGTTCTGGAATGGTCTGCCCAGGGAGGTGGTGGAGTCACCATCCCTGGATGTGTTTGGGAAAGGATTGGATGTGGCTTTCAGTGCCATGGATTAGTTGAGGTGTCAGGGCATGGGTTGGACTCAATCTTTAAGGTCTCTTCCAGCCTAGTGATTCTGTGATTCAGTGGATGCTCTGGGGCTGTGAACAAGTGGGATCTCTTAAGGTAACTCTTGTGGGGGGAAGGCACGCAGTGGGGGCAGTGGTACAGCTGCCGAGGGCTCGGGCTCTACAATCAATTCATCAGGCCATTGCTGCTCTGTGATGCCTCCAGATGATGGCTGCTGTTTGAGACAGTGGTGATGTGACTGCTGCTGTCCAACGTGCCCTGGTTCCCTGTAAAACTTTTTCTTCTTCTTCTTTTTTTTTTTTTTTTTTTTTTTAAATCAGCATTTTGGGTGAAAATGCTGATATTAGCATGTCCTGTGGGTTGTGGTAAAGTTTGCCAGCCAGGAAAGCTGTGGTGCTAGCTGTCTTCCTGAGGTGAGTCAGAAGATGCAAATGAAAGAAATTCATCTACATTTCTCTGCACTCTGTTAACAACATATACCTTCACTTTCAAACAGGAGCACACAACTGGACATGTAATAACCACTTCAAATGAGTAAGAGCTTGTAGATTGCAGCAGTACAGAGAAATTATGTTAAAGAGGAATGGATTAATTTTACAGACTGGGAAAATAATGGGTTTTTTAACATTTTTCCCCCTACAATTTTTTTATCCACTTTTTAGCAAATCTTGAGTTTTATAATGAAATGGGGCACTTTTGTGTGCTTTGAAATTATCCAGTTTCTGCCTTGTAACAACTGGTTCGTAACCCCACAGGAGAGTATTTAAGCTGCTCAAGGCTGTTTGGAAATATTGTTTAACGATGTGCCACCTCTTTCATGGGATATCTGCAGTATTGTAGGGTTTTTTTTAACATTTTTGTTTATTGTTTGGCTGTTGGGGGTTGGTGTCTTGACTCTGCCCTGGAAACTAAGAATTTACTGTAAATGTGCTTTGATTGAAGTTCTGCAGCTGCTGTGGTTTCTCTGGTGCAGGAAGTGCTGTGTGCATCCCGGGGGCTGTCAGTCCTGACAGCACACTGTTCGTGTTATCTGCACATTCATTTGCTGGCATCTTTTTTGGGAGTCTGTGGATCAAGCAGAAACTTGGATACTTTCCTCCTCCTTTTGTCTAATTAGCTGTGCCAATCACGTGCTGAAGGAAGACTGGAAGTTACACCACTACCAATCCATGACCATGAGATCAAAACCCAGTGGGAGACCAGTGACCAAATAAGATGGAAAGGAGGTAGAACTGCAGTAGCAGTGAAGACAGAGGATAAAATTGTGGTAAATATATTAAGCCATTGTGATAGATTAATAGCAATTTAGATGTTTGAAGGAATTTAATGACGGAAAAAATGTCTTTTGCAGGAAGACCGATTTGGGGTTTTTTGCTTCTAGCAATTTAGATGTTTGAAGGAATTTAATGACAGGAAAAAAAGACTTTTGCAGGAAGACTGATTTGGGGTTTTTTTGCTTTACTTTCTATGACGTAAAAAACTAGCTGCAGGGAGCTTTCCAGGATGGAGATCAGACAAAAGATAAACAGGTGGAAGGCAGAGGAAAGGGGAGAGTAGAAAGGATCTTCCTGCTTGTGGTTGGGTTTGGTAGTAAAAGAAGAAACAAGTGGAGTCCAGGAACTACTTGACAGGGGATGCACAGCTCTTCTGAAAATGGTTTTGGTGCTGGAGTATGGACTGTCTAGTGCACTTAACCTATCCAGAGGCATGCTTCTTCCAAACTTTTACTGCCTGCCTTAGTTGCTGACTTAACACCAATGAAGTGTCTACAATGCTTGCCTGCAAACATGTGGACTCTTCCTTCAGCACTGCTTTCATTCCACTTTTTTAGCTTTCTCTCTGTGAAGACTTTCTGATTAGAGTTTAGAATTAGATCAATATATGGATAGTGATTTCTCCACTTCAGAGCTGTTAGACCGAAATCTTAGTGAAAGCCTTGCCCTATAAAACAAGGGGCCTAGCTGTGTTGTCTGCTGAAGGAGCTTGCTGGTAAGCTGAGTTCAGCAGGTCTGCACAGCTCTGTGTGTGTACTCAGCCCTGCCCAGGGCTTTTCTGAAACTCCCTCTTCCCTGCACATTCAGTCCATCCCTCTGTGCCTGTGCACAGGAGAACACGAAGGACAGACACATCCTCCTGGTGTGAGGAAGATGTGATGTCAGGGTAGCAAATCCTGAAGTAATACTGTTGCTGTGCATGCAGTCTTGTGCAGCAAGCACAGAAGAAATGGACTTTCTGCAGGGTTGCTTGCATGCACGAGGCAGCCACTCCGTGCCTCTGCCGTGGCTGCAGCAGAGGGGAGGGAAGGGAAGCTGTGGGGACAGGGGGAGCACAGTCACAGGAAGGGGAGCTGCTGTGGAGCAGTGCTGCAGGGTGCTGTTAGCTGTGGGCTTGTGCCTCATACTCACATCACCCGTGTTCTAGTGCTGCTCAATGGGACCCTGGAAGGGTGGAGACAATGCTATACAAGGTTTTAGTCTGAGACACTGCAGGCTTGGCTTCCAGAGCTGCCAACCTCTCCTGTCTCCGCTTTTCTTGAGCCTGAGTTGCAGCATCACAGGCTCGTTTATAAATGGATGTCACATTACAGGAGAAAGTTTGATTCATCATAAGCAGCAGCCCTCTGTTTCAGCAGATATTTTCTGAGTGTAGTGGGCCTAAATCAAGGCAGTGTGGATTAAACTGTCCCTCTGATTTCCTAGCTCACTTTCAGAGGATGTTTGTCAATCTAAAGCCCTTTCACAGCCTGGAAAATACTGTCTTTTAATAAAACTCCTTTGAAATCCTTATCCATTATCTTGGCATCTTGTAGAAGGTACAATTATGTCCCAAAGTTTGGTTGACCAAGCCTTGTTCAATGGATGACAGCTTCCAATTCCCTTCAGTAAATAATGGTTCCATTTCTGTAAGGTTTTTTTCTTGTCCTCTATTTGATGTCTCAGGCTGGGGAACAGTGTATATTCCTATCAATCTGAGTTTAAATGAAGCAGACAGCTAGCTTTGATTTGCTTCTGTTCCTTCTCCTCAGACAAACTGGCTTGCATTAATTATATTAATAAAAATGACATTAAAATTATCAAGTTTTAAAAAGGCACATGATCCACCAAGTTACAAGTCATCCTCTATGCATATTAATTACAGCTTGTCTAAATTTTAGCAAAAGCTCAAAGGAATCATAGTTTTCTCTGCATGTTGGCTTTAATTTGGAAAGCTCTCTGTAATGCAAAATGTGTCCCATCCTAGTACAGTTCTCTAATCACAGTATGCTTTAATTTTGGTGGATGACCCCCAAATGCATTAAATCCACTGATTTGCAGTAATTAGAATTTTTTAAAATACTTTGTTTCCTGAACTATCCATGTGACATCCACCTATTGTCACATGGATTTCTCATATCATTACTCATTCTCCTTACCAAAAAAAAAAAAAAAAGAAAAAGAAAAAAAATCAAGTAATTTGTATTGAGAGCTTACCTTTGCTGCTACATGGTGGAGGGAGCATGTTTTCATTTATCTCTTTTTGAGTGATTGTGCTCTGAAGAGGTGCACATTTTTTAGAAATGTTGGAATCCCTTCCCCTCCCACCCCAGTCTCCAAGTAGTAGTGTTGTCCCAACAAGAGAGTCAGAAAGTCACTTCATCCATTCTGAGTGCTTGCCAGTGGAAACTCAAGCATAAGGTAGAATCCACCAGGTGTTTTTTCTCCCTCTGCTTCATGCTTCCCTCTCCATTTTCTTTTTATTGTAACGTTTCACCTTACAATGTTTGTGATATAATATATAATGCTTAGATACACAAATCTAGTGTATATTTTCAGTGCAGAATATTTATTTATTTAGTGGTTGTACAAAACGAGACAAAGTGTTTGGATGTTAATCTCCTGTCATCTCCCCCAGACTCCAAGCAAGGTTTTTCTTTCCTCCTGAGTCATGATTCCTTGTCTGACCTTTGCAGAGTAGCATATCCTTTCTCAGTCGTGTTTCACAGCGTTGCTGATGGTTTGCTGCTGTTTGCTCAGCTGCTTGTGCTGTCCTGTGCTGTTTTCTCTTCCACTAGCCTCTACTTTATTTCTAGTCAGAATTTGCATGTTTAGTCTGCTCTTTGTTTTCTAAAATCTCTCTCATTTCCTGCTTTGGAGATTTCAGGCCATTCCTTTATTTTCTGAAGTGCATTTCCCCCTCCTTTGCTCTTTGTCACCTGCATTCCTTGGCTCGCTGATGTGTCTGATGAGGCATTCCCTCCCATTTCCTATGAGACCCTCTCTGAGCAAGGTTTCCTCCTTGTCCCTGCCTCTGGCCATCTCCTGGGAGCCAAAGCAGTGCTGAAGGGTAGGATTTGCTCCCGTGCAAAGCCAAGGGCTGCCTGCCCTCCAGTGCCTCTCAGTGCAAGGAGAGCCAGTGGAGCAGGGGGAAGCACATCTGGCACTGGGAAACAAGCAGCAGCAGGCTTGTCTCATGCAGAGGGTGGTTGGAGGAGCAGGCTGGGATCCAGCACATGCCTCCTTCTGCCAGGCACGTGTGAGGAAAGCCTGCAGCTCCATCAGGCAATGGACTGATGTGGGAGATGCTCAGTGTATCTCAGAGTGCCATCTATGGAGGTCCCCTTGCCTTTCCACAAGCATGGTGTTTGCTGGGCTCATTCATGGCTGGTTTTACCCTTTATTTCAGAGGTGACAAAACCCCAGCCCAGCAAAACAAGACGACAGGTCTGTACCACCACTTGCCAGTGTCTGGATTTAGTCAGTGAGCCCAGGAGGGTCCTGGCTTGACAAACTAGGGGAGAAAAATGTTTCCTTTCTGGGCCAGCTAATAATCAGGTCATATTAACAAGTAAAATTTGATTAGGCTTCTGATTAGAAAAGAGTAAGCCAGGAGTTTGAAGCTTGTTGTATCAACAGAACAGATTAGCTTGAGTCTGACGTTCTGCTTTCAATAAGGAACTGTTAATAGAATTATGGTTAGTGTCTGACTTCCTCATGAGGTTCTGACCAGGATACAGGGCTTTGAGTGGTTGCTAAGTATCACAGGATGTGTACTGGGACTTTGTAAACAGCCAGGCAGAAGGCTACCAAATCATGTAGTTACAATAAACAATAAGGGAGTAGGGAAATCTCTGACTTTAATGAATAAGGTGAAACTTGTATGTTGGGAAAATACCAGTAGGTTGCTGTAATTTGCCTAAGGTGACCAGTTGGAAAGGCAGATGTCCTGCTGAGGGGCCCTGAACTCGCTGTTGTACAAGGCTTTATTTGCAGAATAGCCCAGTTCAAAAAGTTCTGAACAATTCTGACAATTGACCCTTTTTACTGGAAAGCATTGAGATCATGTCACCCACAACTTGTGAGTGGGCTCATTGCATGCGAGGAGAAACTGCCAACATGATGTGACCTGGATGGTAATGTCATTTGTATTTTTACTTTGAACAGATTTTAGGAGGAGAAAATAAATAATTCTTGTAAATTTTTTATTGTGCCTGGCTACTTTCAGCCAGTTCTGAGAAATGGCCGGCAGATCTTCCTTCACGTACTAAACCATTGCTGTGGTGTCACAGGGTACAGACTGTTAAAACCATATTGTAAATGCCTAACATTTAGAAATATAAATAATGCTTAGCCTACTTTTCTCATCAGGACAGGATACAGTGACAGTGTGATTAATCATAGGCTGTTCAGCATCAGTAGGGGGAAATGAAACCTATTAATGCTGCCGTGTTCTCCAGGCACCGAGGCTGTACTGGGAGGAAATGATCTCTGACGTGAGGGAAGACAGACTCCTAATTCCACACACAAAATTCCACCTGCTGTCAAGAATGATTAGGGATCAGAATGGTATCTGAGGGTATCAGTGGTGATTGCCTGATCTTTGTGGCTAATGAAGTTAACTGTCCATTAAAGTTCTGTGTGGTGTTTCACATTGCACCTAAAATGCTCCCCTGCCCCAGATATGTAGGAGCAGGACAGCTGCTCCCTTGGAGGATGCTTGCTCTCTCTGCCTCAGACACCAGCAGTGGGAGGGGTTGCACATTGCTTTCAGCCCAGAGCAACAAGCTTTGCTTCTGCTTGTTACTTCAGACACTGGGGACACTTTTTGGATGCTGCCGTCATCACCACCAGCATTAACAATGCTCTCTTCAACTTTATTTGGGGAGCAAGGGGATGGGAACAAAGCAGTGTTTCTTCTACATCTTTGAACTTCTCCACAGTGAATTTCAATAAAGACATCTTCTGTTCTATGTTATAGCCAGACTACCTTTGTCTGCTTCACAAATGATTCATTTCAGCATAATATCTATGGATTTTGTCCTCCCTCAGATCACTTTGAGTTAACCTATGGTGGGGAGCAGATGTTCTGCTGGAATGCCAGGTCTTGGATTCTAATGTGTCTGCAGGAAAGCTGTAGATTGTCTGAAGGACACAATAAGGGCAATGCACTGTGATCCATCAGCTAAGAGAGAACAGGATGGTGATGTTGTGAACAGAAACACAGTGACAAGTTGCTGTCACATGCACACTGCTCATGCAGATGACAGGGAAGTGCTTGTACTTAACTGGATCCAGGTAGTGGTATCGAGGCTCCCATATGGAGTTATTTGTCTTAGAGGGCAGGTGAGCTAAAAATAACCAGGCAGCTGTAGGTGAGTTTGTCTTGCCAGGTCCCTTTCAGTTAGGGAAGCTGAGATTGCTTCATTACTGTCATTGAACCACTGAATGTGGGTACAAATGTAGCAGCACTGGGACCAGTGGAAAAGCAGTAATCAGAAACACATTAATTTGGGAGGGGAATGGCTAGAGGAAATGAGGCACAAGGGGAACAAAAAAGGTTCAGAAGTGGAGAAACGGAAAGCAAGCTAAAAATCAAGTAAAGAACCAAGGGCAGATTTTCCAGCAGTAAGAGTATGAAATTTTACAACGTTAGTGTAGCTGTCCTACTGGCCTAAGGCCACCAGGATGCCAGAGGGAACCCTTGGGACAACTCACTCACCTGCCAGCCAGGCCTGCTTTGGAAAGGACTGGTGTAGGGGGGTCAGAGCCAAGGGGAATAACTTGCACCTTAGTGTTAAATGCTGTGGGGAGGGAAGGTGATGTCTATTTCAGTAGTAGTACCGTGTAATTAACAGGATCTAGCATTGATAAATGGTAGCTTTGTAGCTGTGTAATTGCAAGCAAAATAATGTAAATTGAACACAGTTGTCTGTTAATTAAATTGTTTTATTACTTATTAGTAATATGTTGATTAATCAGTAAGAATTACAGTCCCTATCAGTTCTATCTCCAGTCTGCAGTATAAAGGAGGAAAGTCAGACCCTGAGGCAACAATCCAGCATGTGGTTCTTCTGAAACTGGACCTTGGATGGCTGCATCTCTGTGGAAACCAAAGTGGTAAGAAAGTGTTGCAAACACGTTAACCACAGGTCTGGTTACTCTCCCACTGTCTTCCACAGTAATCTACAATCCTCAAGGTGATGTATTTAATGTAAAAGGTCTTTCATTCCCATTTTTAGCTCATTAGTTCCTACATGGTCAAAATTGTCCTGATCTCTCAAATGCCCATGTAAATATTTTTGGTTCAGCTACTTTCAGCTTATAGTTCCTGTTTTTTGAACAGGGGTGTTGGCAAATTTTTGTTTAGACCTCTTTTCAAATTTCTCTGGGTATCTAGTAGCTGCCATTGCAGACAGGATGGTTTGGGTCTTTTTTTTTTTTTCTGAGTAGCTTTTTATTTCTTCTTCCTGTGAAACATTATTTAGTTTCCCTTAGGTAAAATTCTCATTCCTGATTTAATTTTATTTGACTGTTTGGGTTAGCTTCAATGGCTTACGAATAATTTCATTATTTGTTCCATCTTGCTTCCTTGGTTCCTGACAGCTCCTCTCTCACTACCTTTGTCCTGATGAGCAGTTTTCTGAATTAGCCAGAATTTAGCGTTTTCCCTATGTAGATAAGCATCGGTAATACACAGTTGGGATGCTATTTGTGATATCTTCACACCAAAATTCTTTTCAGGATGGTGGTAGCAGAAACTGTTTTCCCCCTTAGAAATCCTGTCACCTTTGCTGTTTACCACAACCATGATCACTGTGTCTTTGGCCAGGTGTCTGCCCTGTGCCCAGCCAGCAACAAATGGCCATGCCTCATATTTCAAGTGGATTTATTAGGAATGGTGAGAAATGCATTTTATGCTGGATTACTTATTACACTTGTGTTTTGTGTCAAGATCTAGCTCAATGAAAGAACTGAGTGCATTGAAACACCATTTGAGAGGGTTATTGGTTAATAATACCTTTAAATGCAGTTGAATGTTTTTCCTCATGTAAATTTATGCAAAGGTTTTTGCACTGAGGGTGGAACTATTATAATCAAGGCAGTACTATGTATATTGAGGAAGCTGAGCTATTTGGGTTACTCCTATCTCTTAGAGTTGAAGACACTCATCCTGTCCAGTCCAATTATTTCCACAGAAGTTTTTTTTTTCTTTTAAGTTCCTTTCTGAGCTGAATTGTACTGATTGAAGAAATGTAGATGTTTAAAAAGTTCTCTTGATACCTGCTGCAATGCTGAAGCTGGATTAGTGCTTCAGCCAGTCCTGCTCCAGCAGCTACTGCTGGTTCAGCCATTAGACCTTCCTTAAAACTCAGTGAGCAAATGCAACCTGCTTAATGCCAACTCCCTGCACCCCTTCTGCAATGGTTGAAGCTCCTTTCAGCATTTCCATCCTGCTGCAACTGGAATTAGATGGGTTTGTTAATTGTTGAATTTACCTCAGCCCCAATAGGCTGTTCTCTCTCTGGAGATACATGAAGAGTTCTGGTGGCTTCCTCTGTTAGAATTAAAGATGACCACTGAGGGTAGCAGCTTTGTAAAGGATTGCTCTGACTGCTGTGAGCCCCAGATCCCTTCTTGTTACAGCTGTTAGCACCTTTTAGCTCATGTTAGTGCAGAGAAACATACACATTCTGAGGAGAGAGCAGCTGTTTGAATGAGTGCTCTAGGGACAGTAGTAAAGAAAGCATTAGGATGGAGCAGTGCTCCTGTCTAAGGGCTGCATCCTTGCAGGATGGATGCTGCTGACCACAGCAACATTCCTACCTCAAATTATTTTTTGCATTTTTTATTTTTTAAGATTTGCACTTGTAAAAGTATTTAGCTTTTATTTAAGGTAACTTTTAGTGAGTTATGCTCCTATTTGCTGGCAGAGTTTCACTCTTCCCTTTTCTCCTACACCCTTTTTTTAAGGACCAAACAATTGACTTCTCAGTCAGTGAGAGGAGTTGGTCCACAAATACAACTTTCTCAAAGGCTTCTGACTACTGATGACTTTTGTTGCCAAACTTGTATTTCTTATCCCTGCCTCGAGTACATGTAAAAATTTCAGTGAAAAACTCTGCTTTTCAACTGTTATTCCTGATGTGGTTTGGATTAGGAAAATCTGGGATGCAGTGCTGTGCAGAAGAAAAACAGCAAACGTGGAGTGCACTGCACAGTGGATTATTTCAAGTACAGTGAGTGGGGGAAGAAAGACATTGCACTTAGAATAGATATTACACTTGACAAAAAGGTCTGAGTATTCCACACACTGCTAATCTTGCTAGCTTCAATTTTTATCAGAAAGTCTGTCTCAGCTGATTTCCATATCCTGTTTCTTTCTGTTTAGTAAGTGCACTCACTTTAGCCAGTTGTGTTTGTTGTTTACTTCCCTAAATTCATGGAAATTAGTGTTATCTTTCTTTACTTGGAGTAATAAAACCAGATAAAGCTTTTATATCAACATGAACAAAATAAAATTTGTGAAGATATTTTGTCTATTATGAGGGTGTTATTTGAGCCTTTAATTAATTTAATTTCCTGAATTTAGATTCAGTTATAAGTTCTTCCTTTTAAACGTATTCTCTTGTCCAGGCTAGAATAGCTCTTCTTGTGACAGATGCAGATATTAATGAAAACTCTTGATCTGGTGTGTAGACATTATTGAAAAAAAAACACAACCTGAATTTGTAGTCACTTTCTAGCCCTGGAGAAATCAAACTGTTGTCAGAGATGTGCCCATTCAGTCACTTAACTCCTCTGGTGAGAATCTCAAGGGGCAGGAGGGAGAATGGATTAGGATGACGTGAGTTTGATCTGAGGTAAGCATTGTTCTGGGTTTGCAGTTGGTCTCTTTTAACAAAAGCTTTATTATATAATTATTGCTCTGTTACTATATTCTATATCACTCTATAAATATTATATTATTATATTGTAGAATATATCTGAGTGAAATTGAACATAGGTTTGTATTCACTCCTTTTTACTAGAAAAACTAAATGGGTAGAAGCCACTATATTTAAATATTATTTAATTTGTTACTTTTTAGAGCCATAGGATGTTCTTCCTTCCCTCCGCCCTCTCATGTCAAGGGCTGGGTCTCATGAAATAAATCCTTGCATCACAACTACTTGGACTGAATATAGGAAAAAATATCACATTCTTAAACCTAAGGTGCTGGCATTCCAGTACCAAATAATATTTATTTAACATTAGTTTTAATGCTATAAGTGACAGGCAAAGGGTTAGATAAGAAAAAAAAAACACATTGGTGTGCATGGATATATGCTATGGTATTACAGTTGAGCCTTTGGAGTGTGGGTTAGATTTTTGTGCAATTTTCCCAAAATAGGGAAACTCCAAGGGACTCCAGAATTGTGGATGCAACCACATGGAAGCCCAAGCAGAGGAAGCTTGGTATGTTTCTACCTTTTTTCCTGTTTCACAGTCTCTTTCATGTCTATAGTTGTGTTAAATTGCTGGTAGTTACTGGGTGTCCTGCAAATGAAGAAGTGATGGTGAGGGCAGCAGAGAATCAGTCTGTACTAGAGATGTGGTAATGAGCAGCAGCACAGGGAACAGACAGAGGCCTTGGCTGTAACACCAGGTGGAGCATGAGAAGAGGCAAAACATCTGGGAGGAAACAGGGGGAGGGTGAGTGATGACAGAGTTACATTACTGTTTTCACACTAAGAAACAAAATTTCCTAATAATTTGTCAGGCTCTACCTTTTCAAGCTGAAATTCATTACTACATCAAAGTGAATGCCTCACTACTAAAAGAATAAATGTCTCTATTTAGAATGTAAATGAGAAGAATGTATGAATTACAAGACATTTTAAGCCTTGTGAGTGGCTGGGAGGATGGAGTTAGTCTTATTTTAGAAATTGGCTTTGACATAATTTGACAATAAGTAATAGGCTTAGTTTCTGATTCTCTAATAACTTGAAATGCAGCAAATCTTTGCTGAATGTGTGAGCTGCATTACACATGAATGCAAGGCAAGGAGTGTATGTGGGGGGGTTGGCTGCTTGGTTTGTTTGCAGCCTGGCTGCTTCCCTTCCTACAATGCCCTCCCTCCTTGGCAGACCACTGGGAAACAGGGTTGAAGTGTGCCTGCACTGAGTTATGCCAGCTTGAGGATGTTATCCTTTTCCAGAAGATCTTGGGAACCTTTCAGGGGTTAGAAGCACATAACTGGAAGTTATGTACCTCCTGTGCTCCTCTGGC
This sequence comes from Passer montanus, assembly GCF_014805655.1. Taxonomy (NCBI): domain Eukaryota; kingdom Metazoa; phylum Chordata; class Aves; order Passeriformes; family Passeridae; genus Passer; species Passer montanus. The sequence continues at coordinate 2,204,138 of NW_024373257.1, read as the reverse complement.
TCCTTCTGCCTGGAGGAGAAATCTGCCTGAAAATGCTGTATTGGGCGATTCTTGGAAACAGACACCTGAACACAGATGCATTCTTGCCAAAAGGAAACCCAGAAAACATTTGCACAGATGTGGTTGACACAGGAGGTCATGATCTCATTTCATATGTCACTGTTTAATCTTAGCTGAGATAATTACAGACATATGGCTGTCTAAATATGAAGTCAACAGGAAGGTATCCAGCTACATGTGGTACTACAAGTAAATCAGATTTCACTGCAACAGCCAGCAGCTGAGGCTATTAGGTGGATGTTGGATATTCCCTGACAAAATTTATCACTAAAAAAAGGCAAGAAATTTAGATTTATTCATTCTTTGTATGTCTTTGTGGACTGGTACCAGTATAGATAAAACTCACACTAGTATCTTGTAATGTTCAAATAATAACCAAAATGTAGCCATGATATTTTATGAAAAATCCTTTGCTAGGATTTTTCTCCTATTCTAGCAGGGAATCCTCAGAAAAGAAATGTAAACAATTAACTATCTGATGCCTGTGGAATGTGGTCTGGACATTGTTTACCAACAGGTGCATCTGTGATTGGGGCATGTAGGTTGTTTCTAATTAATGGCCAATCACAGTCAGCTGGCTTCAGACTCTTGGGGTCACAAGCTTTTGTTATCATTCCATTCCTATTCTTTCTAGACTTCTGATGAATCCTTTCTCTCGATTCTTTTAGTATAGTTAGTATATGATTTTAATATCATATATATCATAATGTAATAAATCAGCCTTCTGAAACACGGAGTCAAGATTTACGTCTCCTCACACAAAACATTGAACATACCAACATAGAATTTAGAGTTATTTATTTGTGTATTTTTTTCCAAAACATGACAGGATGAAAATCTGGTATCCCACAAAAGGTGGAACATATTGCCTAAACTGTCTGGGTTGATGCTGGCAAATCCTGGAAAATACCCAGACAATGAGGTATGGATGGTTTGTTCCCCTGGCCACAGCTGGGTCAGTGCTGTCCCTTGCCTGGGCTCTGAGCAGCTGCCAGCCCCAGCAGCACAGCAGTGGTAGGTGCAGTGAAGCCCTCCAGCAGAGGGCTCAGCACTCACAACCAGTACAAAATCTCCCTGATGCTTTTCCTTTCATAGTGCTGACCCCAATTACTTTTTTTCCCTTTCTTTCCAGAAAGCTCACCTTGTGGCCACACCTTTATCACATTTTCGTAGCTCATATCCACTGCAGCACAGCTATAGCTTTGATATTGTTGCTTCAGAGGACTCCCAGAGCTGCATGGGAAGCCCCTGGGTATTTTTGCAGGATACTGCCTTTGCAGCATGCAGTGAAATCCCCTGGTTTGTTCCAAGCTCAGTGGCAGTTTCCTGCACAGCACGAACAAACACCACTAATTACATTATTTCCTGACTGTAAAGCAAGAGGATGGGCTCTACTGCCTCCTGCAATGCTTTTAAACCATTTGTGAGCAGGGATTGGTTTTTCTTCCTCTGTGCAGTAAACTGAGGCTGAACTCTTGTGGAGTCCTTGCTCAGATTTAAACAATGCCCCACCCAAATTCACTGCTAGTGTAATTATTTGTCCAGGTCCCAAGGAGAGACCTGCACGATGAGCTTTGGCAAGGCTTTGTGCACCAGCTTGTCTTGAGAAAGTGCTTGTGATCCCCAGGTGCTGTGGGCCAAGAGAAGCCCCACAAACCCACACCCATCACCCCACGGCCTTTCCTGGGAGCGAGACTCCACGGGGCTGTATTTGCAGGACCACAGGCAGCAGCAGCAGCTTGAGCTCTGGCCATGAGCCTTCCCCCGGGCTCACACGTGTTCTTGTAAACTGAGATTTCACACGAGCCAGTGAAGACATACTTCAGTTTTATTGTTGTTTAGGCATGGATAGAAACATTAATTCTTTTGCACTCTTGGTTCTTGAAACTTGCCTATAGTGAACTCGGAGCAGGGAAAAACCCAGCTCCTCAGATTGACGATTTAAAGTGCATAGGAGATCAAGCAGAATCCCAAAAGGCGAGGAGTTTTTTATATTCATTTTCTGTAGCTGTGAAAGTTGAAGGACTTTTTTTCTTCTCATATGCCCTATATTCCCCTGACAGTGATATGAAAATTTTCAGCCCTTCCCTATGCCTTCCCTTTGGAGTTTTCCCTATCTTTGGAAGATTCCTCTCTGTATTTAAGAATTATTTGTAGTGATATAAACAAAGAGAGGCAGTAGATGCACACTCCTTCACAGGACTCTGGTACATTTCCCGTTCAGAGTCATGCCCACTGAATTTGTTTTTTCTTTTAAAAAACGTGTATCGCTTGGCAGTGTTCTTGCACCAAAAGAAAAAGATATATTTATATATAAAGTAACTTTTTTTGTGTGTTCACGTTTTATTTTCGAAAAACAGGTGTTTAAAAATTTTAGAATTTTTTTAACAAAATTCTAAAAAGAAAAAAATCACAATATTTACAGAGATAACAGAATGGCTTAGCCATGCAAAACAAATTACTTTGGTTTTCCCCCATTTTACTTTGGTTTAAATATTGACCAAGATTATAATTTTTTTTTGCCAAATAAAACAGTAACAAATTAAAGTTTAGAGGCATATAACAGGATTTCCCTCTAATATTTTATACAGCATAGAGTTTATAGGACATCTTATGTATTTAATCCATGCCAATGCACTACAGGAAGCTTTTATTAAGACATCAGTCACTACTGCCCAGACATTTAACATTTTACAAATTTACAAGTAACAGTGTTTTCTGCCCCCTAAATAATGCAAAAGTGGCAAAATACATTTCCTAACGTCCATCTTTTTCTTTTATTTATTTATTTATTTTTGCCTACCAGTCTATAAAAACTTACTTTTTCCCTGGATATTTGTAAATGGAAACCTGATGTTCTGCTTAGTTCTACTGTTCCTCTCCATCAAAGCTGCCTGTTCCCTTCTTCCAGAAACTAACTTTCCAGATAAGATGAAACTTATCTCCCTCAAGTACAACTTTCCATTGGCCATTTACCCTAAAACCTTTTCTTATCAAGTACCATTCTAAAAATTCCCTCAAGCAAAAAACATGTTTATAAAGTTACAAACTTGAATGTAACTAAAAGATACATAGACATTTCATTGTTACAATTATATGTACTGTTTGATAAATTAGGTACCAGTTAAAAACACTAAAATTATCTCAAGGTGCATTCAATATCTGTAGCATAGTTAACAAAAACACACAAAAAATATATATATATTTATATATTCTATTTTTGTGGGAAAAAAATGCAGCTTTGATATGATAACTTTTTAAAAAAGTTTCCAATTTGGACTGGTATCTCTCTGAAAAGAAGAAAAGGTACAGTACTTTAAGGCAGCAAATAACATAAAGGAATCAAAATTAATCCAGAATTCCAGTTCCTTATCCTAATGCTAACATGAAAGATGACTGATAACCATCAATAAAATGCATGTCTTGCTCCAGAAGAAAAGGATTTTTTAGCCACCAGCTGTACGTACGCTAGGAATTTTTCATAGTGTTCCTTACTCAATACCCAGACTTCTTCAGGGAAACTCTTTATTCCCCTTCTAGCTTGTTTAGCTTTGCATGGTTTTTAAAATGTTCACTTTCATTAACAATTTAATTTATTCTTGTCACAGCTGTCACCCTTCTGCTTTACCATGATTTCAAAGAATGAAAAAGGAGTTTGACATTTTCCTTTAAGACAATCTTACACTCTAGGTACTTGCTACAAAGCAGAGGCTTCACTGATTACAACCAGAATCAGACATGTACCTGTTCAAAGGGTGTCATAAAAACAATTGAAATAAAATCATTACACTATACATCAGATTAACAGCAACTCCCAGAACAAAGCCTTACAGTGTATAAAAATAGCTACGTAAAAAATTTACATAAAGGCAAACAAAAAGAAATCTTCAGTGCAGACATTTACAAAAAAATATTTCAAACAGAACACAACATGGTGACCTATTATCATGGCTGTTGCCAAAATTTTGGGAGGTTTGTGGGGTTTTTTTTAGCTTGAGATAATTGTGTCTAAAATCCTTTGAAAATCTGGTAGTATGATCTGCTCAATACTTGAACCATGAATAGCTGTCACTTCTTTGTATATGTTTAAATACAATCCACGTTCATGCTTCAATTGGTCTATATGTATTCTCTGAAAGATAAAACCAGTTAAATATTTTAAAATATGTTAACCATCATAACTACTCAGTATCTATGCTGTAAATAAACAGCTACATGAAAAGTACTTTCTTCTGCAGCTCAATGACGTAAACACTTTCTTTCATGACAAGAATCGCTGTTGCAGCATTGTTCCCAGTAAATCCAGTAAGTTTATCTGGTAAGTAATGGATTTATGTTCATTTCAGTTATGCAGATCTACTGATCTGAAGAAATACAGAGTAGAAGATTGCACCAAAGGCACACGTAAAGGGTGTTTACACTGCAACTTTTTCAAAATCCAAATGGATTTGTTTTCCATCTTTAAATCCTTCCTAGGACATAATTTTGGTATTCCCAATTCCCTTTTCCAAACCAGTAAAACAGTAATATTGCTGGGAAAGTGCCTACAGCAATGCTGCATCTCTTTATATACTGTGTAATTGCTCTATATAATCCATTACATTCTAAATGTTTAATGCAAAACTTGTGGCTTGTATTAGAAAATGTCAGACAATACTGACATATTGAAATTATTGACAGTTGCATTCATTTAAAGAAGAAACCTTGTTATATAAATATGAAATATTACAATTCCATATGCTTTAAACCCCTGCTACCTCAAGAAGGTATGCAATGCTATTTACTTAAGATCATTGAAAATCAGGGCTGTCTACAGCTTTTCTGTGGAGGAGCTTACAATGCAAGCACCCCTGAATTTGTAATACTCTCACTTTTAAGATTATTTGATGACTAACTCAACAAATCTCTATGTTTAGCTGGTTTCCAGACTCCTGTATTAACACAGTATTAATTTTAAATGACCTAAACTGGCCAGAAAAATGGTCTAACCTTACCCTCCTTTGGTTACTAGGAGGAGAGGTGCAGCAGTGGTGTGTGTATGTGTGAGCATAGGGTGGTGCTATTGGTGCTCTGCAGTGCTCCTGTAATTCCCCGCAGAACTTCAGCATCTGCCAGGCCATTTGTAAACAGTTTACTTCATACAGATCCCAGCGGGGGAAACTTTCAAACCTGTTACTAATGTCTCTCCGCAGAACTTCAGCATCTGCCAGGCCATTTGTAAACAGTTTACTTCATCCCAGTTTGGGAAACTTTCAAAACCTGTTACTAATGTAGTACACAGTGTCTCCTACCAGGATAAAACTGATCACAGTACAGGTGTGTGAAATCTAGACTAAGAGAATTGTTTTGTTCTAAGGGAAGTAGTAATAACTTGAAACCTTCTGAATCCTGTTACTAATGTAGTACACAGTGTCTCCTACCAGGATAAAACTGATCACAGTACAGGTGTGTGAAATCTAGACTAAGAGAATTGTTTTGTTCTAAGGGAAGGAAGTTTCTATAAATATTTCAAGTAATAACTTGAAACCTTCTGAACTCTATCTAAACATACTCTTCATATAAACACATACATACACATGCACAGTGGTACAGTATATAAATTTGTATTTTCATTTCCTCAAGCACATGCATTAAAATAAAGCCAAGTATCAAGTTCTATCTAAATGTCAGACTTCTTTTTATATTTGTATATACATCTCTGAACTCTTAACCGGCCAAAAGCTTGAGTCTGTGTGTCCTAAAACTACACCACAAAGCGACCCCACTGCCTCACCTCTGGAAGGTGATCCCCAGACCAAGCTGGAGCTTTGATCACCAGAGAGAAATGGTAGACAAAGACATTTTAATGCTGTAATATGAAACACTTACCTGGAATGATGACTGACACATTTTCTCTTAAGTTTCAGATTTATGATTGTTTTCCTCTAGTTTTTTGTTTTCTTCTATATTTCCAAGATCTTTGTCTACATGTTTTGATGCCGTCCTACAATGTAAAGGAAGGTCATTTTTGCATGTCTACACCATTTTGTTCCAAATTCATATTAATGACACTGCCTCCTCCCCTCACAGTAAACAGAAACTTTTGACAGTCCTGTTCTGAGCAGAGCAACAGGTTTGCATATGTCTGTAAATAGGCCAGTGACACCAGAGTACCACAGGAAGTATTGCAGCAGGGCTCTGTGTTGATCTACCTTTTAAGGAATTCAGAATTATTCTGAGCTAGCAGACATTTAGTAAGGCTAAACCAGCTGTGGAGAGCCATGTTTCTTGACATAGTAACTGTGCAGCTTGTTTCAATAAACACAAGTCTGCTTTAAGGCATACTAAAATGTTACAAGTGTAGCTAAAATATCTTGATCAACACAGCAATTTTTGGGTATTTGTAGTAAATGACTTCAGAGCCTGTGCCAAACGGAAGCTCTTTAAATGTGAAGAAATTCATGAAAATTCTGGCACCACTGAAAAAAAATCTCACTCTGGCTTGTAGGTCTGTGTTAGCTGTGACTGTTGAGTTTTGGGTAAAGATGAGATTGTGTAAATGTTTGGGTGGGGGGAGAAGGAAAGAGGTATGCCTCATTTAAAATAGCAGGTCTTCCTTAATGCGAGTAGTGGTGATGCATTAATGAGTTAAGTGCTTAGTTTAGCTTAGCACAATAAAACCACTATGCCATTCATTTAATCTGTGAGAAGCCTCACTGTCTGCCAAGGTGAAAGATTCCTGCAGTGCTGTGATAACATTTTGAAGGCCCCAATTTTTAAAATGTAAATGGGCAAATATGTTTGAGTGGGACAAAGAAAATCCCTTGTGTCAAAGCAGATTATCATATCTGCATTTTCTCGACAGATAATTTGTTTCCCCTACAGAAAAGTATGGTCTGCTGTGACAGACTGATGCATATGCTCACCCTTGCTTCAGGGTACAGACCCGGAGTGACGCCAACTTGCAAAGTACAAGGAAGACACAGGTTGGGAGTGTGACATGTCACCACGCTGACACCATGCAGGAACGCACGGACCGGACCGGCCAGTGGGATTATTGCCAGAGGGGAGCTCTTGGGCACATCCTCCATCTGAGCAAAGGCTGGGAGAGCCCTGCATGCCATGAGTGCCCTGGGCTAGGGACCCTGGAGCAGCGCTGCTGAGGCAGGGAAGCTTAGTTCTTGTCTCTTGAAGAGACCTCCCCACTTTTGGGAGTGCTACTGAAAAGCTGCTCTCTTGGAGTGCCCGGGGAGGATGGGATTCTGGATCTCGAATCCCACAAGCTGCACTGAAAGAGACTACTCTGAAATCTTTTTGGTTTTAGAGGAGGTCATTTCCTGAGGAGCCACAGGTTTTAATATTTTAAAGCTGCATTAACTTTTGCTATTGGTCTGTTATATTTGTGTGACTGACAGGAAGGTATCATGCTGAAAACACATTTACTGCAAAGATCTGAGCTCCTCTTCATTACAGGCAAATTTAATTTAAAAAGTGATGAGATATTGTAAGTAACTTGTTCTACAGTGGTAAATTTCTATTGTGCAGTAACAATCTCTTTTTTCTGGTATTCAAAAACTGAAACACATGACATGAATAAAAGGGAAGGATATGAAATGCAATGAAGAAGAAAATTCAATGCTTTGGTAGGGACTGACCTTCTATGAGCTTAATAACCTTTCACAAGTCTCTTTAATCATAACAAAAAAAGAAACACCCCTCAAAAAATTCCTTGAAAATTAAAAAAGTTTATCATTTAAAACATGTTTGGTTTAGGCTGAGCACATAATTTGGCTTGTCATGTGGCTAATAAGTCTTTTCCATAAATAAGTCTCACAAAATTGGAGACAATAGTGGAAGAGATGAAAAGCTGAAAGAAGCTGGACTCAGGCAATTACCTGAGCTGAAGTGAGTTGGATGTGAGAAAGCAGTACCATGCACATCTGTCCTCACATAAACTGCTAATGTCTGCTCTTGGAGACTGGATAGACTTCTGGCATAGCTCAACGGGTTCCTTCTTTTTGGCCCCTTATCACCAGTTTTACAGTGCCCAAATCAGACTGAATCTCATATGACCTGACACAGCACAGAGAACTGTCTCGTCTTTGATAAGGTTAAAAGTATTCAATGACTATCACCAGGAGATTCTGCAGTGTGATCAGGTTTTGATTTTTAAAGTAATCTATTTTAGTTCTATATTCAGTCAAACTAAATGGCACCTTTATTTTCCTAAAGCCACACTGGGCAAAAATGGGACACTTAAAGAGCAACACTAACTTTGAAAGAGGCAGGTGCTCCAGAACTCTTTTGGAGGATGTTACAAACCACTTGCTTGAAATCAGAGCAGCAGCAGTTTTTCATGTCTGACAATTAGATGGATATCTATTCTCAATGCCTGAGACTGAAATGCAGCCTTTTATTTATGAAGGTTCAGTGATCCTGCTGACCTGTTTTTTTGTTCCCCAAATGCTATTATCGAGGCAGAATCACCACCTCAGCACAAACAATGCTGCAGCCTTTTTTGGTGCTATCTAAATAGTATCATTAAGAGATGCAGGAGTTATTTGGCTCGGAGGTGTGGTCCCCAGGCAGTGCTCTGCCAAGAGCAGAGGAGCAGCCACCCCTGGCACGGCACCAGTTGCCAGGGCTCAACAGATGTGCTTGGGTTTGTAACAGAAATGTCTCAAAATATGGGTTCCATTACTTCCTGAGCTGACTTCAGGCACAGCACAAGGGGTCCTACTCCAGCTTAACATTCAACAACAGTTGTTCCTTACTTTTTCTGTGAATTAACTCCTGCCAGCTTGCTCCATCTGCAACTCAGGATTGATTTCCTCATAATATTTGAGTAGCTGGGCAATGAAGCCTGAACATACAGAAATATTCCCAAGGATTTACCCAAAAGGGAAGACAGCCCACTTTACCCAGACCTGGAGCACTCTGACACTCTCATTATCTGAAGCTCCACAAAAAAAGCCCACACTTTTGATAGTGTTGCTCTGAAGAGTGAGAAGTTGGTTGTATAAATATGAGTTTACTCACTCCTCTTTTTTTTTTTTTTCCCCTTTAATTTGTAAATCATGGATCATTCTGAGCTCTTGCTAAAATTATGACTCGTATTTAATATTTATCTATGCTTGCTCTTCAGGAAAATAATTATCCTCAGGGAATCCTAATCAAAATTTCTCCGTAAGTAGTACCAAAGTGAGATTTTTAGCATTCTTTGGAGTATGTGTGCTGTGAGGCCACTATTTTATGGATCTTGTTCAGATACTGTTCATAGCATTGTTTGTAATATGAAGACCATTTTCCATGATAATTGTTTTGCCTGCTGCAGTGTAAATACAGACTACATATAGGTGACCCAAAAATTGCTGTAATGTTTTAATTTCTGATTTATTTTAATCTCACAAGTCTGGGCCTTGCCCTCAACACTATTTAAGGAAGAAAGTATGCAGTGCTGTTTGTCCTTGCTACCTTGTGATAATGACAGGTAAGATGATACACATCTGAGTAGCTCTGGGTGCTGAAGCAAGAGCCATGAATTTCCTTAAAGCTACACTCAACTGCACTGTTGCAGATGATATTCTAGGAGCAAATGGTTTTATACATCCCAATCTGGACTAGCTGCAACCTCATTATTTACTCCAATCTTGCCTTCCACTTCCTCCAATTATTTTTAAATGTCCATCAGTAGGACAAACCACAGAGATATTAGAAAAATATCCCAGTAATCAAGAAATGGGTGACCGTTTTTAATTTGTGTCACTTTTATATTAGATTTGTGTTGAGCTGACACTTTCAGAGATGTTTGGTAACTATGTCTTTTCTCTGAAAGAGAATTGCGTGAAAGCCAATACAATGCTGAGTCTTATTGAAAACATAGTGAGTTTCTTACATCTTTGGCCCATCAAATCTGACTCCTATGCTTGTTTGCTATAGAGCATCAGAAAAGCAGAACTGTTATGCTTCAAGTGTTCACTTTCAGAGACGCCAATAACCTTTGTCATTACTGTGACCTACGAAACATGTCAAGAGTTTGATGTGCTCTGAGTGTGAACTTTAAGACTGCTGCTGTGATTCAGCTGGCCCAGCTGAAGTGATATCCACTGGATGTTGAACCACTTTAACCTTGATCAAGCCTCATGTGACTTGAGATCTGAGCACCTCCCAACTACAGGGATAAAAATGGGGCCAAGATCCAACAACATGCCAACTTCCATGACTAGCGAGCAGGTGCTGAGTGCACTATTTCCTTTCTGAATCTTTAATTTCTGCTGTACCCTCAGCTGTTCCTGGCAAGGTGAAAATTTCATATATGAAGCATTTACCAAACATGGGTGTCCTTCAATCTCTCAAATGACACTTGACACAAAAATTTTACAAAGATTCCAAAGTGCTGAGTTATATTCTGTTCAGTACAGATTAGTGTACAACTAATTTCTGGAAAAAGGAGAAATCTGAAGAGAACAACTGTTTGGCCTTCTGCTCAGATGAAGGAGAAACAAGGCATGCTGGGGTAGGTAGCCTCAACTCTTTATTCAAGAGGAGGCTGGATGCAGGATGTGGAATAGAGATGAGTCTCTGATTTATGGGATAATATTCACACTGAAAAGAATATATGCCAATAATCAGCTTTTCCATCAAGTGAAGCTGAGGGAGTGAGTAACTGTACAAGTGATTTATTGTGAATATATTCCAAGGCTACAAGTATAATTCCTACTTAGTGTGGATGACAAGACAATAGAATATTATACAAACCACAACACCAATAACAAAAAAAGTAATGTTTTTCTTGCCTCGGCAGACTTGGAAAGTTCTGTGCTGCTGCCTTCTCAGACTTTCCTTTGGCGTCACTTTGGGGATAGAGATTAGGTGAGTTACTGGTCAAGGGTGGGTTCAAAAAATAACTACTACCTGCTGGCCTGGATGCAGATGGGGAGGTTGTGTCCAGAGGTGTAAGTTGCTTTTTGCAAGGTCTACTTTTATTGCTAGGTTATGATTCATAATGAAAACTTTGTCAGAATAGGTACTGACATTCTGCTTGCTCCTGCAAATATGGTGTGCAGAAAGCAGGGGGGATAGCAACACATCAATTTAAAAATATACAGAGAACAGGAGATTGTCAATGATGATACATCAATTAAGGAGTTTGGAAGCCAGCAACCATGTGTCAAATACAGAGACTATTGTTTAACTATGAAGGCATTTTTGTTTCCAGTGAACCTGTCTAATCAATTCCAGCCCTAATTTTTCCTCTAAGCTTTAGGAAGAGAAGCTGAACATGAGAAAAAGAAGTGGTGTCCATTTAGATTATGCCATATCCTATCTTTGAAGCAGAAAAAAATTGTTATCATTCATAAATTCATCTCATGCTATATTCTATGATTCCTGTCGGCTCTCCCTGCAGTACTCAGTGGTGCAAGAAGAGATATTTTACCTTCTCCACCCTTGTTACTTGTTACATTCACCACCTCATCCAAAGAAATCCAAAGCAGTGTACCACAGTTTCATGACTCCACATTCACACATTTGAAAAGGAATGACAAACTTATCTTAGGCATTACTGCAACAGTAGCAAAGTGTGGGAGGAAGAGCACTATGTTGCTATTTTACCAAAAAAGCATAAGCCTTGGGAAAAAACCAAAAAAACCCTCTATAGTATCTGAGTGCAGTTCGGTGCATGGGTAATTTATAACAATTCTATATTTGGAAAACTTCAAAACCCTGATCAGTTATGGTTGAGCCAAAGTCTTTATGTATTATCTAAAAAAAGGAGCATTTCTTAGCAGATGGAGAATTCCTTGTTGTACTTTCACATCAGTGAAAACACATTTGTTCATAGTAAAATCCCACTGGTATATTTTAGATTTCATTTGATTCAATTTTAATGGAAGATCACACTGAAACCAATTGAACTTTAAGACTGCTTTTACACCTGTACTGATGGGAGCAGGTTATGCACAGCCACTTAACCTCCCCTGCTCAGAAGCAGCTGTGAGAGCTGTCAGAAAGCAAGGCTACTTCTGACTGCCCTCAGTTCACCCTGGAGATAAAGGTATGGGGGTAGGACCAAATGGGGCACACAGTAACAGCCAGCTTCAAAAGGATGGAGCAACGTGGTCACTTCTTGACACCTTCCCATCTATTTTCTGAAGTGAACCTCTGTGACAAGGAAGAAAGTTGAAAATGGAAAATGCTGTTCTATGCCTATGACATCTAAAACCTGGGCTGGGATAAGAGGTCCTAGATTTTTCAGCAACAGAAGCTCTATTTTTACCAATTTTATTTCTGATACCTGAAAGTACGCGTGAACAAAGCAATTAAGGATCTCTCTTCTCCCTTAGATGGTTGAGTCTTATTCTGTATGTTATTCCGTTTTTAAAGGAAACAAGGTAGCCATTTCTAAGTAAAGGCAATTTCTAGCACCAGTACAGCCACACAGGCTTCCAGACATCACATTCCACAATTAAGTGCTATATTTAAATGCAAGAGTCAGCACAGACTTGGCTGTCAGGAAACAGGACCTCATTACTACTATGATCTATGAAAATCTTAGAATCCCACTTCCAGGAGATGAGTCCCATTAAGCAATAGGACAAGCCAATCAGAGGTACCAAGTTTCCTTTTGCTATAAGTGCACCTACTGTACCAACTTTTCCCCACTCCAGAAAACTGAAATGCTGTAGAGGAAGAAAAACAAGTAAACATACATCTCTTCTTATCACTGCTCTTTTTCCAGCTTAGTATAAAGTTTTCAAAAAATTCTTACTTTGATTTCTTCACATAGAGCCAGTAGACAACACCTGCAATCAGAGCAACCAGCAGAAGGCCGACCACAATTCCCACTATTAGCTTTGCCTGGTCATTAACCTTTTCACTGTTGTCATCTGAAGCAAAGAAGAAAAGTTAATGAGATGACCTATGATAACATAAAGCATTGCAACATTTCTAAGGAATTTTCACCAGAAACAGAAAAAGGGATTAGAATATTAAAAAAAAAAAAAAAAAAGAATAAAAAAGAGAGAGGAAACCATACATACCACCTCTATCCTCTGTCTCATCATATTCTGGAATACTTACTGAAATGAAAAATGTAAAAATTGAATTAAAGACAACACAGACCTAAAAATTACCTTTAATTACCTATTTAAAGCAATGACAAAAACTGGAACAGTGTTTTCCAAACAAGATATTGAATCCCATCTTTAAATAGAAGCCTTCCCTTGTAACTATACTATATACATTAGAAGAATCTTACTCTAAACCTGTAATATTCAAGTCAGAAAAACTTCTGACCGAGAATTTCTGTCTTACCTTTCCACAGGTTCTCACTACCTTTCATCATGATATATGATTAAAGCCCAGTATGGCTGATTTCTGTTGTGAGTCAAGTCATACCAATAATAATAAACTGTAATTTAGTGACTAAGAGATATTGTTGATTTTGTAATAAATAAATAATCATTTGTGTCTTGTACATGAAGTATTACTTTGCAGTATTTTGTATTATTATGTTGTACTATTATTTTGTAATATTGTTTACTTTTGTAGCTAGCCAAAAAAGTCATGAAGACTAAGTGACACAGTAGAAAGCTATCAATAAATTTTATGTACTGCTGATCCAGAGTGGATTTACAATTGCTTGACTTAAGACAAAGTGCTGATCCAGAGTGGATTTACAATTGCTTAAGACAAAAAGGTTAAATATCTCAGTATTAACATTACTATGCAGACCTACTCTTCATTTAAGTGTGATGTATGAGTACTTTATGAGAAACTGTAACTTTAAGGAAATTATCTTTAGAGGACACTCACTAGCAGAGACGTTCATGGAGGTCACAGTCCTTTCTAGCTCATTTTCTGCAATGCAAGTTAAAGTTACATTTTCCTCAGGAGCAATTACAATTTTACTGGAAAATTTCCCATTAACATATTTTGTCTCCTCTGTCTGAAAAGGTGAAAAATGAAGATTAGTATAATTTAAAAACACAAAGAACAATACACGCATCACTTGTATTACACAGTGAAAATGTCCAGACGGAAATAACTTTCAACAAATATTTCAGTTTTCCAAACAACAGCAAGAGAAATACTACATTGTTTTATTAAATGATAATGTAAATATTTGAAAGAAAAAGTTGGCCAAAATATCCAGTTATAGATAGTATAATGTGCACTGTAAGACCAATGATAAAAAATTATTTTTTCTGAAAAATTAACAACATTCCGCATTTGCTTTTAATTCACATATTTTTAAAAATATTCCAAGAGAAAAAGTTCTTGAAATTTCAAACTTCTAAGGTACAATTTTTTCCATCTTGCTGTTTCTCATTTACGTCACTATAAGGGGAAGAACTGCCCCAAGTTTTCCACTTTCCAGCTTTCCAAGCTATTTCCACACTAAGCATTATTTTGCCAAACTATTGTGTGTGTCTAGTAGCACCTATAGTATCTGTACTGTAATATCAATGTGTTGTTCCTTAAATTTGCTGTGCATCATTCTTGGATTAATGCAACACCTAGAGAAAATTATTTGCAATCATTTATATAGCTTCAAGACAATTCCTGTCTATACCTATAAGTAAATGGACCAATTTTGTCAGCTACACATAATTTCTGTAGGGTCAAACAAAACCTAATGAAATGTAATGGAATCTACAGAATCACTGCACATTGTCCTTCCAGCCACTGACTGTAGAGTGGTCTCATTTATTTTTCCTGCTAAGGCAAAATCTGGCAATACTTTTCATGGGATTTGGTAATCCATATAAAAATACTTCAGTTTGCATATTTTCCAGGTATTTTCCCTGCTATATATGAGTTCTTCTTATTTATCCCTCAGGATAAATGTATAATCATTTGGTAATCCATATAAAAATACTTCAGTTTGCATATTTTCCAGGTATTTTCCCTGCTATATATGAGTTCTTATTTATGCCTCAGGATAAATGTATAATTGTTCAGTTTCCAGCGAGAAACAACAGGTATAACCATACAAAAACAACTACAAATATTAGGATAAAAGCTGCAAAGCACATAAGGAACTATAATGAATGTAACTTCTGATTCACACACGCCAAATTTCATTACATTTCACTCAGTTAATGCCTACATCAAGTACCCATTTGCTTTCTAATGTAAGTTCCACAATTCCATCATTATTTGCAAATTCTTTATGCAATGGCAAAATCAGCACATTACCCAGATAAAACGGCTAAGTACCTTCATTTAAAAAATGCATATTTCATTTGTAACCTTTTATTTTCCCCTGCAGCTTCAGCTTGTAGCCAGTGGATCTCCTTTGCCTTCACTTGTTCTATTCAAAAAGGCTTTATCATAAAAAAGTCATCCATGTAAGTGCCACATAGGTACAGCTACCCCTTAACCTCCTCTTAGATAAATGAAAAAGACTTATTTTTCAATCTCACTACCTCAAAAATGTTCCTTGATTTTCATTTGCACTTCCTATACCCTAGTGTTTGGTGAATAAGAAAGATACTTGCTTTATTTAGGATGCTTCCACTGCCCGTAACTGTCCACTGCACTGCTGGTTTGGGGAAACCTTCCACATGGCAGATAATTGTCTTAGACATTTTATTTGTGTTGGTTTTCTTGGTCATTTTGATTTGAGGTTTTCCTACAAGAACAATATTACAGTTAACCATTTTATTTTAAAGTAACCATTAATAATTGCAACTATCTGCTTGCTTACCTTCCACAATAAGTTTAAGTGTCTGTCTTTTCCTCAGTCCTTCGACCTCCTGCAGAGTAGTTTCACAGACATAGTTCCCAGCATCTTGATACTGAAGACTTGAAAATGATGGACTTGTTTGCATTCTGGTATTGTCCTGATAAAGTCAGGAGTTAGAAATAACAGATATGGACTCACAATACATTAACCCCTTAATGACTACTATCAACAGAAGTTTTCACATGCTTTGGAAAATTAGATGCTCACTTTTTTAAGCTGTTTCCCCATTAATAAGTACATTTGAGTATACAGCATGAAAAGTGGAAACTGCTGGAGATTTATAGAAGCCATCTCATTTCTTCTTGAACAAGTCTGCTTTTAAATCAAGAGCATAGATGGGATCAGTTATGAGCTCTGAGCTTTTCTAAGAGGTTGGCCAAGACCATAAGTGATAAAACATTTGAGACACAAGTAACCCTCCTCTAGGCCAGGCTTATGAGCTCAACATATGCTCATAAACAACCATTAAGCATCATTACTATAAGTTTCCAGCACTACAGGTTTTGTAGAAAGCCACTTTCTGCAACTGCTACATTTTTCACCATCTAACCTTTCAACCCTTGCCCTTTTGTTATGTTTATCAGAACCAAGACCAAGTGCACCTGTGACAAAATGCACTAAAATTCCCCCAAATGGGCTTTTCTTCTTAGAAGAACCTTATTCTCAAAGGGCCTTGTACAGATCCGTTCACAGAAGTGGTATTTGTATTACAATATGCCTTAATTCTCTCCATTTGGAAGCGGAGCTGATCATTACAGTAACTGATTTTCAGTCATCAATGTGAGCAGATCTCATTTTAACCACATGCATAAGACCCATTTCAACAATATTCTTTAAAAAGCCCAATGAACTTCCTTCCTTCCTTCCTCCCTCCCCCCTTCCCTTCCCTTCCCTTCCCTTCCCTTCCCTTGCCTTCCCAATACTGAAGTAGCAGCAGTAATATGAAGAGGTGAACATCCAGTTGGAGTGTGAAATAGATGAATTACTGACCTTTATCCAAAACACAGTTGCATTTCTACTAGAAGAAATTGTGCATGACACAGGCAGGGCCTCTCCAATTTGTTTTGTGACTTCTCCACTAGGAGTTAGCTGCAAATCCAAATCTGGGATAGAAAGAATATTTGTAAAAAGTTAATCTGAGAAAGCCTGGCCCATTTCAGAGGCTTATCAAGAAAAGAAAATGTGACTAATTGCACTCATTAAATTCAAGATTTCATTTCTTCAATAAAATTCAAGTCAATTTTACAAGGAAGGGAGATGAGAGAATTATTCTAAAACAGGCATTGCAGAACATTCATATTTTTGCTGTAATTATAGGCTAAAAGGAAAAGCAAAACCTCACTAATCACTAGACAAATGGATACAATTTTTTCACCTTGTTCTGCTGAAAGAATGACAGAGCAAGCACAAGAAGCTGAAGAAGTATGTCACATAACAGAATGTGCATCTTGGAAAAGGATGCACAGAATGTTGTGAGGGTACCTTACTATGGGCCAAGTGGAAATGCATCTTCAGGGGAGGACTACTGCAGGTGGGGACAGGTTATCTAAATAGTGATTGTGGAGAGAACAGCAAGGGTCAAGGGGTGCCTTTCTTTTGTGTGGTAAAACTAGAGGATTTTTACCCTCAGAGTAAGAAGGGGATGAAGAAAGTCAAAGAGGGTGCATGAGACATGGTACTGATTGAAGGGATGAGAAGCCTGAATTACAGGGTAGGGGAGCTGCACATGAAGCCCTTTATTTGTTCTTATTTGTAAATTAAAATGCCACTTTTGTGTACCTCAAAAAAGAGTCCAAGCTCTGCCTGACATATTTAAGCTCAAGGGAAATTGCAGTCAGTGACAGCTGTGTTTGACACAAGGCAGGGTGAGAGCCAATAACAGAAACATCAGGAAACACTGCTCTGGATTTTTCTTAGTTTAAAGATTTGATGGGCTGATCATTTGGAAAAAAAAATTAATCCTACAGTGAAAGAAAAGCAGAGTTAGCCAATCTTTATTTTGCTTCCCCTCTGACAGTGCCTTGCTTGTAAGCCAAGCTGCCTGACTGAATGACTATCACAGATGTGTGCACAAATACACAAACACATGTGGTCAAAAGCACACATGACTTCATCTCAAATATGGTACTTGCTGGAAAAGGGTTGCAAAACCTCCTTTTGACTTTTAAGTAGAGCTTTAAAAAAGCTTGAAACAAAAATCACAGTGGAGGAAAGTGAGTTTTCCTTAACAAAACAGTGAACTTCACTACTGGCTTCATTCAGTGGTTGCCCTGGGAACACCATTGTAATTAAAGGTAGAACCTGAGGGAACAGCTAGTGTTCAGCCTGTACTATGGATCTGCAGCATTACTATCTGTGTTACAAGCCCAGTGTCTTTTCTGAGAGGTCACAAGAGCTGCATTTTCATCTGTGAATGAGTCAAAAATCTTGATGAAATAAAATGGCATCTTGTTTCTGTATTCCTATGGGCATTCCTATCCTCCCTCCTGAAACCAGTAAATGGAACCCAACTATTCTCCTGTGGCTTCCAGAAGAAAAAAAAAGAAATAAAATTACAAGATTCCTACAGTGAGCAGTACATAGATTTGGACAGTGTATGGGATCTTCTTAAACACATTCTAACAGTGCAGAGGGGTGGTCGAAGAAAAAGCTGTTGTTTTTTTTTCCCCTCAAGAATTTCCTTCTACATCTACTTAAACCTTTTGTAAAAGCTGGTTGTTTTTTTTTTTCCCCTCAAGAATTTCCTTCTACATGTACTTAAACCTCTTTGAAGCAAGATAGCACCTCAAATCTAAGGGCTCACCAAAGGCCATTCAGAAGGCATTCCTCTCGTATTTGCCATAGGAAGCAAAAATTAATGGAAGTTTTTGCCTTCATCTCAGGCAAGACTGACACTGAGCCCAGAGCAATCACTCAGCCCAGTCTCCCTCCAGGGCAGTCTGACTGTGCCCTGCTGGCCCCTTTGTGTGGTGTAACTGGGACTACAATCCCTCCCACACTGGTCTTGGTTGCTATAGTGGTTCAGGAAAATGTAGAGGGTATGAGATGAGCTACATAAGTCAGAGCAGTATTTGTATGACTTATAAGGCAAGACAGAATTAAGCTACTGTTTAACATAGGATCCCCTCTAGAATCTCTACGTGAACAACTTGATTTAGCTTAATTTTCTGCCAGTTTATCTGTAAGGTCCACAAAGTAATGTGATGTAGTTACCTTTACCTCTCTACTTAGTAAATAATCTCACTTTGGTACAGAAGTATGAGGAGAAAACATTTCTTGCATACAGAAGACTATCAAAACCAAATTTTTGTCTCCATTGAAAGAAAATCTTTTCTGTGAGAATTTTCTGTACATTTCACGTTTGGCTTTGAAATGTTCTTCAGAAACAAGCTCCTCATCAGGCACCATTTTCAATATATTCTGGCTCTTAATGTAGTCTCATTTGAAGTCTTGCATTGATTTCAGTGCTGTCTTTGCATACCAAGTAGGGCATGGAAGAGACAAACAGTGCATTCTGCACGTACCACCACATCATGTGAGGGAGGTATGGAATTAATGTGGGCAAGACTGAAGCAGAAATTTCAGTTTGGGAAGCTGTGGAACATCTAGGACAGACTCCCAGCATTTAAAGGAGGCCTCTGATGGAATACTGTGCTGCATTTGGGAAAACTATGCAGGCACTTCTTTGTTGTCTGAACTCCATAAATAAATTAGCAGACAACTGGAAACTTCTCCTAGTATCTTGAGAATAGATTTTTCCATGCAACATTCAAAAGGTGATTTTCTCCTGTATTTTCAATGGCTTTACTGAAAGACGAGACAAGTCAAGACAAGGCTATAAAAATATCTATAGAGAATTACAAATGCTATACTCCCAAGACCTTCAATTTACCGGATGGTTTGCAGAACGCATTTTAGCAGAAAGGAAAGCATCACAAAGAGGAAGTTCCACAGACCTACTTACTCCACACTAGGTTTTATGTGCAGAAACAGTTACAGAATCATATAATGCTTGGGCTGAAAGAGACCTAAAAGATCCTCTGCTTCCAACCCCTCTGCCATGGCCAGGAACACCAACACTAGTCCAAGCTGCTCAAAACCCCATAGCAACAGATAATGACAGGGCACTGTGGGTTGAAAGAGCTCTTTCTTTATAGCTGAGGGAAGACATACCTGTCCTTTACCCTGGCTGCTTTCCTTGCCTCACTCAGGGTGTGCTTCTACACCTCTGTAAGTGGCTGTAAACAGCTTTTGCCTTGGTGCCCTGCCTGCCAGTTTTGCTCATCTGACCCTGGGCAAACTCACTGAAGGAACAAAGCTGGCAGAGAATTTACAACCTCGTGTGAAAAACCCCAAATCCACAATATCAATCCTGTTCTGTTGCTGCCTCTGTAGAGGGACAAATCATGCCAACCATGAGCACTCAGTACTTTAAACTGGGACCTGGCTGCACAGATCCTGATCTGAAGGGCACGAGCTCAGGTTGTAGTTTGTCCTTTATGTTCCATGGATAAGGCAGGGAATATTTTATACCCCTAAATTTCCTTAATAAATAATTTCACTAACATTAAGGGTAACTCTGATGCTGTAATGTCAATTTTAAGCTTTCTGTAAATCTCATAATTTACAGTCAGCTTGGAAAAATGGAGCTTGATTTTCTCTACAAAAAAATATTTCAGGATTATGGCATAATAATGTTTTTTGATGCCAGCAAGAAGCTTTCCCTACCTAGACACTGAAAGAAATCAGTGCCATTATAATGCTTAATAAAATTGATTTGGGAAAAGACACTAGAATTGAAATTTAACAAATTCCTATAAATAGTTTATAAAATTTAAATTAATTTACGTTTTATTTAAATATTAACATAAATAATAAATTAATTTTAATTTATTTTAATGAATATTATTATATTGCCTGCTTTTTGTTGTGCTTGTGGTTGGGTTTTTAAAAAACAAATCTAAAATGCTGAGATTGGATGTGAAGAAATGAAAAGCCCTGACTCCTAATCATAGTGTGCCACCACAGAGAGGAATATTCATCCATAAAAAAGGTGAGGAATTAAGCAAAAGAGGGAGAAAAAGTAGGATTTGATTAGTAAGTAGTATTTGAAGGACAAACCACATGCTGCAGAAATGCTTTAGACCAGCATCTGACAAGACAATGAAGTACCTTAAGGATGGTGCATGGTCTGGACATTTCAGGAATTACAGAACTATTCCAGGCCACTGCAACTCATTCGTAAAAGAAGGCTTTATAGAGATGCTTTGGAAAAAAACTAAAATGAACCCTAAGTACAGTGAAGTAGTAGGGTACTGGAGTGCACCTCTGAGTTCGGAGTAGCTGCATTAGCTGCCAGCACTGGAAAGATTCATGTCTAGAAATTACATGTTTCTCTGGCATAGCAAAGCTCTTTAAATGTGCAGACAAAATAGAAGACACAGGAAAACTGGCTTGCTAAAAATAACTTGGAGCTGAGAAAGCCATTTTTCAGAGTAATTATTTATGAAAATAAAAGTAGACGTGAAATACACTTGAAGAAAAATCAAAGGGCTGGTTATACCAGAGCAAAGGTACCTTTGCTATCCAGCAGTGAAGAGGCAGCAGCACAGAGCCCTTTTCAGGTTTTACATGCCCAACTCTCAGCAAACAGAGCAGGTGGGCAGGGTAACAATGGATGATCTTATTAATGGCAAAATATTCATTACATATAATAGTGTAATTAATCATGTGTAGTGTAATTAATCAATAACTACCAATATATTATGCATGTACTGTACCTCTTCCAAGAAAAAAAAAAATCAAAACCAAATAAAGAAACATGAAGTTTGTTTTAATGTAAAATATAACTACAGTGGAAGCCTTCATTATCCTTCATATCCCTCTGAACCTGTCAACTACTGATGATACTGTGAAGAGTACAGACAATCAATGTTTTTAGGGGAAAACTTCTAGCCCTGGCATGAGTTTTATTTAACAGCCTGTGATAGTATAGCAGAGTTTGAAAGAGTTCCTGCTTTTGACTTCTGCATAAAGAGATTAAAAGCAACTATTGCTTCAATGGTTCAACCATTCATGGCTGCTTTCGAAGTGTTGCTGCTAGTGTGACTAAATAATATCCAGCTAAAGAAAATTTAATGAGCTCTGTAGCTCTCACAATCCTGGAAAAAATAAAAACAACAACTTTTCCTATGTGAACATAACGACTTCCTAAGTTTCTTTTCTAGGCCCCTTACACGTTAATCTCATTGAGGGAACGGGAACTTAACTATGAAGAACTAGAAGAATGACCTTCAGTGATATTCCTGTGGATTAGCTTCCATGTTTGTGTACATTCTAAGGCACAGCTGGAAGAAAGTAATTTTCCCTATATACATTCACTTGAGCAAAAGATAAAATAACAAAATTCTCACCATATGTGACAGTGTAATAGAATCATACAGAATCCAAAGTTACGTGAAGTGAAACTATCTAGACAATGAATTGAGAAAGTCAAGATTTTCAAATAGAAATACATTAAAATAAATAGAAATGAGTGGACATGCCTTCAAACAAGCACTTCACCTGTAGGTAACTGCCCTAAGCTGCATACACAAAGCAGAGAAACCATCCCAGGAGGTCCAAGATCAGTTTGTATCCTACCTAGGAGGGCAAAATGCAACGACTTACAGTGCACAGTGATGGTGGTTGAGTCCATCATGCTTTTGTCAGTCAGAGAGCACTTGTATTCTCCTGTTGCATTTCGTCTCACATCTGTCATCACGTAAGTGTCTGAGCTTCTTATACCTTCTGTTTCTCCCTGTGGGTGAAAAACAAGACATTTACTGTAGATGGGCCTGCTAAACCCACTAATTTTTGTTGAGGATTTTTTTTTTAATTATAAGGACAGTGAAATACTTCAAAGCACATATAGACACAGCATCACTGAAATGTAATTACCTATTAGTTAAAGTAACATTTACTTCCTGCATGATAACATTATTTTAAAAAACAGCTACAGTCAAGAGCTTACTCTTTTACTTGAATGACTAGCTCATTTTAAGAGGATGTTACAATACAAAATTTAACATTTTAGCTGAAAAAACCCAGTCTACTAACAATTAAACAAAACAGAATCAAAACAACAAAACAAAATCTGACTCTGATATATTCAGCTTAGGACAAATAATGAACTGAATTGTACTGCATTGCACATATTTGAACAGCACAAGCACACTGGTGTTTTGAATTAGCCAGCAAATTAGCCAGCTTTAGGGCTGTCCAGTTCCCCAATTTCCCCCTGATTACTGACTTAGATCAGCTTTGAAACAAGCATAGAATGATACCCTAATTCCTATCTCTGAATGCAGAAAGAGATTTATAATACCTGTGAGCCTTTCAAAGAGATCACCCACTGCAACTCTCCTTGAGAGAAAGGACCAGTATCAGACAGCAGGGAACCCACAGATAAGACAAACTCTGGTGTTTAGCTCACTCACTGTGATAGTGGAGCAAGGAGACACCAGACACTTTTTCACTGGCATTTAGTGACTTTCTAGGATGACTCACTGAATCTAAATGGCTGTTCTGAGATAAGGACTTCAGCTCCTAGCTCCCCTTGCTCTCTCCAGCAATTCAAACATGCCAGGAGTCCAGAGTAGTGATGATTATGTTCAGAGGGTGACATGCTGGGATTGAAATATCTGAAAGGATACCACTTCTTCTGGCTTCTCGCAAGAGCAGCTCTGCTCAGAGCTGCAGCAGGAACAAATAAGGCATATAAAACAGGAGTGGGAAGCAGGACATGGGAGCAAGGACCAGGAGTCTTAGAATATAAAGCCACATCTGTCTGTGGATTTCACCAGTACTAAGAAGATTAATGGTAACAAAGACTTTATTTTTCTCAGTCTGTGTCTTAAGCATTTTACCGATTTGTTCTTCTGTGCTGTCACACTCATTATTTTTTGTGTTGTTATGCCACCAAACAATTAACTGAAGAGAAGAAATAGCACAAAGATTAAGCTGTGAAAGTCCAAAAAATAGCTGAGTTAATTTGTTGTACTTTCACTGCTGGATCTGTGTTATGACAACAGATGAGATGGCTTTCTTCAAGATGCTAAACTGCTGTAATTAAAACTGCTTATTAAAATACCTCATGATGGGAAAGAAAGCCTTGTAATTTTTAGTAGGTCTAAACTGCTGAAAAATTTGGGTGGGCTGGAGTGGAAGGAGAGTTTTTGTCAAAAATATTTTGCCAACTGAGTTGAGGTGTTCTCAGAGTGTGACAACGGTCAATGTTTATCTTCAGTGTTTGTCGCATCAAATTCCTTTCTTCATTTGTTACAAAACCACGTAGACACTGACATGTAGCAATGTCTGCAGGAAGGAATGATACAGAATATTTCACTAGGCAGTGACAGCAAGGCAGGACTTACTGGAATGTAAAACAGGAACTCCTGTGGAGGAGGGTTGCCGTTTCCTGAGCACTTCAGAGTGATGTTATCGCCTTCTTTAATGGTACTACTTTGTGGCAGCACTTGAATAGTCACCTTCTCTGTTGGGTCTGTGAAAATAATGTACATATTTAATAGCTTCAGGGTAATCATAGAGCAACACTATGCATATGATATTCATTGCCCAAGATAAATGCAATTTTGTCATCCTGCAGCTGAAAACATTTGCATGTGTAGATCTTTTTATAAAAGAACTTGAAGTTAATCACACTTGCTATATTCTTGCCAATTAAGCGCAAAGAACTCATATGACATAAAATTCATTTTTATTCGCCAAAATACCTGTAACTGAAACAGCAATGATTACAACTATGTCATGTGCTTTAAAGCTAAAGAAATCCTGATTAGTATGAACCATTTCATGGTGTGATTTCATTATGAGGGATTAACTTGTCCTCTGTGAAATTCCCTATTTGGAGGACCACAGCAATCAGAAAAACAACTGAAGCTCTCAACGCCATGCATTAGTACTAGATAATAGCCTTCTGGCTTAAAAAGAAATAAACATGAACTAAGCAACTATGTTCAGCCTATTCTATATGCTGATCACTACAGGCTTTCAGAAAGATAAATCTGGTGAACATAATAGGACCCTTAGCATAGTCAACAGAACAGTAAATGTAACATACTTCTGTCATGTTCACTGAAGTTGAACTATAACTAACATTTTACTTTCATAATTTTTTAAAGCAGTGTATTCTTTAGCAGATGCTATTCTTTCTAAGTACAGACCTAAACATAATTTTTAAAAAACAAAGTAAAATGAACAAAATTTAAATAATATGGGCAGATAACTCTCACTATTTTAATGTCAAAGGATAAATAAAATTCCAACAAAGATGCCAGTCTTGCATTAAGATACAGCACAGCGCACCTTATTAGACACTAAACAAGTCTCCCCAGCAGAGGAAGCCCTAGCTGACAGGTGATTTTGTGTGTTTAGTGAAGCGTGTGCTCCACAGCCCTGCCTCCCTTCAGGCATTCCTCATGTCTGTCTCCTGCAGGGATTTCTCAGTATTCTCAGACTTCTCAGTATTTCGCAGTTCTCAGTGGAGCTGCGTTCCACCGCGGCCTCTCAGGCACTGAGAGCCTTAACACAGCCCAGCCCCTCACCCCTCCCCAGGCACTGATTCCAACCTGCCACAGCCTCCCTCCTTCACAGCCTCGGCTCCCTTCCCATGGAACCACCACACACGACCCAACAAGCTTCCACCTCAGCACCTTCAGAGCTGAAGCACAACTTTGCCTGCTTGGAAAAAGGAAGTCCAGCATCACTGCTGGTATGGAATACAAGAGATGCAATGAGATAGCTGGTCAGGAATGTCATGCCCCTCTTGGTAGCTGCTGGGCCAAAAAACTCAGTTTCAGGGGCTGCTGCAATATGTCTTTCCTTCTGTCAAGGTAAAGTTATCATAAAGAATGTCTAGATATATCCTGGAATGGCTTAGCCTTTATCTTGAGACTGAAATGGAAGGAATTAATAACGAGAAAGACTTAAATTTAGAACATTTTTTTTCCCCTCACAGAGATAAACAGAACTGGATTAAAAATGGACACTATATCCTGGAATGGCTTAGCCTTTATCTTGAGACTGAAATGGAAGGAATTAACAAAGAGAAAGACTTAAATTTAGAACATTTTTTCCTCACAGAGATAAAAAGAACTGGATTAAAAATGGACACAGTTAAACAAAAGTTACATTCTTGAAAACCACCAGTCTTTTCTCTAGAAACATCCTACCCTTCTATCTACAGTAATCAACCCAGAGCAAATTTTAATTTAATTTGCTAAACTAGAAAAAAACCCAAACATACAGCAGTAAAGCCTACTTTAACTGTTATCTAAGATGAAGAGGTCATTCTTCTGAGGAAGATGCAGCCTGTGAAAAGGAAGATGATGTCCACGGCCATGCAGAGTGGTGCTTGGCATGAGCAATGTACTCCCCTGCTTTCACTAAGAAACAGGAGCAGCCTGGTGAAGTCATATCTTGCCTCTCAGTGGCACACAGGCCTGACTTGGCCCATCTTACTTGGTGCTTTTGCACATCTGAGATTCTGCTTTCTACAACAGCAAAATTCCAGGAGCCAGCACCAAAAGGCAGCCATTTAGTAAATTAATGCTGCTGCCCCAGAGCTGCCCCAGCCACTGTGCCATTTCAAGGAAAACACCAATGCTGGAAGCAGCCTTAGAGTGAAGTGCCCTTGACTCTAATCTGTTATGTAAAGCAGTTTATCCATAACAAGACAGACACCTAACAGCAAGGCATGACTGGGAAGCCCGCCTGACAAACATTATCTTTTTACACTGATTAATGCTGAGCAGAACCCTACATAACTGGAGCTTAGATAATTAAATATCTGAGATAATATCGAAGTGTCCAGCTCCAAGATTCCTCTCCCAGTACTCCCTGCTTTCAGTAGCTTCCTTGCTTGCAGCTGCAAAAGCAAGCATGTAACTGCTGCTAGCTGAGCTAAATTATCCTAATCCAAGTAACATCCAACACAGCATGAGCTAATTCACTCTTCTTCTCACACTAGGTTACAGTGTCTGGCTCCTTCCAAGATGTGAACTAGCTATTAAACATTTGAGTACTAAAGACTACACTAACTCAATGCAAAAGATAACCAAATCAAACAAACAATAAAACATTTCTTAGATCCTGACTGAATAGATATATCTTTGAAAAAAATCTTCTGAAGGCATAATTTTAGTCATGCTCTCCCCATTTCTTTAGGAGAAATGGATAAGTTGCAAGGAATGAGCAGCAGGTTGTTCTGATTTGGTTCTATTGCTTCAGAGATGCAAAATATCAGTTTTGACAGTCAATCTAAAAAAAAAAAAGGCTGAAAGACTTCCATTTCTTAAGAATTGAGTCTGCCATTTTTAAAATATGCATTATATGCATATGAGTTTTGACTCATTAAAAACATCACAATTATCTTCCATTTCTTAAGAATTGAGTCTGCCATTTTTAAAATATGCATTATATTTGACTCATTAAAAACATCACAATTATTGAGAAACTAATTAGGAACACTCACTGAACTAAACTAAAAAAGCAAAACCAAATCAGACAGGTCATTATCATCAACTAACAGCAGTCATGAATTGCATCTCTTGAAGCTTGGACATCTATTAATGAAGAATTTCACAAATTCATTTGGAGATGCATTTATGCAGAGTAAGGAACTGAAGTTACAGCAGATGAAAATACTCAGAAGGAAAACTGGGTAACTCCACACTCTAGGAGTGGACCAGGACTAGAAGAGCTAGTTTATCAAACATTATATCTTTACACAGAGGGCACACTACATATGGCCAGTGACCATCGAGAGCCAGGCAGCTTTTTTCCCCTTCATATTGGCTAGTTCTTACCTACAAGTGGATGTAGTACACACACCACAGAAATCTGGAACAGCCTTACCCTCAACAGGTGAAGTGGCCCTAACGCATGAAAGCAGAGGGGAAATGAGGACAGCACAGCATCTCTTGGCAAGTAACAGCAAAAAATGCTTTCTGATCCTCACATTTCTTTCCTGGGAACATCTGCCATGCACAGCAGGAGTTATTCATGGTCATGGGGCTCCACAAATGACAGAAAAAAACACAGTGAAATTTGGTACCCAGTTTTATAAAGCAAAACCAAAAAAATAAGAAATGTCTCTAGCTTTAAATTGATGGGATAGGTGTGGACAGGCTTGAAATACCCATGGTATTCCCATGGGTAACAGCTGTCCGAGAGGTTGTGTGGACAGGCTTGAAATGCTTGAAATACCCATGGTATTCCCATGGGTAACAGCTGTCCGAGGGGTTTTCTTCTCCTTTAGTTGTGCTGGTTGTCACTCTGGAGAAAGAGCTTGTAAAAAGACAACTTTGACTTCAGATGAAACCAAAGACCAGCTGCTCCAAGGTTTGGTTTTATTTGATCAAGGTTAAGGCCCTGTGGCTCAACAAACTTTACCTGCAGGGGAAAAGCAACTATTGTCTAGGCAGAACACACATGGCACTTCCAGTCCATGGCTTTTGTTCTCAAGGCGGTGGTGCACCCACCCTACTTGGAGAAATTGAGTGCCTTATTTTCTTTGTTTGCAGCTGGATCACACAGTTGTCATACAACACATTGCTAAGACACAGATGCTGGACTGTACGCTCAGACCCTATCATTCCCAAAACAGGGACTCATCTTTTACAAGATGAGGTACTAGAAGTGTGCAGAGAGGTAATACTCGACTGGACATATTGTCTGTCTCCTGTTCCCCTACATCCTGCTGTGACCTGCTGCCTTCTACAGTCCTTCAGAAGTGTCATTTTACACGACTTTGAAATGCCTCTTCCCCTGGTCTCTAAGTGCTGCCACCTCCTCTGATCTTTCCTTGCCAACAGCCTGTTTTGTTTATTCAAAGGAACATTATGATTTCCACATCCATCAGTAACACAGTAAGAAAGCTGCTTTAGAATTCAATCCAGTTACAAGCAATTATTTGCACAAATTCTTTACTTAAGAGTCTACCAATATTCAAATTATACATTTTAAATGTAAAACACAGCATCTTACAGCTGTAGAGAAGCATTTTGTGAAAGGTAGGCAGCCAGCATTAACTGCTTGGTGCTGACTCTGAAAAGATGAAAAAAAAAAATTGAGTTTACTAAAAACTGTATTGTGTATTTACTGGATTTTTCAGGGGGCACAGAATAATTTTTATCAACCACTATAACTTCCCTTAAAATTCTCAAAAGCCTATTTCACTGTAGCTTTTTATGGCTATCACTTTTCTCTTGCCAATGAAATCCTGATATTTATTATTCCATTGCTAGGAAAAATGAAATCTCAGGAAAATCTGAAGATAATAAAAATTATTGACAATGTACTCAGACCTTCTTGATGCAAATCAGTTTGAAGAAACCATTTCAATAGCCAAGCACTCTCTAATTTTGAAAACTTTCGGATTTTGTTTTCCCCTGCCCTGGAGGTCAACTTTGTACAGCAAAAGACGCTTTTTGGTAACTTACAGTGAACATCGAAGACAACTGGTTCAGACTGCATTGTCTTCTGGCCAGATGGTCCATAGTAAGCCACAATGCAAGAGAACTTGGCATTTACATCTTCCTTTGTGGGCATGTACTGAAGAGACGATGTCATGGTGAAGAGTCCAGTTGTTCTGTCCACAATCTTTTGCAAATTTATGACCACAACTGAAAAGGAAATAATGTTTCAGTGTCACACACACAGAATTTGAAACCTTTTTCCTGTATGTTGTTGCCTGTTCTGCATTTGAGATCAGGACGCAAACATACATGGAACATGTTACCCAAGAGATTCTACACTTTTCCTCTAGTACTGCCACTGAAGTATACCAAGAACATTTTACCAACAACATACTCTTAACCTACCTAATATTTAAAATCAAATTTAAAAAAAACCTAGTTGCAAACTGGTGGGGTTTTAATACAAATCAGCCTAATTTGTAAGACAGAAAGAAAGCCTCAAAAATGGAAAAAAAATTAGGATCAAATTAATTTTTTAATTATTCTCTAATTTATAAAGAAGGAAAAATATTGTAGCATTATTGGTCTGTCAAAGTTGAAAAGGAAAAAAATAGTTGTTCTGACATATCCTGGGAAATAATTAGTCGTATAAGATGATGGTCTGTGAGATCCAAAACACAATACTGGACAGGTATGAAACTGAGACAGTTAATGCCTTATAAGAAGTTGGAAATTAAATACAGGTTTCTATTAGTTACAAAAGCAGCTCATAGATAGCTTTGGGATAGCATCAATAAAGGCAATTCTCCTCTCCATGATGTGTATTTAAAACTAGAACTAAAAGAGAAAAAGATTATGTGGTGTAGCTCGGGTCCTCTGAAAGGCCTGAACATCTCCTTCCAGCAGTATCTTTCTATAAGAGCAGTTTTTCTCAAAGGAAGAATACATTAGAATAAGGCAGAGCAACTCTTATAAACACTTCACGCATACACCCACGTGTGGATCCAGGGACATGGGCCATTAGCAGAACATACCATCATCCACGGGCTGCAGAACTCTCCCGTTTTTGTACCACGTGACGTTGCCCTCGGGATAACTGTCCCTTGAAACGCACTCCCCGAGCTGCAAAACAGACAGGAATCAGCCACTTGCTTTCTCCACTAGGCTTTAACACAATTCTGGTTTTACTTACGCCGTTTTGGGTCAAAAGTTCTAGGAAGTTTGAATGCTTAACCTCAACCGCTTTTCTTAAATAAGGCATTTTGAATCAGCGAGGCACAATTTGGAACAGGGTGGTGGGTCTAAGATCAGGGTGGCCCCTGTTTGCAGATCAGGCAGGAATAATGGAGTGGTGGCAAGGCAACTGCTCTGTGCTCAGCCTGGCTATAGACTCACAGGCAGGTGTTCATTCACCCCTCTGAGCCATCACCTCTGTCTGGACTGTAAAGGGACTTCAGGCAGCTGTTGGGAACATAACTGTGAGGGAGAATGCTGCTCTTACCATTTGTAGCTTCTCTGTTTCTAAGAGGTTTGCTTGATGTAAGATTTCTGGTTGAGAGGGTTGTTCTAAAACATAAATAGGATAAAAGTACTGGTGAAGGGAGCACAAACAGCTGTTTGAAAAACAGAAAAATACTAAAATTATGTGGATTTTGAAATGAAACAGAATAATCTAGCCTGATACAGTCTTACCTACATTTTCCCATTAGAAGAAGAAAGGGTGAGGTATTTCTATTTCAATATTAACAAAAAAACCTGAGCACAAACTCTCACTTTAAATGTTTCACACCTTCCATAATGAATTCCATGTACTCTGACAATACATCTTTTAACCAGACAGACAAGTTCACCACCCAGGAGGAGAGAACCTGAACTCATCTATTGATTTATAGGATACACATGCTGGAGAAGGAGCCAGTAGTACAGAAACTGTAGCAACAAAAAAGCAGCTTTCCTGCAGATATTACTGTAGCGGAGCTGTCAACATTATAAAGGAACAAATTCAACCTAATAATTCTTCTAATGTTTATTTTTCCTAACTGAGATTATTACATTTAAGGATTCAGATGACAGAGGAAAGTGCAATTATTTTAACTGATTCTGTGTTAGTTATGACTCTCTTAAAAAAAAAATAAACTTTTTTCCAGTGCCAGTTAGTCTTCGTACTTACTTTTATTATGGTAGATGGATCTCTTAGCTTGCCAAAGTGGAGGATCTATCAGTGTTTCTATCATAAAAGACTACTTTCTAGGGACTATATAGTTTGTCTGTTTAAACAGTTTGGCCTGAAGCCCGGAATGCAAATTTTTATCTCCAAAAGAGACAGTTTTGCCCACAATTTTAAAAGAAGAGGGGAAGAGTGAAGGGAAAAAAATAAATCAATGTCTACACAGTCAAGGAAAGGCTCTACACCCTATCTGTACTGCTTAAACAACCATACTTTTACAGACTGAAACATTCTTAACCATGTCAGCTTACAAAACCCTTTCCCCAAATTAAGCTTCCTATGAAATACCGCATGTATGTTGGTAATCCCAGCCCTAAGTGAACTTCACCACTGTCTTGCCAAAGTCTCTACACACACTGATGAAGTTACTGATGTGCAGATGCACTGCTGCTGTTGTCACAGAGGTAGCAAGCCTGTTTTCCCAATAATCCATTTTATTTGTGTGCATGTTTACGTGCAAATGCACAAATACTCTTCACTTGAATGACCACCCCAGGATGGAACAAAATCAGTTCAAAAGGGAAATGAAAGTGAATAAAAGAAGCTATTCATCCAGCATCTTTCAAATAACTTTGCTTATGGCAAAAAACAAAACCAAACAAAAAACACAGTCAAAGCTATAGACTAAGACTGTCACATTTTCTTCAAAGGACTAATAAAGATTTTTATTTTTAGAAGATATACGCATGTTTGTTTCTCTTTTGTTAGAAAAGAGAAGGAAGGAAAAAGTTGGACCTTTTCCATATAAGAACCTGTCAAGGAAAGATTATTTTCACGTCAATTCAAGAAAACATGGTTTTACAAAACCATTAACAGGCTTTCTGGGGCAGATTTTTGGGTCCCATAAAGAGGGGTAGTTGCCTGCCTGTCCCAGTCATGAGCTGATCAAGCCACAACACCTTCTCCCACCTCAGCCTTGCTTCCTTTTGTCTCTCATCTCCCCCAGGACAGGGTTTGGTGTTTGGGATGCCCCTGCCCTGCAGTGATCCTGAGAGGGGAAGGGAGGCCCCCTTGCTCTGCAGCTGCTGAGTGGGGCTCTCCCCATTTTGAATGCCCTGTGACTGAGCAGGTGTTCCAGTTGAGAGGCTGCCACCTGCTCTCTACCAGCAGCCTCTGAGAGGAAACTCCTGCTGCCAGATCCCCGCAGCCGCTGCACGTGCACCAAGGTAATTCACTGCAAAACACTCACTTGGCATTTACCAGCTCAGCGTCTGAAGCGAGAAAAAAATTTAGACTTGGCAGCAAACCCCACTTTGGTGGGTTTGCAACTTCAGCACACTGCTTATCTCTCAGCTTAAGAGCTTGCCAGAGTATTTTGCTACTCTATATAAGCCTTATAATAGAGGGAAAAAAGAGTTCATTGCCTACAAAAGCCAAGCGCCAGTGCAGCAGGACAGCAGCTCCTGTCTGCTGGGCTGCCCTGCTTTGGAAACTGGCCATTTAATTCCACAAAAAAGTTGCTGACAGGATCCATCTGGAAAGCTGGTAGTGCTTGTTTGAGTAGTCAGTGAGAGAGACTAGCAGGTGGTACCTGCACAGTGAGCCATTTCAGATCCTTAGTCCTCAGATAATCAGGTAGCACAGCTGAGAACGGAACAAGCTCCAGCAAAACTCAGAATCAGACCTGGCTTCTGGGATGCAGCTGAGTTCCAGGTGCACGAGATTCTGGTTTATGAGGGTGACACTGCAGCAGCTTAGCTCTGTACCTGTGGCTCCATGAGTTAGAAACTCCCCTCATTAAATAAATGAAGCTTGCCAGCTACTCTTAATTCCTCTGCAATTAAATTGAGCAAGTGAGCAACTAAAAATGAGAACTTAAAAACCAGACTCAAGAAAATTAAATGCAAAGAAAAGTTAAGAGAACCGTAAATAAAGTTGTGAATGCAAAGTGAAAAACCACAAAGGTAATTTTTCTTGCAGCGTTAAGTTGGCCATATTACATGTGTGGCATCCTCCCTTCTTATCTTCCTTAGTAAATAGAAGCTTTCTCTACTAGAATTAATGCACAGAATAAACCAGACAAGCTGTGCTCCATGGCTGAGTTAGCATTGTGTTAATGCTTAGTAGAGTACACAGTAATTCAAGCAGTTAGTGGGGGTTTTTTTACCATATACCACTGCCTCATCTACATATTTACTACTGTGCAATAAGTAAATATGATAATTCTTTATAATTTCCTTTGAAGCACTGTGTTTACTATTCGTGCTCTGAGCACACTCCTCCCTGTTGTCATTAATTCAATTGTTCTTGCAGTCAAATTGAAAGTGCAACAAGGGAATTACTATTGGCTCCTAATCTTGCTTTAAACTCATTTATGTGACTGACAGCATTGATATCATTGAAGACTCCCTGGCACCTTCTACCTGAGAGAAGCAAAAGGCTACCCCTTCCAAAAGATGAATTTTTGTTTTTCAAGCACAGTGTGATCTCTTTGAAACTGCCCATACCCACAGTCAGTGTGTTCCCACAACAGATTTACTGTGTAGAAATCTGTGCCTGAAGGGCAACAAAGGCCAAAAGCCATATAAAAACATGAAGCTAAGGACGATAAGACACTGCAGTCACAGCCCTGTGTCTCTAAAAAGCCACAATGGATACCCACCCCAGGCTGACTCAGGGTTTGATGGATTACACTCCTGCTCTGAATCAGCACCAGAAAGGGACCAGGCTTGTCCCTGCTCCTGTGTGAGCTCTGAGCTGGGCTGTGCCTCACAGGGCAGGGGTTTGTACTGCAGATCAGCCTTGCCATGGAGCTGTGGTGACAGCAAACACTAATGGACCTTGCTGCACTCTAGGAGAGAAAGGCAGACTGGTACTTCTCCTTCCTACCATCCAGCAGGGGACAAAACAAGCATTTGGGGCTGGTGGATCACTTCCCAGCCTCATGCTGTCTCCCTCACAGTGTGTGCTGTTGCACAGTAGCTGCTCAGAGCCACTTCAAACCTCCCCCCTGAAATAATCCAACAGACCGCACACAGTTAATGTTTCCCTCCTGCAGAAAAATTTGCTCTGAGAACAAATGGAAAATAATCAATGCTAATTTTACATTTTTCATTTCCAAGGCCAAATGACATCACATAAGTGAGTCATTATCAAAGCCTAAAATTCTCTTTGAGCCAGCACTTATCATGAATAAACTGCAAGTGCAGGCAGTCCTGTTACATAAATGCCACCAGTAGATTACATTTTTGAAAGCTGCAGAAATTTGCTAGTCTTAGTAATTTACTGAGCCAAACTTACTTTCTTGGCTTTAATCCTGCCCTAAACAAAAGTTCCTGTAATTTATGATTGAGATGCTGATGAATGTTAATGGTAGTAACAACTAGATTTACTTACTGAAAACTTTGACTATCGTCGGCTCTTCGGAAACATCATCTTCTGTAACTAGCATACATACAAATCTCTTTTCATCACTGATTCTTGCATTCTTGATGGATAATGTATAGTTTTCTGAGAGACTCAACCTGTCTTTGTAGTCTGGTACATCATCATACTGTACATTTTTTTTTGTTGATGATCTGAAGGCAATAAATACTGGAGATCCATTTGGCATTTCCTATAATAAAAGGATAAACACCTCTATTTTGCATAAACACTCATTTAAAAGTTCCTGAAGATTTGTAATTGGTACAAACCTATAATTAAAAAAAATCTGCAAACTATCAGATGGCTTTTTTTTTTCTGATTAATTTCTGCTGTACATAGAAGAAATTCAGTGTTATAAGAGCTAGTTTAAGATTGCCAGGGTACACATTGAGAATATCATCAGTAGAAATTATTTCAATCCTTTGGCTCAATCTCAGCATAGCAAAGGGCTTTCTCTGATAAAAGCTGGTGGTTTTGGCAGCACTTTCCAAAAACTTGTCTGTATGAAAAAGTATTTGAAATAGAAGCATGTGTGAGCTAGTCTCAGCAGCTCCAATTTCCTTTTTTACATTATTGTTTTACATATCCCCATTGTTTATTTGGGATACTTAGACTTAATTTCAAATGCAAGATTTAGTCAGGCATAACTGTCTATTTTATTCTAAATTAGTTCTTAGCTTTTTTTTTTTCCTTTGTCTTTAAAGGACCCAAGAGCTTGTAGATGGGAATATACATATAATCAAATATTGCTAATTGCAAAGTATTGTTTTCTAGACGTCCTCTTTATGCAGTTCCCATCCCAAGAAGGAATACATAGTTTGCAGCCTTGCACAAATCCCTCATATTAAAAAAATACCATTTTTAAGATGAAGTTACAGGCGCAGCTCTGTAGGATTTGATTCCTTCCTCCTTACACAAATACATGCACAGAGCAGGGACAGACAGTGTCTGTCTTTATTCAAAGAGAGGTGAAACACTGATTCTATCTTTATGTTCAGTATTGTGCTGGGTGCTGGAGAAGGTTTTAATTCTCTTTTATCCCTTATACCTTGCAGCACTGATGTTAGTAGTGTTCCCAGCACAACACCTCAGCTGGACTGCACAGTCCACAAAGCTCACAAAAAGTGATGATGCTGTGACAAGATGAGTGCTGTCAGAGCTAGGCAGGGAGCAGGAGGCATCAGCTGCTTGTGAAGTTTAAATTACCTTACAGTCTTTCTCCCTCTCCTACTTTTAACTCTTGGATTTGTCTATTGTTTGTCACACAGAAAATACTTTCTTGACTTGACACACCTGACAAGAAGTTGGCTGTCGAGTGCAAATGAGCTCCTAACTCCTGCAGCCCACCCAGCTGCAAACACACACAGGTAGAAATTGAAGTGAGCAACAACTGCCATGGTGCAAGTCTCCCAGTGCATCCAGGTTCCCAAGAACCCAAATTTCTCTTCATAAGGCAGTAGAGAAGAAAACAGAATTCATCCTTCTTCCAGTGAAATAATCGCCTGATGAAAAAACCTAATCCAACCCTCTCTGTTCCCATGCTGTGAGCTGCCCTGGGAGAAGAGGTACCACTTTCCCTTGGTTGTGTGGGCTGTCAACAATTTCATACAATAGCAATTTAGATAGGCTTCTTTGTATGTTAGATTTTGTGTTCCTTTCCATTCAGAAGAAGCTGCAACCTCTCCACTTGCTACTTGTTACTTGTCTGTCCAACACAGACAACCCAAATGTAATGGAAAGAAAGAATGTGTTTCATTTTTTCAGAATATCCTTGCATCTTCAGAGAGATGGACTTGTGTCTTCCTCAGAAAAGTCAGCGGACTGAAAAAGATACTGAAAAATGTAGGCACTCCATCTTCTGAATGTTCATGTGAAACAGTTTTGCTGCCCCTTTTTGGGTAAACATTCTCCCCAAACTTCTTAATTTCCTGAAAAGTGTTTGCAGGAAAAGAATTATTGAGTGGATGTGACTACAAAAGCTGCAAACCTGAAGATAAAAAGGAAGGAGATAGGGGAGAATTGGACTCCCCCACCACCACTGGCAGATCATTCTCCCGTAAAAAAATAAGCTGGTGGATGCCATTTGCAAAAAGAGAGAGAACTATACAATTTTAAATCCACTAGAAATTATTTATTACTGCAGATACACTTGATTTAAGAAGAGGAAATTGCAAACCTGAAGATAAAAAGGAAGGAGATGGGGGAGAATAGGACTCCACCCCCCCCCCCCCCCCCCCCACCACTGGCAGATCATTCTCCTGTAAAAAAAACAAGTTGGTGGAGGCCATTTGCAAAAAGAGAACTATATAATTTTAAATCCACTAGAAATTATCTATTACTTCAGGTACATTTGATTTGAGAAGAGGAAACTTAGATGAACTTCACAGAGGCAGGAAAACCATTTGTCTCAATACAGTTTGAAAAGCAAAAGGGGTTTCGTATCCCAGCATTTTTTTCCAGACATGCTTCTAGGTTTCCTTTACTTTGATATGCTGATCCTCCTTGTGACCTGGGACAGTGATCATACACAGGACAAGCTCATCCTGTGGTGTTCCTACACAGGCTGACCAGCACACCTAGAGAGCACCCATGTTTTTGCCCCTGTTTCCTGCCAGAAAACCAGCAGCAGCGCTCCCAAGGTCAGCTCTGCTCTCTTCTCCGCTGTGCATTGAGCAAAACAAAGCCTGAAACAGATCCCGGTGACTGTCAGATCAACCAAAGACGGGGACAGTGCTTTTTTTCCCCAGGGATGGAGCACGCTCTGCTCCAGGCAGCTGACTTCAAAAGTGCTCAAATGTGCAGCGATGGCTCTGTCAAGTGAGCGAGACACCACGGGATAACATGCCAGATCTCTAATACAGGTTGGCAGAGAACTCCTGAATAATTATTTCTCTTGAACAATGAGATTAATTCCTCAAACCTCTAATCTACACTGGGCAGAAATTATACAGCTTGGAATCTTGCAGTCTTACAAACAGGAATAAATGGCTTCATGCATGAGGTAGAAATCCTGTCGTTTGGAATCTTAAAATATCTCTCTCTCACACACACACACAAAGTACACATCATCCTATAACAGCTGTAAAAAATATAAAGACAAGATATACTTACATATTTCCATTTTCCAAACATAAGACCATCTGGTACTTCTAGAGGACAAGGCATAGTAATAGTGTCTCCATATATTGCATTTACTGTGTACAATCCCAGAGCTAGAGGAGAAACAGAAGACAGGAAACAATTTTATGTGTTTTCTTGAATTCCCATATGCTAGCTAATATTTGGTTCATTCCTATTGCAACAGCAGCTCCTTTGCAAATGGTGATTTTCCAGCATGTAGGATTTATCCTCAGACCTATAACAAAACAGAATGCCTATCACTAAATTTGTTAAGTGAATGTTATGACCTTTTTAGACCCATGCGTCCTTGCCAGAGTCAATGGGAGCCGAGTGTATTTCCAAACAAGACTGCACATGCTCAATCAGATGAATATCTACACTACAATCAGGATTGTCTCAAACTTAAAATGCATAAAGGGAAAATCCCTAAACCTTTATTTTCTTCATCTGAAAAAACAGCCTGGAGAGGTTGCATTGCAACACAATATTGTGAGGAAGTCAGCAAAAAAAATGATACTCTGACTGCTGCATAGCATTTAAAAGATAGGAAATGATGACAGAAAAGGGAATGATGATATTAAAATATGTTCCCTAAAACCTGGGGGGAAAAAACAAACAAAACCCAAAAAACCCCAAGAAAAACTAGTCTGTACATTTAAAATTTGGAAATATGAAGTGAAATGCTTCAATGAATTATTTAAAAACAGCTTTTTTGGAAACCTCAGCATAATGTTATTGTGCTAATGCACTTACAGAATAAAACCGACCCACTCATTTTCATTGTCTGAAACATGTGAATTGAACAAAAACAACAGACCTTAAAGTGATGAAGTGCTGAAATGCAAGGAAGCTTAAAGGAGAAGATGTTACAACTTGATGCATTTGCTACAATGCAACTTTGCTCCTCCTTTCCTTAGCTCCTCTTGTTTGCTGCTCTTTGCACTGGAGACAGATTTTGCTTCTAGTGTTTGCCCAGGAGTGTGCTGGCTGCCTGCTCCCAGCCACACAAAGCTTAAAGGAGAAGATGTTACAACTTGATGCATTTGCTACAACGCAACTTTGCTCCTCCTTTCCTTAGTTCCTCTTGTTTGCTGCTCTTTGCACTGGAGACAGATTTTGCTTCTAGTGCTTGCCCAGAGAGTGTGCTGGCTGCCTGCTCTCAGCCACACGTCTGCAACTTCTGTCAGATTCTTCCCCCAGAGATTCAGGATCTCCCCCTTTGCTGTCTCTTCATTTGCAACTACAGCTTAAGGGCTTGCTGCCAAAGGAACTGTATTTAAGAGAGTGAAATAAGATGCTGGTGGACGTAGCCAGGTGCTTCTGAGGAAAATCATCCATTCCTTCTAGAAACATTAATTTTTTGGGAGATTCAGCCCTTCCTTTCTATAGCTAGAAAAAGAAACATGCACCCCCAAAGACCTGAGCCACAGACCCCTTTGCTTTTCCCAAGTCTTAAGGCTGCTGCCTGGAGGACCTGACAATTCTATACAGTGCATAGATACACTCAATAGGGAGGTTTTTCCAAGGGACTTTTTTTTTGTTTTAAAGAAAATCATGCCTTTTCAAAGACCCAAACACTGAATTCCTTGCCTGCAATTTAAACTAGTAAGACTCCAGAGCATTTTTCTTGGGTGAGGACTTCAGAGCTCACTGTTAACATCAGCTTGTGTTTATCACGTGTATCAGAGTGACAAATGAGGCTGTGGGGCATGTGCTGTATGACATTGCACAAAGAAATAGTATTGCAAAATCTTTCCTTAGAGAAGCTACAATCTGGATGGCACCACAACCTTAAGGCAGAAAAGCAGGCTGGAGCTTAATGGACTAAAGGAACACAGGAGATAACAGGCACCACTACCTGCATTCATCTTAAACTTTCTTTCCTTCACTCGCCTCCCTTTCAATTAAAGCACTGGTAATCTTTCTAATTTTGTTACTTAATTAGTCACAAACATGCTTGAGATGCATTACTCACACTGTAGGGACTGGATGCTCTAATTTTCTATATGGTTCATGGAGACCAGCTGCTTCCTAAATGACAATAGCAGTCATTCCACTAGGTGGTGCTGAGTAAGAGCAATCTTTTCAAAAATAATTTAAAAAAAGATCAGATAACTTCAATTTCATGGAAACAGAAGCAATGTTTTACAATATCAAGCTATAAATGGAAGTAAGATTCAAAGCTGGAAGAAACTGTTCCCTTGCTCCTTTCTTGCACTCATCTTCATTCTGATCACCAGGAGGGGGGCAATCCTAATTTTCATTTTTTTGCTAGAGCAATAAAAGCTGTCCTTTTTGTCCTTTTTTGGTTCTCTCCCATGGGATCAAAATGACAACAGACTTGCAAATATATATTCAATTAGTAAACTAGTTAGTACCTGTTCAAATTCCAGCTAAGTATCATTTAGTAATTTGAAATCTAGTAATAGCATTTGGCATCACATGGATAACCAAAAACTGCTCCTGTGATATGAGATGCTCTTTGGTATTAGGGGAAATACTCCCTGTCATTAGAGGAAACCAAAATGAGCCCCTAGGATCTGAAATGCTGCTCTCTTCTACACACCCATTTAGCCCTACAGAATTGCTATGATAGCAAGTACACACTACTGAAGGCTCAACAGTCTCAGGAGGGAGAAGGAAAATGTTTCCAGAGAAACTCTGCAGCATTCAGAGCAGGTAATTTGTGAATGGTCTGATAAAGGGAAAGACTGACTTCTGATTTTAGAACTCTTTCAGCTGAAAGGCATTTCTTAAAAAGGACAAATTCATGACTTGACATAAATGCTGCCTGTACTAAAATCACACATTTTTCTATGAATTTGTTAACACAGAACCAGAAAGATATAGGTTTTACTTTGAATACAAAGAAACAGCGTTTTCAAGAATAAGAAAAGTCCTCTTGCAAAACATTCTCGTTCCACTTCAGTAGCAACAGATCTAGCACATCGAAGGAGTGCAAATTAATTGAATAACTGCAAACTTTCACCACAGTAACTGCAGTCATCTCCACAAAATGACCCTACCAACCTACGCACTTAAGAAAAAAACAAAAAAAACCCCACTTCAACAGAATTGGAAATTCCTCTCTCTGTTGCTATTAGACATATTTGTAAAATGGTGGGATGAAAAAGAAAAAAATGATTGCTTAATGACACAACAGTGCTTACCACCAACCATCATATTGTATGGCCTCTTTACATAATTTCCAGCTCATTCTAAGAAAAAGAAAATGAAAGCAGGATCTACAAATACATAACAAATTGCTCCATGCCCTAACATGGTGCAGGGTCAATGTCAGGGCCCTCATTTCCCATTAACTCTGCCAGAGGACACAAAGGCGACCGCAGGGAATAACGCTACGTCACTGGGCATCGTGTCCTGCCTTGCTCTATTTCTGGTGCACCTTTCTGTAGCTAATTAAGAGCTCAGCCAGCTTCCCTATGTGATTTTCTGATGTTGTCTTCTAAAACTGAGCTAGTGCTGTGAATAACACCATTAATTCAGAGGCAGGATCTTGTCTCACGTACACCGAGAGCAGCTCCACCTGCTAGGTCTGAACTACACCTATATCACTTTCCTTCCATTTCTTTACATACATAAGAGGCTTGAGAAGGCTGAGATTTACTTCATTTCCCTCTCTTTGATCCAGTGCTGAAGAAACTCTGAGCCAGATGAGACCTTTCCACACAGGTTAGAACATGGGAAGAAAGACGCAGCTTCATGAGGTATGATGGCTCAGAGAAAGATCCCAGCAGGACACTGGTAAATTGAGATGACATAGCTATTGATGCTTTTAATTGGAGTACTTTCCATGTTCCCTGTGGCAGTGCTAACTGCATCCTTCTTTGTCCTGCTCTCGGCCTGTGTTTCACAAGGCAAGAACCAAACAGTACCCACATCTTCAAGGGACAAAACAAAAAATCTTGAACAGAAGCTTAAATACAGATAAGGTACTGTTGTTATTTTAGATCCTCACCAAAAGTATGAGGCAGGTCATACTTTAGACCAATTATTCTTTTAAAATCAACAGGATCATATAGGAAGAATGCATAGAAGGTGAGTTAAAGGAAAAAACACATTAGGAAGCTGATGGTTCTCCAAGGAAATAACAAAAGCAGCCATGTTTTCCACCTCTACCTTCTGTTCGCAATACTAAACAACTTCTTGTCCACAAACACCTCTTCTATGTGCTTAGGAGTAGTATTTTTGGGACAAATGCAAAACAGAACAAGAGCTGTTCAAACACCCTGTAGATGCAAGTTCCACGTGAGACTACGAGACTGTATCTGAAAACTGACTAGCACAGGTACTGCCCAGGACTCCTCTGCGCTGGCAGGCACAGCAGGGCTTCCTTCTAGTGCAGGGGAAGGCTGGGGAGCTGAACCTCCCTCACTACCTTGGCATTCACTGATTTAAACGATGTTTTACATCTACAAAGATGTCCTGCATTTTCCTTTGCACTTAATTTTTTACTGCTGATGCTTCTGCCCTGGCAGGTTCAGCAATGCTGCTTTTTATTACACTGTCTGGACCCAAGGAGCAAAGTCTCATTACTAGAGAACAGCAGGACATGTTGGCTGCTATGGCTCTTTGCAGCAATCAGCAGCATGAAGCAGGGCAGGTCAATTAGCAGCCTCTGCAATGTCAGTGTCCAAACTCAAGAGCCATTATGTCTATTTAGCACCTACCTCAGAAACTGTAGTTAACTACTTTGGAAACTCTACATTAGGATTAACACTCCAAATCTTTTATTGAGGCATTGGCCCTACCATCTTTTCTCCAGTACAGACTAGCCTGTACTAAATATAATCTGGGAGGTTATAAAGCTTTGCCTCATAAAATAAATATTTTATAAAGCTACTTGCTATTTTTTTTTCTACCCTCCACTTCCTAAAGGGATTTCAGCTATATAGGCATACACATAGGTCCTGCTGGGTACCCACTTAGGTACCAGCATAAATGGCTGGTACTGACCTAAATGATTTTATTTTTTAGGAAACATCAGTGTTTCACAAAACCATTACATGTTCTTAAGATTGGGATGGCACCATTTAGAATCACAGAACCATTTATGTTGGAAAAGACCCTCTAGATCACTAAGTCCAACTGGAAACCTAATGCTGCCATGTCCACCACTCTACTATGTCCCTAAGTCTTTTAAAGACCTCCAAGGATGATGACTCAACTTCTTTCCTGGGCAGCTTGTTGCAGGGCATGACAGTCCTCTTGGTAAAGACATTTTTCCTAACAGCCAATCTAAATGCCCCCTGCTGCAACCTAAGGCCATTTCTTGACTCCCATCTCACTACAATCTACTTTTAGGTAGCTGTAGAGAGTGATAAGCCTCCTAGTTTCCAGATTAAACAGCTCAGCTCCCTCAGCCACTCATCACAGAACTCATTCTCTATGCCTTTCACCAGCTTAATCACTCCTCATTGAACACACTCTTATTAGAAATATTTTTATTTTTTAAAGACAAAACAGTATATGAAAGACAGCTGGGTGTTGGTACAATACAAAAATTTATTAGAAAAAACTCTCCTGGTTTGGATGTGACAAGACTTGACAGCAGATATTTACTGTCCCAGCTGTTGATACTTGATAATGCCTTAAAGCAGGTTTTAACATGGGAAAG
This sequence comes from Passer montanus, assembly GCF_014805655.1. NCBI lineage: Eukaryota > Metazoa > Chordata > Aves > Passeriformes > Passeridae > Passer > Passer montanus. The sequence goes on along the minus strand of NW_024373257.1, from coordinate 2,160,519 downwards.
TATTTGTCATTTAATTAAAAGCACTATTCAGAGAAAAAAAAAAGTAAGAGAGTTTACCAAATCACAGACTGAGGTTGCAAGGGACATCTGGAGGCAACTGGTCCAATCACCCTGCTCAAGCAGGGCAGGGCCCCACCTACAGCTGTCCAGGACCCCATCCAGATGGCTTTTGCACACCTCCAAAGAAGACACCACAGCCCCCCTGGGCTGCCTGTGCCAGTGCTCAGTCACCCTCACAGGAAAGAAGTGTTTCCTGATGCTCAGAGTAACAGCCTGTGCTTCAGACTGTGTTCACTGCATCTTGTCTTGTCACTGGGCATCACTGAGAAGATCCTGTCTACACGTTCTTTGTACCCTCCCTTCAGGTATTTGTACACACTGGGGAGACTCCCCTGAGCCTTCCCCTCTCCAGGCTAAGCAATCCCAGCTCTCTCAGCTTTATCCTATAAGGGAGGTGATCCAGTGGCCCTTCCCTGGACTTTCTCCAGAACGCCCATGTCTCTCATACTACAGTGCTCAGAAAAGACCATATGCAGCAAACTTGTCATGCGCCTTTTATTTCACCACCTGTGCCTGATAAAATCAGTTGAAAAACACAACAAAACCTATAATTTTTTTTTTTTCCTGAGCCACAACAGCCAGGGAGGCAAACATCACCCAGCTGCCATTTTCTCAACAAGCTTGTCCTTGTGATCCAGCCTGCTCTGCTGAGAACAAGCCTCTTCACATGAGCTACAGCAGGCAGTCCTATGCACAGCTCACACAGTGCTCATTAATTTTCTGACATAGCACAGAAAACACAAGATACACTTCAGGATGTCAAAATACCAGTCAAAGCAAGCAAAAAAAAAAAAAAAAAAAAAAAAAGCTCACATTATCAAATCTCACACATAAGGCATTCTTTATTTCAGCTAGGTGGGTATAATCATTTGTATGCTAGGCATGAAAATAGGGAAGCAGGGCAAACACTTCCAAGAAAATTCAAACAATGATTATCTTCACTGTACAAATATGATTAAAAACAAAGGTGCATGTGTTTGTAGATATGTTATGTGATACAGGTTATATAAACAGTATATTGTTTCTTCTCTCTACCTCTTCAAAGAGTGAAATAAACCCACACAAGAGCAACTAGCTCGTCAAAAGGACCATTGGTAACAAAGAATCATCAAAAGTATCCAAGAGGGAAACTAATTGTTCATAAACATATAGATCAGCATTCAATGCACCAAACACTTTTAAAGCAACATAACAGAAATTGCTGAAGGGTTTCTTATACTTTATCACAGTATTCCTTCAATTAGTTTTAACCCTGAATAATATTAGAGCCCAGGCAATTTTAACACCAAAGGAAAAAATCCTTTTTCAACTTATAAGCACTGATGGAACAGACAGCAATTACCCTTCAGAATACAGACTGCTAACTCAAGCTCTTTGAAGCTGTGAAGTTAACTTGCACATTTGGGACTGGTTTTGGTTTGTTTTGGGTTTTTTTTTTGGGAGGGGGAAGGGGAAGAGGGAAGGAAAGGGAGAAGATCCAGCTGAAAACCTGGTTGTGACTCTGGAAGATGCTGAGCTGCTTTTGACAAGCTTGTCAGAAACACTTCCTTAACTCCAGTGACACAAGCAGCCAAACCCATACATACAGGAGCACTTATGTACTTAACACTGATTTTGGCAAGTATTTGAGCAGGCTAGAGAAATGGGGCTTGGTACTGAACAACATTAAGGCACTGGACACTACACACCATGAAACAGGCAGGGTATTTAAAGCTAAAGAAATACTGAAAGCATCAGAGAGTAGGCATTAAATGCCAGCAGAATTCAGCTATCATTACCCTACACAAGCATTAAGTGTGTTTAAAACACAGTTTTTCTCCATTAATGAGGAAAAAAATCCTGAAGGAAACATGTCAGCTCTTCAGAAATCGTCTTTCTTATGAATACTAACAATTACGCCTTTCTAATACCATATAAAACAAGTGTTTTCCTTATCAGTACAAAGAAATGAGCTATAATTAGAAACTAGCTGAGATAACTTGCCCCATCTGACCAAGGCTACATGGGCTCTACCACCCAAATCAATGAAGAAATCCTCAGCCCATTTCTTCAAGAGGAGTGAGGTCATTGCATGCTTCTCACTGGTTCTTTCCTCTATAGTTCAGCCACTCTTGAATGGCAGGGATGGACAGTTTTCCTACACATGCATATAGTTTGGCTTTCTATGTAACCTTAAGTGTGAGCTCTAGGCTGAGCCTCCATGAGTTTAGGTCCAAAATCTCATGGAGCACTTTAACCACAATTTTAAAAGTCCTACCTGGTGGCCATATAGAGCTCTGAGTACTGTGTGCCTATTCACAAACCAGACTACTTTTTATTTTACTAAGAGCTACTTCTGTTCCAAGATCTCAAAATATCCAGCTGTTTCAGTATTTTGATCACTTTTTTCCCCACTTCCCAAACCAGAAAACAGCTTTCCATCTCTATGCTCCTTTTCTGTATGATTTTCATGCAGCCTGATTTGAAAGTACTTTAGCAGAAACTTTTGGGAAGATTGAGGGAAATTGAGGAAAACACAGAGGTTTTAGAAAGTTATGTCCTTCCAAGAGCAGATGGTTTTGTGGTGCATAGTTTACAGGGATTATCATCACTGCAAGCTTTACCCTAGTGAGGTTCACACTGAGCATTTCCCTGAACATCTTCTGTCATCATCACTGCTTGCAGCACTATGCTGGAGAACATACAGAAAAAAAAAAAAAAAGCTTTTAATTTTCAATGTACCCAAACACCTAGATTGCATCTAAATAATGATGACTAATAATCTTTTGTCAGCTTAGTAACTTCCAATATTACATATAAAGCAATAACCATGACATTTTCCAGATCATAATCACCAAAACTTTCTAAAATTTTTGATAGGTATGCAAAAGAAATTTGCACATAGTCATACTCCTTTAAAACTGGAATGGCCATCATAAAATGCATTATCATTGTCATTTAAAGTAAAACAGATACTGCTTTCAAGTCAGCACAGCTTTCAAATGACATAAAAGAGCTGTTCCTAGCATTACCCTCTGCAAAGCTGGAGACTAAATGAGCAGTTCAAAGCTCAGTAACTGATGCAAAATGCTACTGCAAAATGAACTACTTGTGTCAGCACATCAACCTTCCTACCGTACCACCTCAGCCTCGCTCCAATGCCCAGCTCCATGAACACAAAGAAAACTGATAAGTCCAACAGCTCTGAAATGGGACCAGAAAAGCTCCACTTTTTAATCCTCTCCCTTTTATATCAGGAAGGCTCCAAAATCTAGTAAAGAACTGTAAGGAAAACCCATGAAAGCCACCAACACCTTTGCAGCACATGGGCTTTGTTACAGCAAGATTTTCCTTCCTAAGAGGAAAACCTAAGCTTCTTTCCCAAACCACCACGCCAAAACATCACCTGTGATTTCAGTGGCCTTCTAATCCCACTATTTTATGGAAGCTCTAGCTTTTGGCTCAGAATTATCTAGTGCTGTTTCTGGATTCACTGCTAATCCCAAATCAGTCATATTTGCGGATTTAAGTGTTCAAGTCATTTGAGTAAATCTTACAGATTTAAAAGAAGTTACATATATAGCAATGTTACTGTAAATAGAAAAAAAAAAGCAGCATAATTCCAAGCAAATATGTACAAATTAGACTTAAGAAACACACAACCACTGATTAAGAAATGCTTGAATTAGCATAACGCTAACAAAGACAACATTTCCACAAGATCCAGGTGGAGTCACATCAGAAGACACGGCCAACATTGGCAAATTGGGGTCAGCCTCAGAAAACCCAGCTATGACTCTTATGAGCACCGTGCAGTACTAATAAAGCTCTTTCCCACAGCCAATGCTGCAACTGAAAGACCAAGGTTAATGATTTACTTTTGGGCATTTTTTTACAAAACATTGCTTAGAATAGTTCTCATAATTCAGAGGAAGATGTAAAATCACTAATGTATCTTACAAATACTTCTGCACAAGATGTAGCCATGACTAAAGGAACTATGATCAATTTGGGTTTTTTTATAACACACTAGAAATTTGAGAATAGTTTATTAAAATAGTTACTGACATATGGTGTGATTTTTTATGAGTGGTCAGGCACATCTGCCAGGGAAGTGAGTTATAGCTTACTAAAGTCTGATGATACAAGCTATCTGCCAAGAGATGAGAAGCAAATGTGACTCAGAGAACAGTTTCTGAGTAAATACTGCAAAGAATTTTTACTTTAAAGGGTATACCTAATTAGGCAAAATGGGATCAACAAAGCCTTTATGGCTTGGTGAAACTTCTCACTGTTTCTGAGGTTAGCCCCCAGCTGCTCCTGAAGCATACTTCTGATATGCTTCTCACTTGCACTTCTAAAGCACTTCTCCGTTTGTTAAAACTACTCAAATTGTTTTTTATTTTCTCATTATGCTAGTCAGCAATGCTGGTGTGTATCCAATACCTTGAAGGGACTTAAAAGTTTCTACTAAGTCAAATAAAACCTGCAGCTCAAAAACAATTGCCTAAAAATCACCATTATATTCTTCCATGAATCCCTTTTTTGGCTATTAAAAGAAGTCAATAGACAGCATATTAAAAAAAAGATTTGTCCCCTCTTGTTTCTTCATTACTTGATATTGACAGTATAGAGTATACTGAAATTATTGCTAGTGAAAGCTTAGTAACAATTTATACTTTACAAATATGAACTTTCAAAAACATGTATATATTTTGTATATTTATTTAAGCTCGAACGAGTCCAGGAGCAAAATCAAAGTACCATAAAGCAAATAATATTGCTTTATACTTTACAAATATGAACTTTCAAAAACATGTATATATTTTGTATACTTATTTAAGCTCGAACGAGTCTCAGGAGCAAAATCAAAGCACCATAAAGCAAATAATATTGCAAAGTATGAGGGAAGAAAAATATCACTGAACACTCTAGTTAAAAGTAAATAAATGCAGTGGACAAAAAATTAAGAATTAGGGGGGAAAAAAGGCAAGTAACACAAAAAAAAATAGAAAAAGTGATGTAGTTAAATCCTAGAGTCCTCCTATGCAAAGAAAACTCAACAGCAATTTTCCTCCTCTTCTAACCATGTTCTTCCTGTGAGTTGTGTCCTTTCTGCCTGCAGTCAGAAAGAACAGGCACTCGCCTTCCACCCACCTAAGGTCTTTCCAAGCTGAAAATTAGTCCCTGCCAGGCACCAGCACTCGAGTTGTGTCCTTTCTGCCTGCAGTCAGAAGGAACAGGCACTCGCCTTCCACCCACCTAAGGTCTTTCCTTAGGTGGGTGGAAATTAGTCCCTGCCAGGCACCAGCACTGTAAATATTTTTAATCATGCCTGTTGCCCCTCTACTTTAAATCATGATCTGCTCTGTCAAGGAATCCTAAAACACAGGAAAAGGCCAGATCTCTCCTATTGACTGTTCCAGATCTCCAAAAGTACCCTTCTCCATTATCTGCACACGCACTTGGGCCTTTCTTTACTCACACAAAACCGTCCCAAGGCATCCCCAGCCTTGCCACAGGCTCGCTATCTGCTGTCCACAATCACCTCTGCAACAGTGCTTCCAGCAAGCAGAGAAGACCCCATAGGGAGAAGCCATAATTTCTTGTTTCTCTTTATCAGTGCTCTGAAACACTTGCAAGAGATTCAACTGTATTCCCATACACTCCAATAAGTAAGAAGTAAAATATTTGGTGAATATTTGGACAGGGGACGCGCAGAGGGGCACTTTCCTCCCTGCCCTTCATTAAGGCTGTATGGTCCACATCTAATTAACAAATTATGTCCTGCCACACTTGCCTTACTGCAGTCACACTTACCAGACCTGCTGCTTGCTTTGGACCTGCTTTAGCAGTTATTCCCAAAGAAATCAGCTAGACTTCATGACAGAGAAAATAACCTGTGACTGTAATGCGTATAATGCATACAGAATAATTTTTTCAGTGAATAAGCTTCAGTTACTTTTGGTGAAAACCATGCATTAATTACCTCAAAACAAAAAAACCCAAACAAACAAAAACCAAAAAGGCCAAAGCTTTACAGAAGATAGAACTTCAGAGGACACAGATGAAGGACAGATTTATCCTTCCATGACACCGAGTGGGTGAAAAAAGCTGTACATGCTTTCAAGAGAACCTGCTGGACAGACACCCTGCAGCTGACAACAGGCTTTTGGCTGCTCTTTTTTCCAGCTGCTTTCCCTACTGATAAGGGAGAGGACAGAGCCACACAGATGAGATAATGTAGCCTCACCAAATCACCCACAGGTCTTTGTTACCTGGAAACGAGAGCTATCGTTTCACTGATAGCACAACAACAGAGGTGTGGAGGGGGGAAGCTCATTGAAAGTATAATGCTATAAATCCTTATGGTTTATGCTAAACTAAGTGACTGAGAGCTCCTCTGTGTCTCTCTTTAGATTTAATGGGCTCCTCGCAGACAGTTTTTTAAATTTTGTGGATGCCTGCAGCCAGCCTTGGTATTGGCAACAGCCTCCTGCCCTGGGAGGATGAGCTGAAGCAGATGTGCACTTTCACCAGTGGGAGAAATCAACACCACCTTAATTTCTGAAAATTTGTCTTTGCCTGCCTTTCTTAACTGAAAACTCACAGATGTGTCACAGGCAAAAACTGCAAGCAATATATAAAAGCACAAATATAAACACAAAGTTTACACAGACTCTTATTCAATGGAGAAATGCAGACACATGGATGTAGAGATATCTGAGGCTGGTGTGAATTCAGTGCCCATCATGTCCACTTGTGGATATTACTGACATGTGTGGAGGGAAGAAATGCTGCCAAGTACCATGTTCTGCTTCCACCTCATATGAATTTACATTTCTATGTGCATATACAAACTAGCATCTGATGTGCTATCACCTTTCTGCTTTGCATGAATTGTTTATTTTTTTTTTTACAAAAAAATCCCTCAAACCGTTGCTTAATATAATTCTGCATACAGAAAAAAAATGCTGGAGAGGAGCACAAAACAGCAGCTCACATCTAGTGGATGCAGTCACAGCTTACAGTGAATTTCCAATATAATGTAACACTGGAAGATATAGGTACTGCCCAGTTATTGAACAACTTGCTGTAAGTTTCAGCTGCCCTCTGGAGAAAATCATGAAAGGTTGGAAAAAGCAAAGCATGATTCCTATTAATGGTTTAAATTAATATAGGAGTTACTTCCTAGAATTTTAATACCTAGTTATTGCCTTCTGTAAATACAGTGCTGCTGAAAAGTTTAAAAGCAACAGGATACATTGCAAAGCCTGTATGTTGACCCGAAAAAGGAGTTACTTTCAGTGTGTGAAAACAGAAGGCACAAAGAAGTTTTATCTTTCAAATATTTATGCACATATTTATCTTCAAGAACAAGTAGTGCCACAGCATGAGGATGAAGGCACAAGACATCAGCATAGCTACTAGAAAACTGTTGTGTCGACTAGGCTTCCCCCCCACTACAATAAATCTTGCTGTAGCATCCTGGAAGTCCAGGACCCCATTTGTAAGATAATACAGAGACACAATCAAAGGATTTCTCAGGGATCCAGCCCAGACCAACCTTACACAGACCGCTTTAAGACCCCCATGGAGTCACTACTACTTTCAGAACATAACCCCAGCTCAACAGACTCCCCCAACTCCAGGTTTGTGCCTATGCCACCAATAAAACCTGCTACCTGGTTTGCAGGAAGAGAGAAAAATTGACTGCCAGGGCAATACACTATGCTGGCTTTAGGGAATGTCTTTTCTGCACACACCTCACGTCAACACAGTCCAGTCCACTGAACAGCAGTATCAGAAATGATAGCAACTGCCCAGACTCTGGTGATTGTAATTTCAGATTTTGATCTGAATGGCCAAGTAAACAACAATTCCTGCAGGGCAGCCCACCTCAGATGCACGGCTTCCAGTGCAGAGTGGCTACATTTATGTTGTCACTGAAACTCTTTGTAAACACCAATCTTGGTGTGCAAGTCACTGCTTCCTCTATATACCTGCCACAAACTCTGCAGAGAAGGCAGCCGTGTTTTAGTCAGCATGACAGCTGCTACAATACATCATGCTCCTGTAAACTGCCTTAATGCCCAACTGCACTTTTAAGTACATTTGAACATTTCATTTTGACCTACACATGTGGGCCATAATTACCAATTTCTCTGTCTAGGTACTGCTGCTGCTGCCCATATCACCACTTGCCCCTGAGCAGGAACACAGAGGATGGGTCTCCTGAGTTATTACTTTGATTTGTGGCAGGAGCTTTTACCTGTACAGTGTCAGTTATCAATTTTTTGACACTAATTATGTACTCAGAGAACAACCATTTTGCAACCATTGTAGACAAGGTGCTTGCTATGTAGGCCATACGTGGGCAAAGCACACAAGCTACTGCAACTCTTGGCTGAAGCAGATCCTGTCCTGAAGAGCAGAGCCTTCATGTGCACCTTTATGCTGCAGTACTGTAAAGTGAGAGGTACCTCACTCCTCTCCTAAGAGCACTCGGGTGTTTGCTGCAGAGGAACAGCACTCACATGGGGTCTGTGGGGCACTGCTCCAGCTCTTGCTCAGTTGAAAGCATCCCTGAGTCAGTCAGTTCCAAGCTGTCCTGCTGTGCTGTGGAGATAAAGCCATCATGCCTGAGGGGAGCACCCTTTACCTACAGGTAAAAAATACCTTTACCATTACCTACAGCCCTCCCAAACCACCACTCTGTAGCAAGAGGAACAAAACCAGGCTGGGTACCTGGCAGAAAACATTCCTGAAAGGCAAAAAAAATCTTACAGCTCCTCCAAGCTATCTCTGACCATCTGGAGGGGTGGTAGGATGGCTCAGTGGGTCAAAGAATCTGACCCCCTAAGAAAAAAATTTGCTCTGTCATCTGTGAGGATGCAGAACATCTTTAATCATCTCCAGCTTCTGTAGAAACATGCACTAATTAGCATAAATATTTTTAAAAATGCTCCTATACCTAATAATTCTAAAGACAACCTGAGAAGTAATTAATAGTTCTGGAACCCCTTTTTTTTTTCTTTCCCTCTTTCTGGAGCACCATCTGGTGCCCTTCCTAAAATACCAAGGCTAGAGAATTATTTATGTGAGCTTTGACCACGTCTGAACAGCTCACAGGATGATGTATGTTTTTAATGCCCTGATACTGACAACAAGCCTTTTCTCTCTAAATTAATGGGAAACAAGCGTTGCACAGTGAAGATAAAAGTGACTTTGTGAAGTTTTATTCTTTAGAAGTTCCCTATTGTAACAGATGAGGGTCTTTACAGAAATATCAGTGTCAGCTTGTCTGACCAAAGGGAAGGATGCCATGGCACATGTGATATGGGTTGTGTGTGCATGGTGGGAATCGATGGTATATCAGGTTGGTCTTAATTAGGTAATGAAAAACAAACAAACAACCTACCCCACCACATACAGACACAAAACCCTAGATCAACCCATGTCACCCTCCAGCAAAAGAATAGCTGCCCTTAGCTTCTCACAGGTACAAATCAGCTTTTTAGGTGGATTAGTTTAACTTTCTTAGTATGTTTTTCTTTTTCATAAATTCATTTGATATGCAAATTCACACCACCGAAAAACAGATGTTCACAGCCTAAACCAAGCCACAGAACCACAGAATAGTTTGGGATGGAAGGGACCTTCAAGATCTTCTAGTTCCAACCCCCACGCCACAGGCAGGGTCACCTTCCCCCAGATCAGATTGTCAAAGACCTGACTTTGAACACTTCCAGGGATGGGGCAAAGAAGACTGAAAAGCTGGGTTTTGAGACCCAATACAGGCGTTGGGAGTACCAGACCCCATTAAGTGGGGCTGCAATGCAGCCCCTGCTCACCAGGTGGTTCCCTGTCATTCCCCCTTCTGGAAAGCAGCATGGGGACCTTTGAGCAGGAACCCACAGCTTTTGTACCAAAGGGCTGTGAACCTGGGTCTTTGGAAACAGGACTCGGGTACTTTAAAAGTAGCTGTCAAAAATAGTCAATAAGAAAACCTAAACTCTCCATTTACAGATCCCTGTACTCACCAGCAAATCTCAAAGCACTTACTCCTGGACATACCTACTTTTACCCTTGTTTTAGAAGAGCAGAGAAAATGTCCCCAGACAAGGCGGTGTGGAGAGCTGTCAGCTGTGGCAGAGCTGGGATGGAGAGAAGCAGTGACAAACAGTTGGCACAAAGCAGCTTTAAACTGGGTGACAGACCACCAGGCTGTAGAGTTGTAAGTGTTTCATTTTAAACCCTTAGCATTATCCTGAAGTACTGTTTAATAAGCATCATGCCTCTCCTTCGAGGGTGAAATAACAGGAAGTCCCTAGGAGAAGCTTCACACCTGAACTCGCCGGATGGAGAGAAGCAGTGACAAACAGTTGGCACAAAGCAGCTTTAAACTGGGAGACAGACCACCAGGCTGTAGAGTTGTGTTTCATTTTAAACCCTTAGCATTATCCTGAAGTACTGTTTAATAAGCATCATGCCTCTCCTTTGAGGGTGAAATACCAGGAAATCCCTAGGAGAAGCTTCACACCTGAACTTGCCTTCTGTGCACCAACAGCTGCTGCAAGAATTATTTTTCCTCTCTAGACAGTCCATATAAACACCTGAAACTGGCTGCTACAGTATTGAAGGTAGTACAACATAAGATAAATATCCATCACAGCCATTTAAAAAAACCCCCTCAATATATTAAGTGCTCTAAAATCAAAACAAGATACTTAAATCAAGCTGAATGCATCTGAGTGGGTTTTCATTATCTAGATTTATCTTAGGTACATGTCATTTCTGTCTCATTAAATTGCAATATAAATTGTACGCATAAAAATATTAAACATTTTTTCTTCTCAAAATGACTAAAATGTGATAAAAGCCCACACAATACTTTCCCTTGCCTTGATGTTTGCAAGAGAGTACCATATGGCTTGTCTGGATCCCTCAACAAGAGTTTTCTTGAATTCAAAACTAATTTGATTTGGCAGCTCCTTCTTTAGAAAAATGTAAATTCCCACAACATGTTTTAAATTATATTCTAGTTAACAAAGCATTATTTTCTTGTTTGAAGTACAAGCAAGCTTTTACACATTTTTCATTTTCACCATAAAGGTAAATTCTTCAGCTTTCAGAACTGGCAGTAGTATTTTTTTCTAAATAATCTTCTCTGCACATCACTAATAAAATAATATTGCATAGTTGTCTCCATGCCTCCCTTGTATCTCAATGTATCAGGGCATGCCGAAGATCCAGAGTATATGGTAATCTTTTTCTTAAACAACCATGTATACTAAGAAAGAAAATCAAAGGAAAAGAGCTTTATTGAAACCAATTTTCTTCTATAGGGGAAGGTACAGCAGAAAGTTCTCATGACTGGCAAAGGCCAGGCAGGCAGCATTTGATAGGAGGAATAGTCTGAGCTGGTTTTCCAAGGTTGTGCTACAAAAGACCATCCTTCCTGTGACTTCTCTTCTAGAATAACCAAAGTAATTAAATCAGCAACTAAGGGCTTCTCTGAAAAGACCTGCTCACAGGCCATGTGGTATAATAGTCTGGTTTTGTCCTGGATTTCACACCAGAATGAAATCACTTTATTTTTCAGGATAGATGCAATAGCTACAAATAGAAATTGCTATTTAGTTACACTTCAGAGTACAAGGTAGTTTATCATAGGTGGCTTCTGTGGACCTAAAGAACCCTGAACTACAGGTTTTAGTACAAGAAACCTTCTTTACAGCTGTGTTACAGACTTTTCTTTACAGCAAAGGAAAATGAAGCTTGTGTAACTGTTGCTTACAGGTACCCCCACAGCAAGACAACAAGAAGCTGACAATTTCCACTCAAGTTTCACAGGAATGTAATGAGTATTTCACATCAAAAGTGTTGGGAAGACAGGGAACAGGGGAAAATAAATTAATAAAAGATTGTGGTCAGGCGAGAAAAAGACTGCAAAATAAGCTTAAATTGACAGGTTGCCAGAGCATCTACCCTGTGGAGAAGTTTGCACAGAGGAGACAAGTTTCAACAGGACCTTCCACCAACTTTGTTTATGAACACACTGATGGGCATGAGGCCATGAGAAAAATAGCCATTATTAGGTCTAATACCCCTCATTTCCTTAGTTACAGCTCCACACCTTTACATTCAGTCATTTCTGTGGCTGAGGGTGACCTGCACCAGGCTGGAGAGACAAGGCTGTGCATGAGTCCCAGAATAATGGAGAGATGGCAGGAGGATGCAAGCGAGCATCAACCCCTTCCCTGCTATCTGAACAAGCCATCAGCTGAAATGATCCTTAACAAGGAGAGCTGTAGTTGTAGACCTGGTTTTCTATCTCCAGCCATTAAGGGATAGAGGTATACTGTTCTAGGAGTAGTCTTACTTCATTAAAACTATTACCTGAAAAGCAGGAAAACAAGAGGAAAAAAAGTCTTCATCCCCCAAAACCAAAATTCAGGCAATTCAGAGGATGCAGCAGATTTTCTGTATCAAAGCACAGTCCTAACTAATCTCACAGAAGCAATTCTAATTAGTCAGGAAATGAAGAACAGTTCATTTCAGACTGGCTGAAAGAACAGTGGATTGATTTAAATCAAATCACTGATTTTAATCACGGATTTAAATCAACCAAGCAGGACACCTTGATTTAGCTCATCAACTTTAATCTTGTACTTTTTACTTTTTTCCTAATGAAAGCTCATTCATTTTGTTAAGATAATGTGGGGAATTGTGAAAAGAACACACTTCATGTTAAAATGGCTTAAAATCTTTATTCTCACTCAACATTAATGACTTGTGACTTCAAAGCTTGAACTGACTATTTTTTTAACAGTTAAAAAGCATAGCTTTTAAAATTAATTCACATTTTAAAGCTCATGAAACACACTGTAAATTATTTTAGAGATTGTAATAAATCTAGGACTTGATAAATGTAAAGATTTCTGCTTAGGTATCTTCTAAAGCTGTCTGGGTAAAACAACTCCAATTTGAAGACACCACAGACTTTAATCCATTTCTGTGAAAGAACATTAGAGCCCAATAGAAGACAACACATTATGTAATTTAGGTACACCTATTAAAAATATACAACCTGATGCTGTGCAACATTCTCTTAAAAAAATATTTAAAAGCTGTCAAGATACTTTTGCAAACGTGTTAACACAAAAAATATGAGGAAAATGGTGCTGAGATCACAACGATGAACTAGTCAGAGTACTTTGAATATGAGATAGAAATCCTGATTAAATGCTACGCTAGGAAAAGAAAAAAAAAGCTACATAATTTATGAGGGAAACAATTCTGAAGCCAATGTCAGCAAAAAAATGAAGAGGAATGTAGGGACAATCCTTGCGCTGGAAAAGAGCCGGAGGTGACAGAAGAGCAGAAGGGATTTCATGTGTAGGTACATGTAATACAATGTGGCAGCAGAATAGAGAACAGCAAAGTGTATTAATAAGAATGAAGAGACATTAAAATGAACTAAGGGATGTTTCAGGAGAGTGGACTGAGAGACACATTGTTACTAGTACACCTAAATGTTACCAGTGTACAGCGTTGGTGTTTTATTCAATATTGTTTCCTATTTTTCCCCTTTAGAGTCTTGACAGAGAGAAAAGTTGAAAGAAAACACTCATTTGGTACCAGTGCACATCAAGACACACCTCTCCATATAAAACCCAGCAAACCAAACACAGAGTTACATCAGCTAATAAATGCAACACAAAAGCACAGAGAGCCTGTAGCCAAGCAGTATCTCATTTTAATTGTCGATACAATTCTGACTGTTTTTGTTAGGCAAAAGCTACAGATGAAAAATATCAACTCCTAATCTTTATGGGCTACTATTTAAATCTCCACCAGGGTGCTGGGGCTCTGGTAGAAATGTGCAATGAAAAAATGGTGATGCTTTATTCATTAGTCCTGCCCCCAGCAGGCACTCCAAGCTGCAGATTCAGAGCTGCCTATTTCCTTGTCAATGTCTTAAGCACCTTTCCCTTCTCTCCTTAGCTCTGCAAAGCTCTGAAAGAAAGATGGGGATGGAGCCCATCTTGAACCATTCTGAGCCAAAGCAGACCCAAACAAAACTTACAATCTCTTCCAAAAAAGATTAAGTATGTTTGATTTGCTCATAGTCTACCTCAGAAATCAATGAGGATAATTTTTCCAGTTTTACTGACAATGCTCTTGAGTAAGAAAAGATTTACATTTGAATTTGAAGCATTAAGGTACTTCTGCTTAAAAACTGTGGGAACCTGCAGCACAAAGTGTCAATCTGCTAGCTGAGGCAGACGCAGTGATCCTGCTTTTAGTTTTCTTTGACACGGCAAAGAAAAGGACTTTTTAAACACCACTTGAGAGCACACAAGTGATAAGAACAGTCAATCCAGAAGGAACATTCAGAAGAAAAATAGACAAAACCAAGCTACCGTGGGCAAATGATGAAGATTTAACAAAAACTCCAGACTGCTGGCCTTTGGCCTACATGTCAGATGAATTAAAGTAGAGCTTAAACAGCAGTGCGTAATTTCTCCTGCTTTATGATTAGGAACTTCAGCTACTTAGTTTTGTTCATTTGCTTTGGAGGTAATATTCCAAGACCCAATCTACATAACCTGTGCACTCCTGGTAACTGAAGTTATCTACCTGCAGCTCCAAGAAATTAAAAGCAGAACACAGCTGCAGGCGGATTTTCTGGGTACCACAGTCTTGGAGGGTTGACCACTACAAATACATGCAACAGAGCAGGTTACAACATCTTAAATAGTTACACCCTTCACATAACAGCACCTAACTGTGCCAGAAGAAACACTCTGCAAAAGCATGGACATGATGCCAGTTAAGAGTGAAAGGGGTGGCACCAGAAAATAAAATCAGCTGCATTAACAGTGCCAGCATATTAGTCTCTAAGCATCTTTTGCACACTGTCTTCTCTCCCCTCCATCCCAGTAGGATAACCTAGTGGAGTTTACACCACGGATCAGATGTATTTTTGAAAGCTGTATTAATGTCACCTCACCCTGCAATTTATAAACCAAGTTTATGCAATTTGGTGTGGATTGTTCAACCTTGGCTTCCCTTTTCAGCAGAAGGTAGGGAGAGAGGGGACAGAAAGGTTCTCTCAATGTCAGCACTTAACTTTCCCCTCTCAAGTCTTCACACCTGCATTTCTTAAAATGACAGGTTTTAAGAGAAAGTAATACTCAGTGCCTTCAAAATTCTGTAAAACAAAGCCCCATACTTTCCAGGCTTAGAGAGCTTCCATAAATCATACTATTAGAGCTGGACAATGAAACTTGTTCAAATGCTATTTCAGGGCGCTGAAGATGCCTCATGGGATACTTTATCATTTATCTCATCTTAAACATAAATTTATCACTCAAACCAAAAATAGTATCAGAATATACGCCTACACTGCTCATGAACCTCAGCCTGTACAAGCCCCTCTAACAGGTGGAAAGCTGCGCTAACAGACAATGAATGCATCTTTGAATTCATGTGATTATTTTTCAAAAAAAATCACTAAACTTGTTAAATTTATATGTTAAAGAGAAAAAAACATCAAACCTTTTGATAACCAACAGACCCTGCCAAAGAGAGAGCATCTATTTAGTAAAATAATAGTTATCCCAGCTGGCTTTGGCACACCTAGTTGGGTACACCTATGCCAGCTGCTGCAATCAGATGCAAATCAAGAACAGACTTTTCCCTGTTTTCCATCACAGCCAGAATTGCTATGCTTAGTCACTTATCATAACAGAAACACACGCTTAGGAATAATTACTAAGAAACTCCTTACTCTGTACTTTTCACCAGATTTCACTGTGCAGATTAATCAAAGCATAAAACCTAATAATAGGTTAAACCTCGGACTTAGCCATTTTCAGAAGGACACTTGCTATGTGCTGACACACCTGCTTTCTTGCCTCTTCTGTATTTCTTCTATTCATCTATCAAAGAAACAATCCTATTCTTGTCTTGTCGAAACAGCCACTGGAGAGAAGTGAATCATATTTTAACAAGCAGCCTTTTGACTCCGTTCTATTCAAAGGAGCCATACATTCAGGATAACATTGAGGCAGTTTTCTTTTCTAACCTAACTTCACATTGTAATTTTTGTGAAGAACACATTTAAGCAGGCGTCTTCAGTCCTATGGCTTTTTGATCCTAGGTAAATTGTTGGGTTTTTTAAAATGTCTACACTTTATGCATTACTATTTTACACTAGAAAAAAAAAAAACAGTCTTCTGAATAATTCTTTCCTTAGAATTATGGTCCATCACCTTAACTTGTGGTTTGTCTTCCACTAAACACAGAATGGAGCATTTCTTATTTTCATTGTTTACACAGGACATGCCATTTTAAACATAGTTTACATTCTTCTGTGATAGCAGTTGCTTTTCAACAAGTGTATAAAATTATTTCCATTAACAACTTGTTTTTCTGGTTTTAAAAAAAAATCACATGAAATAAGTTGTAAAACTGTGAAATTTTGTTAAAACACTGATTATTCCTATTAAAAAGCAACCCAAAAGAAAGTTCAACTAGAGATTATTAGCATTACACTGGATATTTCAGGACAAATATTAACACTTTGATAGCTCATAGCCAAATAAAAATATTTCTGATTTTCAGAGTTACACTTGGAGTTAAAAAATAAGTGCACGTACAATCTTTTTGAGAAACTGACATTCTAGCTATCAATTTTTTGAGGTATAATTTTAAAGTTTATATCTGACAGAAGCTGGAGCTAACACATCTGGTTTTAAAGGTACATTGCAAAAGTTCAACATTTTACAGATATGTATGATCTATTCCTAGATTTTGAATAATTTAAATACATCAGAGACATTCTTCCATGGTTACAAAATTTTAGATGATCACTTTCCTGTTAAAAAACACAAACAAACAAAAATCCCTCAAACAAGAAAAAAAAACAAACCAAAAACCTTCAAATTTGAAATTTTGGCATGTTTCAGTGCTTCTGGGCTGGAAACCTAACAGCACCTAGGTGTATTCTGTAACTTGCTTTTGCTACTGTTGAAAAACCACATTTGTAACTAGGTTATGACTTTATCTCTCTCTGGCACCAGTCTAAAGCAAGAGAAGGGATCCAGTTCAGCTCTTTCAATGCAACCAGTCTGCCAAGTGAAAATTCTAATTTACTAAGAATTTTACACAATTCTCCAGAACCCTATATATAGCAAAGCTGAAGCCTACAAAATGTTAAATTTGGATTTGATCTCTGCATCATTCTTTCACCTCCATACTCCTGTAAGGTATCATTGAAGGACAAATAAAATTATACCAAATATTCAAGTTAGCAGATCGAGATAGGACTTTTCAAAATATTAAGAAACTGTTATATGCACTCAATTGAAAAAGAAATTAGATAGAGATTTTACATTTCAGGTTTCTGGAAAGAGAAAGTAGTTTACATGTAGGATATGCATGTATCTACACACCTGGTTATGCCCATGTTCATTCACACTATAAATATAGACAGATTTCACAAAATCTTCTTGTCATTCTCAGACTCATATATTACTGAAACATCCATTAAAAAAAAAAACAAGGACCACCAAGCCAAGTTAGTGAACTCATTACAATTTCTGGAGATTTCAGTCTTCAAGTTCCCTTTAAGTGCATCTAGAGAAGATTAAATGCAATAGCTGTGGCTGGGGCTCTGATTTCAGCTGCTGCTGCACAGATGACTGAAATTTAAAAGTTATTCCAGGTTCATACTCGAGCAAATAACATCTGGCTCTTCGTTTTTAATGTCATCATGTGTATTTTTTAAATCACAGTAGAAAATTTTGTTATGGCCACCAGAAAAAAAACACTGAAAGCTGATTATTTCAAATCTCCACGTCCTTGCTTCCCTCCCTGCCCAAGCTAGTCAACCAGCACAGCATTATCTTTCATGCTGCATCTAAATTTATTCTCTTAAATACACCAGTCAGTGTTCATGTAAAGCAGGGTGCAAGACTTTATGTAAACCAAATACCTTAATCTGAATAATTTACTGCTAGGAAAATTATATGTTCTATATCTAGAGTAACAAGCAAAGTATCAATAGAAATCCACATCCAACCTCTGAGTATTAGAGAAAGAAAGATCTTTTGGCTAAAGCTCTGAATAAAGAACAAGGACACTTGTATTCTTGTTCTGCCACCACAAAGTTAAACTTTGTGCATCAGTCAAATTGCTTTCAAACATTTAACCAGCTATATAGTATTCTGTGATGAGATAATATTACATTGTGTAAAAAAAATAATGATTTTGTGAGCACAGTTAAATGATCCAACACCTGACTACTGATACGCAGTTTAGGTTTTCATTAAATATGTAGTTTTAAACTCTGCTTGGTTAAATGCTGAAGATACATAACAAATGACGACAAGCTGTTCTGATTTAAAGACAAATACTTATATTTCATTAATGCAAAACAATTATTGTATTTTCTATATCATTAGAGTTTCAGTACCCAAGGCAACATAAAGCCTAAATAGGGTGGAAATTCAAAGCAATAGCTGCCTTCCTGTGGCTGTTTCCTTTTTTGATTTAGGCACATTCATATCTAACCCAGGTGCCCAAGTAGGCAGATGGAAGTTGGACAGCAGTTCTCTTATCTGATGCTTTCCTCTGATGTATACAGGGCACGCAGTTTATTAATGAATGTTGGCTTTACCTACAGATCATGAAGCAGGCTGAACCTGTCCTGTAACATCCTTGAAGATCAAAACTCTAACAGGCTCTAAACAGACCTCTAAAACAGGCTGTGTTTCAAACTTGCACAGTTAACAACTGGTTAATGCCCACATCGTTTGGGAGCAAAAGAAACCTTGACAAAAACACCGTAATTTTGCCCAAAGGTTTCTCCTGCCTTCAATCTCACTCAAACAGCTCACAGGATTCTCTCTGTTGAGTCCCTTTCAGGCTAATGAATTCTTTGTTTCACAACAAACTCAAAGAGATCTAAGTGATTTTGCTTTTGCCCAAACAGGCCTACACAATCAGGTTTAAGGCAGAACAGCTCAGGAAGCCCACCAAGGCACATTGAGTTTTATTAACACTTTGTTGCTGGATTACATCACATGTGCTCCCTTGGCTGACCTGCATTCCCACTCTAGGGATGGGTAGTACAGGAGTAGCTGCCTCTGAAGTAACCACAAAACTTGCTATTTAATCCAGCTTCTATAGGCATTGCAAAATAACCCCTCTCAATGCACAGTTAGTATAAAAATACACCAATTTCCACAGAAAAATCTGAAATTAGTCTGATAGTGGCACCTTTGTGAGCCTTTTGTGGGGTTTTATGACACACCAGCCTTATATATCTGGGGAATAAATAAACTGAACAAACACAGTAATAATTTTTCAAATGATTCTTTATACATTCTTCTATATGTATTGTAAGTTGAAATACAAGCTTATAAAGTGCTTCTGAGATTCTAACCTCCAGGTTTAATTGCATGAATAAAAAAATTGTTATCATTTGGCACCCAACTGTGAAAACAAAACCACCATTTTCTGTTTTGGAAAAACAAAACAGATTTTGCTTTCAGCTTGTTTTTCATGAAACACGATGTAGGAATAAGCAGCTTTAAACTGCTGCTTTTAAGTGTCACTTGGAGGCACGGCTACTTAGAAAATTAAACCCATAATACATTGTATTACAAATGCAACTCCAGGTCTCTTGGGTATTAACCTCATGTTCTAAACACAATTTAATTTGGCTCTGCTGCCTGTCAGAAAATTGAGAAGAGAAAGTAAGACTGTAACTTTTCCAGTACAGCACAGGGATTGGTCCTTCTAAGAACTTGCTATTCCACTATACCCAAAATCACTGTCTACAAAATACCAGAATTATTCCTTTTCACTTTCTATTTTCTGTTCAAAAATTATGTGACAGCAAAAAGCAGTCAGTGCAGAAAGTATTAAAACACATTTCTGATATATTTGATTTTAGAGATGTCAGCATATTTTTATCTGTTATTACAGATTTGCAGACTTCCATATTGCTCAGATACTACAATTTCTCTCTGAATTTCAAATGTTGGCATTGTTAGGGATTCTATTATAGTGGCATGAAGCAACCTGAAGACTCAGCCTGCACTGAGCATCTCTGGAGGCAGACTGCCACAAACCCTTGCAAAACAAGCAAGGCAAAGGCACAAAATGAAAGGCAAAACATTTATTCTTCCACTCCTTCTCCCCACTTCACTGCCCTTAAAGAAGCCATGTGAAGTAGGATCCAGTGAGCAGACACTGATGTACCTTGAAGGTGAGAAGCTGGACCAGGGAGCTGGGAATGGCACTGCAAAACAGGTCACACCTGCTGCTCACCAGCAGCCTCAGCTGCACACAGAAACTGGAAACCTCACTCTTTGAGATGATCCTTCTCAAAATCCCAGCCTGAAATTGCAGAAAGGGGCCGACCCATCTCTAACAAAGGGCCAGAGACTGAAATCAACTTCTCCAGTAAGATTAACCCAGGAATTAAATTGTAATTATGCCATTGCTGTGGTACCTTGGTTGGCCTGTTTTAAATGGTGAAAAGGCAGCCTCCGGGAGATGAGAGGGGCTAAGAGGAAAGGACAGCTGTCTTCCTAGGGACATCACATTTCACAGATTCAAGAGATCTTTACACCTGTTAAGTCCTGGGCTTGCAGCCACAAGCTCTGCTCTGGAGGAGTCCAGACAAAACAGACACTAAGAGAAATTACTATTTCATGCTTTTCCAGGTCTGTCTTACAAAAATGACATTTCCCTGTAAGTTCTGTTAGCAAATCCTCATGGATGCTGCTACCAAGGGCTGATGAAAAATGAAGCATGAGGAAGGAAGCAGAGTTTGCATCCGCTGGTGCAGGATGATCAGCCATAAGCAAGAGATGTACTGTTTGCTCCACAGGTCTGAACACTCAGCACACAACCTCATGTTTTTCGTTTTTAATCTGAAAAGTGTATAGCTGATAAAGCTGCTCCTGGACAGTAATCTTATTATTTTTAATAGGGAAGGAGAAATAAAAGTAGCAGAAATTACTGAACAATAAGCCTTGATAAGCAATAGATATTTTGCTTCAGTTAAAAATTATTATAGAACATTTATAAATCAAGGTCCTTCTCAAAAAAGTTAATCAGAGATATATTTCTGTATGAGCAAGACAGCACAGATATTAACATTTAGAGAGTGAGGATTTCTTTTTGGGTGATCAAGGTGACATATAATGCAGAAATCTGATTTCCTGAATTGCCCCTTAGTCACACCCTGAGAAGACATCCAGCTTGGCATCCCAAGGCTAAGCACAACCAATTGCACTGCTTCTTAAGATTATTATTTCTCTACACAGCATGAGATCCCCCCAAAATTCTGTTATTATGAGTAAGTGAAATTCTGCAATCTCGTACAAATCTATAAAATGCTCTATTAATCATATCAGAACTACAATTATATATTTGGAGATTAAAAAAACCTGACAAATCAAATACCTATTGTCCCAAATCTACCCCTACTCAGCAAATTCAGAGCTCTAAGTTGTCAAAGAAACAATTTTTTTCTTATTATTTGAAGACATCTATGAATATATCCTAAGAGGAAGGCAATCAAAACTCTTCTACACCTGTAGAAATGTAAGTTTTTGAATCAAAACTTTTGAACAAGCATTTGTAATAAAGTATTTAAAATTTAAGGCATCATCAGGCAAATCCCCAGTTATAAGAGGGTCTACAACACAAGTTGTTGATAGCTGCAATCCCTACATTTCCCTCCCTCTTTTTTCCCACCCAGTTGCAGAGAAGTGTAGAGCACCAAGTGTCCCCTCTTCATGTATATAAAATAAAAGTTCAGGATGTAACTCAGCCCACGTTTCCCCAGCTAAAAACTAACCTGACTTGGACTCATCTCCATCTGGAAGAAACACGTGACAGGACATTTTGGGGGGAAAAAACTGCACAAGGGACTCATCACAGACCCAACCCAGGTGCTTTTCCACCAACAGTTCTTCCCACACAATCTCATGGCACTCTAAATACTGAGTGTTACAAAGGCGAACTGTGTAAATATGTCTTGGGTTTTTATTGCTGTTAAACACATGTGAAATCCTCCATGTCGCATTTAAAGGACCAGCAAACAGTTTTTTTCAAAGGAAGAAAGTAATAAATGACTTATTTACTCTGCTTAGTGGGATACCCTGTCATGTCTCCAGGACTTCCATTAATGCTCCCAGTCCTCTTCTGGTTTTCCACTCATTACCTGCAGGCCTAAAATGCAAACAGCACTCTGCTGTAAAATGCTTGCTCTTGCCAAGTACAGAAGCAGAACTCCCAGTTTTTCTGGTATTCATCACTTATAGCTTTGCGTTATATGGGGTTTTTAGAGGAGGTGGGAATACAGATCAGCACGAGCAGAAAATCTGCCAGACACATCTTTAGGAGTAGCCAGCTCTGGATAGGTGTGTACCCACCGTGGCCCTGAACATCCTGCAGAATCACAGGCTCACAACAAAGTCTGGGTTGAAGGGGTTTGGAAATCATACAGTGCAACCTTCTGTTTAAAGCAGAGCCCAGATCAGGTTATGCACAGGCCTGTCAAGCTAATTCTTAACTATTTACAGTGAAATACTACATTTTTATCTAATCCTCTGCAAATTAGGTAACAAAGGTAAGAAGAACACTCAAATACCAGATAGGTGTTGACTTTAATAGAGACCTTTCATTTTGACTGATTTTTATAAATTAAGTTTTCTCTTCAAGGAATGATCACTTCTAATACAATTTCAAAACCGAAAGCAAATGCAAGATTAAAAAGTGGCTCCAAAATCGCCCAATATCCTCTAGAGTTTTGTAATGACATGGAGCTAACAAGCAATGAAAATGCAGTTCCAGAGACTTTACCAAAGCATTCCAGAGACCTTGTACTCCAGTTGCCATCTGGTCTAAAACCCAAGCCACAATATTGTGACTATTCCAGCTAGAGACAGAAAGAAGCTGGTAAGCTGTTTCGTAATTATTGTGTAGCAGTACTAGAATACCTTGTTTGTGTTGGACTTGGGGCTGTCTAAATCTTGCTGATATCAATCAGCTTCAGCGAGTGCTGGATCAGATCCACACCTGAGAATTTAACCAATTTGATTAAGGATTTGTCAATCCCAAAGTTTGTTCAAGAAGTATCTTGCCATTAACAGAAGCGGACAGGTTGTTCTTCTAAATTTCTAAGACTCTCCCTTGAGGACCACAGCAAACATTTTAGGTCCTTGATCTACAGCTAAGGTTAATCTGTTTTAACAATGCCCTAATCAGCTAAGATGTGCTGGATATTGATGAGAAAGGAAGCAGAACAGAGCCTTGATTAACTGAAGGGCAAATTAAGTTTTCAGCTGAATCCTGGGACACTGAAAAAAGAACAGGTGGAAGAAGGAGGAAAATTTGTCTCCTGAAGAATAAAGAAAGATCTGGAAGTCTAACTCTGTGCAGAACAGATAACTACAGGAGAGGCATTTGGAGGAAGAAGAATTACAATCAATCAAAACTGGAAGGCTCAAAGGGTGGTTCCATTAAGAAACTCAATATCAGATTAAGTCTGCAGGGAAGAAAGATCCTTTGAATGTGAGTTTTATTAAAAGGAGTATTTTAAGAAAAAAAGAAGAGAAAGAAATGCAACTTCAAGTTGTGAAAGAAGGCTTCCTGCCTGCCCTGAACTCTCCACCTGATTGCTAAAATAGGTGCTATTTGCCCTTTCAGTAGCCACTTCTGTGGATTTTATCAAAGATTTTTCGTGGGAAACCAGGATCACCACCTACTTGTGAGGAAGAATTACACGAGTATTGTTAGATATGCCTGGACCACCAGTCTCCAAAAGACATTAGCAGCTGCTGAGAGGGCACTTCATCTCTTGAGGCTGTGATTAACTATTCTGCATCTGATGCCGGGAAGCAAAAGAAATAGACTCTGCAGCCAAAATATGCAGTCAAGAACTTAACAGCTGATCATTAAAGAAATAATTCTCTAAAACACATGCAGACAGGACATGATCTGTACCATTACACGTGTATCCCCATAGAAATAGAAGTAACATTTCTTGTAACATAAATTGCAACAAATCAAGGGAAACACATCACCAAAAGAATTGAGGAAAAAAATTGCTGATTTACTATTTAAGTAATGTCACTCTAGACAGTTCTGAAATTTGCTGTTCTTGTTAGTCAAGGTTTCTCTCATAAAGTATCACTGAAAGAAGCACAATAACTGAGAAAAAAAAACCAGTCTAAAAGGTGAGGAAACAGAAACAACTGAATGACAAGAAGTCAGATAGAAAAGAACTTAAACTAATTATTTTCTAACTGAATTGAAAGCGATTCAATACCAAACATCGGCAAAATTACCATGGCCCATCAAAATTGTTCTACATGACAAAAAAACCCCAAAAACATTTTAAAGAACATTGAAAAAAAATAAGAATCCTAATTTCTACTGACTCCATTAAATCACAAAATACTTTGTGGATGTTAAGTTTCCTAATCTGTAAAAACACTTTTGTTACTGTAAGCCATTACAAAAATTCTTTGTTTTCTTAGAAAATTATCAAGACCAGTATCTTTTGTATACCTTTCCAAACTGTGGTTTAGTAAGTAGGGCTTTCTGAAAGTTGTTGCCAATATGTCTTAGTAATGTCAAAATCCTCCTTGTTTTTTAGCATACAAATTAATTTTGAATCACCAACAGTCCTTGAGCTGAGTAAAAATTTGCTTCTACCAATATCTGAAGCATACAGAAAGCCTACCAAAAAAATGCAGCTGAATACACTACCACTACTACTCCTGGCTTATCTATTCATGCTGCAAAATGTCCATTTCAGCTCCTCAGCAACTCTCACTTCTTTCCCTTTAAAGCTAAATATTATCAGGGCTAAGTATACTTTTCAAAAATTTGACTGATTTTTTGTATGCTGACATAAAGCTTACCAAGCATTTGTTACAAAACCACAGTCCTAAAGTCATAAACTCAGGATATTTATCTCGCTGTATTTCTGTTACCTCAAACAGAACCACATACAGCCATCCTCTGACTCTAAGAAAAACTAATAAAGCAGTAAACTCAGATAAAATTGATTTCACCTAACTGTAATTACATTCAGTGTGGGTTTTTATGTCACTTCAGCATCACCTTTATGCTCAGATGAGGGAAAATGGCATTTCTAGGGAACTAACAAAGAACAGTCTTCCTCTCAGTGAATCATGCCCTCCTGACCATGAGCAGTTGCTGTTTAGACAGCTGACTCAGATGTACACCTGCCCAAGGGGTCAGATAAACTCCTGTGATTATTGTACTCAAAATATTTGGGGAAAAAAATTCCAAACAGCCAACAGTATTTTTAAGGAAGTAATCAACAGAAGCTGACAGTCAGATATTCTGCGCATAAGAGTGCAACCCTTCCAGCTCTGCCTTGGAGAGGAACATTTACAAATCCAAAGCTATCAGTAGTCCTCCCCAGAGAGCAGGGATACCCAGCAAATCCACGCTGGCCACTGCTGCAGGTCTACACAGGCAGATCTCCTCCCTTAGGTGGGACTTAAGTCAATCAAGTGGCTCTGGATACCTGAGGAAGTCCCAACACACAAAATAACTACACAGCATAATAGAGCCTCAAGAATTGTGCAGATATCAAGATTTTTTTCATATGGCTGCAAAAAAAAAAAAAGCATCCTCATTTCTATTACACTCGTACAAATACTCATGATTTTGCAGTCACTGGTTTGCAAGCTGAAATGCTGAATAAGCAGTTTCAGTATTTTACAATTTTTGCAAACAAAAAGTAAAGGTTTTCTAGTAAAAATGCTGACATTAACTTGCTCCAAGCATTACCAATATTTTTAAAGTTAGAGACCCAGAGGAAAAAAACAATATTTGCAAAATCATGTAATAGATCAGTGTTGAGAGCATTACTTTTCACAGATACCATAAGTGATGGATTTCTTTCACCAAAGATTGGAAGATATTTCCCAGACACTGTATACAGAGAGAACACTACACAGGCATTTAATCTAGCTTCTGGTAACAAACCATTCAACATGTTTAGAGTATGCAACAATGACACCAATGTATAAAACCTTATTTCATAGAGATGTTGATATTGAGCAAACTACATATAAAAATTCCCTAGATATCTCAATTAAAAACCTACAGAATTTTTAAATGATATCACCATTACCATAAATCACCAAGATTAAAAAAAGCATGCAATGGTTTATGTTACTTTTTCAAGTTAATTTAATAGCTTCAACTAATAATAACTAGGATTTGAAACAGTTTTCTTGTTAGCAACTAGCAAACTGATTCCTTAATGAACATTTTTGACCCTTAAAATAAGTAAATAAATGTATACGAGAAAAAAAGCTGTTTATAGTTTTAAGACCGCAACAATTAAGAAATTGTGAACTGATTTTTTAAGTCTGTTCCTCTGAGAAAGATAGGACTAAGAAAAAAAAGCCCTTTCTTCTACTTTGTACTCTCCAACACAAGGAAAAATGAGAGGTAGAATGATACAATAATTCACAGGAAGGACACAGAGTTTCTGTTTCAAGGGAAGAATCCAAAATTTTTCTCTTTTTTTTTTCCACACAAAATTTACCTAGGAATATTTTGTCAAGACTAGCCACAACATAGATAAGTATTTTTCTATTTTTTCCAGCCACCATCCGAAGCAGCACAGCCGTCCTCTGCATGCTCTCCCTTAAGCATTTTAAGCTGCAATTCCTTATCTTTTACAGAGCTGTTGGCTCTTTATGACTTCATCGTGATCTTCTGTTGATGATCTAAACTCACTTTCTGATACCCATAATTTTTAAATTTCCTGGCATTTCTTTAAGGAAGTCTTTGGTCAGAATCACTTAGGATGAGCTTATCTGCCACAGTAATGAAGAGCTGAGGGAACTGGCTTTGAGACACAGCCAAGAAACTTCTAGTTTCAAAGTTTAAACATGCCATAGTTGATTATAATATGTCCTCTGCTGCAGACTATAGACATTATATAGACATTATAATATGTCCTCTGCTAACACATCTGAGCACGTTTGTTTTGCCAATGAATCAATATTACTTGAATCCTTTGCACTTTGGGGAGAGATGGTGGGGGAAAGGACCTGCAATTTTGACTATCCAGCTCTTCTGCCTCCTCAGGATATCGGTATTAGATATTTGAATGGATACCTATCCACTCCACTGAACAGGGAAATTAGCTGGTATCTACTGATCTGCAGGACATGCACAGGGATCTCATTTTCTCATGTATCTGCACAGACTGACTGACTGACTGCTGTCACTGATTTTGGTAAATACACTCTTTATTAACTAGTATGTGGTCCTTCACAGGGAAGTATAAATGCTGACATTATTTTTCTTTGTGAGATCACAAAACTAACAAATAGAAATTATCGTTGTGTCCCCGCTACAACCATGGATAACTTATGTGGTACCACGTGTTGCTAATTCTAATGGTAAAGAATAATATTAATGACATGAAAATGGATTTAACACATCCTGACCTATGTCTGCATTTATTTCCTACAGCAAAAGAGATAACAATTGAGTATGATTCTTTATAGCATAATCTGTACTGCCATGCAAGAATCAAGGTTGGAAAAGAGCAAAGTTGGTGCAGATTATATCATGATACTATATTAAAGTTCTCTGGACATGTACTACCTCCAGAGTTTTATTTCATTCTTCCCTAAATCTTTGCAGTTATTTTGTGAGAATTGTGTGTAAGCCAAGAGCAAACAAATCCATGTTACAAGCCGTGTTTTACATCCCTTGTGCAGTTGGTATGAAAGCTGTCTTTGTAAGGTACGTGACAACAGACTGCAAAGGTTTAGTGATGTGACTTCACCCTGGATTGCTTCCATTGCCATATTCAGACTCTAAATTCAGGAGATGAGGTGTAGCAGTGTCTCCCAGAAGGGTTAGATGCACAAAGGGGAGCTGGCTTTTCTTCTATGCTTTTGGGCAAATCTTTTGAGTACAGAAAAGAAGATAATCACAAAGGCTGACAGACTGCAACACAGTGGATTTGAATAGGCTTTCATTTTTTGTTGTATAGATAACTGTTTTAAGTCAATTCTTTATGGTCATCAAAATTAAACATTTTATTTCAAACATGCTTTTGAACATAAAAAGAGAGAGAGAGCCAACACACCAGGGGCTCTGCCGCTCCCTGCCCTTCAATTCCAGTACCATGGGAAATGGTACAGTAAATCAGAGGAGGGAAGAGACAGTAATCTACAGAGATTTGGAACACAGCTGTCTTCTCATGTCATAAGAACTCTGAACTAAAAGTCATCTAACTTTACTGAGCAGCTTAAAAAAATAATTTGGGGGCACTTTTAAGTGTACTGGTTGCACCCTCAGAGATTCCAAAAAAACAAATTAAGAGTGAGTGCATACTTACTGGTTCACCAACAGGGATTACTTTCCTCATGCAGGACAAACTGAATGATCAATGCTCCAAGAGCAGCTGTCAGAAAGCCCTGAAGGTCTCCTGCTGGTGAACTTCAAAAGCATAACTAATCCTGCCTGATTCTGGTAGGAAGTATTCACCCTCCCAGCTCTACTGGGGAGGAGATAAAGGAAAAGCAATAGGTCACAGAAGCATCAAGCACTCCAGCAGGAGTCCTGTGTTTCCTGTCTCATTTTCCAGCCCTTAATAGCATACTGATTTACCTGCTATATCTTCTCTTCAGAGGATCCCAGGCCATACTTCATCATAAAGTTTCCAAGATTAGAGTGGGAAAGGCAAGAAAAACCAAACAGCTCATCTGGCCACCTGCCCTCTTCTTCCTGCACTCTGCCCTCCCCAAGCAACAAACTAGACTCTCTGAACAAAATGAAAGCCACTAAGTTTTCTGTGGATGTCTCTGTTCCACCCACCAAAAGCACATACACACATTCAAAGCAGAGGACAAGGCCAGAGGTTTCACCTGATCTAGAAACTGGCTCTGGAGAGATTCATCTTAATTAATCACATCCTGCTTTATAAATCCAGCAGACAAAGTAACACATGTGCTGCACTGGTTTCAACAATGCTGGAGAAAATGAAGTAGCTGACAAAGGGGAAAAAATTGCCTTTTCAACCTTTTGCCATTTGAAATTAATTGCAAAACATGTACCAGTGTACTGTAAAAAAGCTGAAGTCAATATAAAAATTTGCAAACGTAAGGACCCTCATGTATTTGATATATACTTAATATGATTTTGTTTTGAAATAACAAATAATTTTTTTAAATTAACCAGTTTACAGGCATTTTTGCTACATCTATATACACTACCTAGAAAAAGCAGTACTACCACTTCTATTTTTCAAGCACAAAAGCTGAACAAAATAAAAAGAGAAAAATCAACTGTTTAATGCAGATTTGAGCTTAAAGAGCCTGGAGTTCATATCCAGCAGAGTAATGAACTGGGCAACCAAACCTGGAACACTTAAAAGTCATATCAGCCCTCATTTCAGGGTGGTTGTGTGCAGGGTCCCCAGCCTGACAGACATCTCTGGTCACTGACCTGACCTCAGTGGGACTAGCAAGCAGCAAGGGAGGTGCAGCTGAAGGACCTTGTGAGTGCCAGGCTCTGCACCAAGAGGAGACAGCAGCTCTTGGCAGATCTGGCAACCCCAGCTCTTCCCACTTCCAAAGCAGCAGGACGAGGAATGCAAATGGTGACTCTAAGTAATTAGCAAAAGCTAAGTGCTAAGGAAGTTGCTTCACAGACTGACATCTTTAAGGGGAATGGGACCTGACCACTCTGCATTAGTTTAGTCAGTTATCAGGTTCTTTAACTTCATGGACTGTTTCAAATAGAGTAAGTCACTCATTGCTTTCTAACTGGGCCTAATTAATCAGCTCAGAGTGTGTTAAACTTCATTTCAGAATGAAAAAATGACACCCCAGAATACTTAAGTTAACCTAAGTTAACTAATCACACACTGCCCAGATTAAAGGCCAGCAACTTGAGAACACAGTTTACATATTCATGATTAACTACAGATTTCTGAAAGCAAGGCTGGTGGAATACTCTGGACAATACATGCCCATGTGGTAATAAATCTATTTATGGTGCCAAATTACTTTTCCAATATACACTACAGAGTTCTCAGGAAACCTTGCTCCAGTTGTTCAAAATCATCATGATCCAGCTTGAGCAGATGTTTAGCAATGAAGCAAGACACTTGGTACCATACTTTGATGCTGAATTCAGATAAGAGTGAGATTAAGCAACTGAGATACAGAATTTCCTCAAATACCCCTGGACAATAAGGTAAAAAATAATGGCATATTTAGAGAATGCTGAGTACTGTTGTCTTTAGTGATTCTATTTCTGATTGTAATTATCATAAGCTTCCAGGAAGATTGTAAAAAAACAAAAGTTTCAGGAGTGGAATTTGAACAACCGAAAACTTACAGATTTGTCAATAAAATTTGTAAAGCTTTCTAGCAGACAGACTTTTAAACTATGCTTTCTAAATAATTGTTGCCCCAAGACATAAACTGCAAGAACAGAAGTCTCTGGTCATGAACCCACAGGAAAAAAAAAAACAACAAAACAGTAAGGAAACAGGCACTTCAGCATACTTTTTTTTTCTTCTCCTTAGAAGGCCAAAGCACACAACACCTGCCAACATAATTGCTTGTTTCAATAAAAATACTGAGGTGATCTATTTTTCAGTGAAAGTAAAGGTTTTTAAAGATCCCTTCAGACTAAATTTATCAATAGACCTTCATGATTTTCCTTATATTGACATTTTCATACAGTCTTGTTGGAGTGAGATTCAAAGAACTCATTGCTGGCTAGGAGCAACATCACAACTACACATTCACATATAAAATAGAGGTCACACTGAGCAAAGATCAACAATTTAGAGCATTCTCCTCACAATACACAACTGTCTTACCAAAGCATACACAGCATGCATGAGTTGTTCACTTTGCTTTAAACGATTTAAACTACCTGGCCTAAGTCACTCTGAAAAATGCACAATCGAGAAATTATTCTTAGCAAATGGGGTGGGGGAATGCTGAAAGGGAAGTTTTAGTGCTCTGCATGTGTCATTCATACTAAACTGCCTTTTTATAAAAAAGTGGACTTGTCTGTATTTGAGAATTCAAGAGTCACATTACATGTCTGCAGAGAGACCCTTGGAGGTTTGGTTACAAAAGCCAGACATGGTATTGTGTAGCCCCTGATGACAAGAAGTCAGCAGAGTCTATTACATCACTTCAAAGTGGTCAAGCAAAGGCAGGAAAACCCCTGACGTTATCTGATAAATTGTTTTGTTAGTTAGTTTGGCACCAGCGTGTCTGGTACCTAATACTTATGATACACAGCCTACCAAGTACATGGTATTAAATTCCTGCTATTTTGTGTCAACAAGAAATGTACACTGTGACAAAGGCCTTTGTAGTAAAGTATAGGAGGAGAGAAAAGTCAGAGGGGAACACAATACATTTCCCAAATAAGTAAGGAAACCAATGAATTGTGCTAGGATTGACTATTGCTAACAAGCTACCATTAGGGAGAGAACCTCACAGTTCAGACCAACTCCAAGCATATCACATTTCACTACTAATACCTAGTTTTCAAACACAATTCATTGTTGGACAAGCCCCCTAACCATGCTATCAAAGATCTTTTTTTTCTCTTAGGATACATTTCAAGCAATCTTCAGGCATATCCAGTATCAAGATTATGACTGAAGAAGGGAAGCAAAGGAAGGACAATAATCCAGAGAGTGACCTATTTCACAGAATCATCACAGAGTAATTCAAGGTAAACAGGATCCCCAAAGGTCTCTAGCTCAGCTCCTCTGCTCAAACCAGAGTCAGCCACAAGATTGCATGAGACTCCTCAAGGCTTTATGAGGGCACATCATAGAATCATAAAAGCCCCTCCTCTATGGCAGCCTCCTCACCACAACTGCTCTAGTTTACCCACATCTGTCTTTTATCAGCAGGCCCAAAATTGAGAGCAATATTCCTGATATGGTCCAGGAATACCAGTTCAAGGGAGTAGCTCCTTCACTTGACCTGGTGCTCTTCTCCTGTTAATGCAGCCCCAGACAGCTTCTGCTGTCTGCTTCCAATGGTACCCTGCCAGCTTGTGGCCAGTTCATCTGTTCAGACCTCTGGGAGATCCCAGTGAAAACTCAGGGAAAGAAGACTTGGGCTGCCTGAGGACTTCTTGTCTTTGTGCACTGCCACTCAATCTGTCCTGTTCAACAGCAGGCCAGCATTTTCCCTGCTTATTCTTTTACTGCCCATCCAGTGGCAGAAGATTGCCTCATGGTCCTCAACATCCCTTTCCACTTCCAGCTCCAGGTGAGCTTTGTCTTTCCTAGCACAATCATTGTGTGCCCCAGCAACAATTCTGAATCCCTCCTTTGGGGCTTGTTGCTGCTCCCACCTCCCCAGTGCTGCTCATTCAAAATGAAGCTCAGTTCTGATCAACCTACTTTTTTTGCTGACCAACAGGCAGAATGCTCAAAGGAGGGAAGGAAAATATCAGCATGAAGAACTTGCCAGGTAATTTGAAATCCCCTCACAATCTTGAGGTCAGTCATGTCATGGTTGATTCAGCCACTGATTTCACCACCATTTTCTACTTGTTCATGAGCTACAGATTAGGAAAATATTATCCCTAGTTGGCCCATTAGTGTGTTAACAAAAAAAGTAATTCTAAGTCCATTTCAATATCAATTCTATAATTTTAAGGTGTTAAGTCTGGTATAAATTATGGATTTTGTGAAAAAAATGTATTTAAACTGCCTCTACACTTTAAAGTCTCTTAGTACTCAAATGATTTGGTTTGCCTACTTTGCTCAGTCATAAACTTGGGACAGTAAGAATTCAGATACAGAGTTGCATTTGATACCAGTGGTCACTGTACCCAAGACTTATGACAGTAATAAGCCTTTCAATGTCTGGAGATTATTCTAACTATTAGAAAGATAATGTAATATGAACTTCTAGGCTAAGAAACAGTTCTGTATTGAAGCTTATGGCAAAGCACAGGAAAATAAAGCTTGAGCTGAAAAATACTCTCATCAGTATTTTAGCTCTTTTTACTTAGTTTATCTAAAGCAAGCAGATGCGTGCAATGAATAAAAATGTGTATTTTGCAGCATTTCAACCAGTATTAGAAAAATATACACTTGAGGACACAAATATTGGCAGAGGGAATCCTCTGCCTGAATTTGGATATATGGCAGTATTGTAGGTCGTGCTAAACTTCAAAGAATAAATATAAAAATTGCCCAATTCTTCTTTTTAATAAACAGCACTTTTGAGTGAGAAAGGCTAAAGGAGAATATTTATTTCACAGTTAATGCACTCTATAACCACTTTTACTATTAGCAGAAGGCTTCCCCCCACCCCCATGTCTAGACAGCAGTTTTCTGTGTGACAGAGACCAAGCAGCCCAACCTAACTGTCAGGCAGAAGAAGCAACATCAGTCTTTTTTAGCAGTGTCATCCCTGATACTTTTTTTTGGATGAGGCTTCCATTTAACATATTCAGCTGTATCTGATGTAGATGACTGTCTGCTAGGACGAAGACAGATGACCCTCTATATTATCCTGTAGGGGAGTTGCATTGATTTTGCAATACCACCTATTCGCTGTTTCAGTTCACGGTCTGGCATTTTTGTCAGTACTGGCAGTTATTTCTTATTCTACTTCTGTGAAGAATCCCCATCTATCATCCTGCTGGATGAAAGCCACGATAGGTTTTGCTCATCTACAATAAACACTGTCATATATGGAGGCTGGTGTCCTATCGAAACAGAGCTTATGTAAACATGATGAGCTGTGCACGTGTCCATCCATCAGCTGAGCCCTAATTACTTTGGCCTGAAAATACCTTGGAGTTGATACACAGCCACCAGCCTCAAGGTTCTTCAGTACTTACAATTTTCTCATTTAACAGAGATAAAGACTTTAAGGAAGCCCGTACTTAATTTAATTTCTTCCCCTTTGGATAAATTAATTCATCTGGCTGATTCTCCTTGGATGTGGGTCAGGGTTATCATGGATATGACCTCAAGGTTTCAGGAGTTTGAGAAGGCAGAATGGAGGAATGAGATAGGTAATACAATGCTGTTTAAAAAGAGAATTTCATCTTCTGCAGATGAACATGTTGACTTGGCAATATATGTTAACCACTACATTCCAACCAACAAGGTCAAGATGAACAGTAGCATGTCCTGAGTTGTACTTTCTGGGAGAGACTGCCCTTGACAAATGTAATCAGAAAATTTTTGTAAGAGAGCTCTGTGGAAAGGGGTTGTGACATTCATTTAGCATATCTCCAAATTAATTCAACCTGATCCATTTTCTCAAAGATTTCACTGACCCACACTCTTGCAATCCCACATAAGCCTGTGTGTCTAAGTGGTCTGGCCAACATACCTTGTGTGCAACACTGATTCCAATGAAACATCGTGTATTATCATTCTCATGTAAATGATTGAGGTAACACTTGTTATGGCACTATCCTTTGCTTCAAAGTGTTGCTTACTTCAGCCTTCATAAATCTTGGGACAGGTTGCTGTTTGCTGGCCATTTCTCTTTGTTTGTTTGAAATATGTTTGTTTTTCCTTCATGAGACCACAGGAAGAAAAAAATCACATAGATGACACTCTGCAACCTTGTTGTCATCGTCCTGTTGCCAGCAGAAGACACTGTGTTCTGAATATTCGTCTATGTTGAGATCTCAGCAGAGGATGAGCCTTCTGGACTGGACATAAACCATATGTTCTTCAATGTTACTACTAGGAATGGTGTCCTGGGAGTAGTAGTGTCTCAGGCTACTCAAACTGTGTCTGCTGTTAGCAAGACAGGCTGTTCTTACAGTCCTCATCCTGCTCTTTCTTTTGGTGCTTTCACAAAAACATGTAAAAACAGTTCTTCCACTGGTACGTCATTCATACAATCTTCATAAATGTAACTAAATTCAAAGTATTAAGACTGAAATTTTCCTTTCAATTTTCCTTTCAAATTCACATAACTGTTACAAATAACCAAGACTTGCCACTGTTAAAATCAGTGGTTGTTACATTTGTGTTATTTTGAGCCAAGGTTAACTTTGACAAACAGCTTCTTTGAAAAATCCCAGAACTGGAACCTGCCTCTTCATGCCCTCCTGAACACCTGTAGAAGAACTTGAAAATCTCCTTCCATCCCTGGAAGCATTCAAGGGATGATTCTTTGAGCAGCATGTCTCATGGAAGGTCTCCCTGCCCACAGCAAGGGGTTGCAACGAGATGATGCTTGGATGATCTCCAAACCATTGGGTTGGAACCAACTCAAACTATTTTGAGTCTATGATACAATCCAATATCCAAAATGTGTCAGTACCTGCATTTATGTTATTATCTGCAGTGCCAAGATGAAACCCCTCCATGCTTAGTTGATGTGCAGGTAGTTTTTCTCTGTTTAGAAGAGGCAAAAATCAGCCCTCCCATTGTCCTTCTGAATGAAACACACAACTATTGGCTGTACACACTAGCTACACATATGTTTATGTCTTGGTACATAAACAT
The DNA here is from genome assembly GCF_014805655.1 of Passer montanus. Taxonomy (NCBI): domain Eukaryota; kingdom Metazoa; phylum Chordata; class Aves; order Passeriformes; family Passeridae; genus Passer; species Passer montanus. The sequence goes on along the minus strand of NW_024373257.1, from coordinate 2,124,896 downwards.
GTCATTATCTGTATACTTGAAAAGGCTTATGATAATGGTTAAGGCACAAAAACTTCACAGCATTTACGTGACATGGTTTCCATGTTTCTTGTCCAGTGTTTACAACTGCCTATAGAACTTGTACCTAAACCCTGAAAAGCTGATTAGTTCAATTAAGCTTAAAAAAAAAAAAGAGAAAAAAAAAGAGAAGCATATCTCAACCTTCACTTGACATTAACAAAAGTGTTTACATGGCACAGTTCCTGGCTTTCCAAGCCAGCAGAGCCTCTGCAACACAACTGATTAATTAAAGAGCAGTGAGAAGTTAACACTGAAGGTTACTGATTAATTGTATGTTAGAGCTGCCTAATCAAGTACCCAAGGCAATAAACAAATACAAAGATATATTACACACTGATTAACACAATTATTTATAGTTTTACTTTTAACTGGTTGCCTGCCATACAGCAGTCTTCAACCCAAATAAACACTGGGAGGGTGATCAGGATCACTTACTCTATTTTCCCAGCTGACTATTAGGACTGCTTTCCCTAGAAGTGAAACATATGATTATAAATCCTCCTTCATGCATGGTTGTCACATGGGCAACCACACCACAATCAATTATTTATTTCTGAGTGCTACTGGTTGCTATGCATGTCTCCAAGGGCTGAAATTCAGCACTGCAAACAGCTGCTAACCATCATTAAGAAAAAAGCAAGCAAGCTACTCTAAATACTACAGCCCTATTTGAGGACAAGATTTACACCTAGAGATGATCAACAGCTCTCTCTCTTATTCACATTCAGATCTAATGTCAAATTTCTCATTTCAGAGATCTTTGCTTCTGTGTATGAATTTCCAGTCCCAGACTGCAGTATTTCTTCGTCTCGCAAGGCTATTTTCATGACCTCCTCTAAATCTATCAAGTAACTCCTTTCTCCATACCAAGAGATGAATACTAAAGTGTGTCCTCACTCCATAGTTTCTGTGCTATCCATATATATAACACAAAATAAAACATTTCCTTGCAAGCACTGGGACAAGTTTATTCACTGTTAGGGAGGTTATTTGAAGGAAAAGCTGCAGGAAGGGCTCTCAAAGAAGGAAACTCTGCAATGACTTTTTTCCTCCCAAGTCAATGAAAACAACTTGTCTCCTGCAGAAATGTCATCAGTTCTCCTCCCAGATATGCAAATTCTGTCTGATTCATACCAAGAAGCCAATGAACAGACTCTGCCTCTTTTGTGTTCACCGTCCACCTCTCTCCTCCTCTGAAGAAGAAAAACAAGAATAAAAATGAAAGAAAAAACTGTGCCTCATAAAAGGCAACAATTACTGAGCAAGTCATTCCCTGGTACATCCCCCAGAACTCTCACTGTGCCATACAAAGTTTTATTAGTCCCTTTAATAGGCTCAAACCCATTGTGCCAGCTAATTCCATGTCCTCTAATTACACAAATTTGACTGTTTGCAACAAGATCCACAGCCAATCATGAAATTTCCTTTTTCCATCAAGTTGGTGTGCATGAGATCTGACAGCTCTGGCACACTCATCTTCCTCCATCCTCTGATAACTATTCTTTGAAGCTGTTCAGGGGAGATGAAAATATAATAGCCACAAAAAAGGTTGATCAGCATGAAATAAAAGAGAAGGTCAAAAGCTGATTGATGCCACCGCTGAAATTGTAATATTAAGATTCAGTCAATTTACATTGTTAAAAGTCACAATTTTCATACTAGTACCATCTATTTTTCCATGTTAAAATTACCATTAGAATTTCTCTGTAACCTTTTTTTTTTTTTGAAATCTGGTTGCAATTACAATCAATCAAGAACAAACCCATCCCTTATCTCCAGAATTATGGATTCTGTGACATAAGTGTAAATTATACATTCAAAAATCTGTCTGTCCTTGTTTCCATAAGTGGTTAATTACATAGCGTTTGAGAGTTGTCTTTTGGAAGGCTAATTTTCATAAGAATCTTTAAATGTACAATAGTTTTTTTTTTCCTTCAGAAACAACTTCCACACAGCAAAAATGAATAGAGGCAAAGTCTTAAGAATATTGAGCTTTATTCACATATTTACCAACCAGGAACTCTTAAACCCACTGTTTAACCCACATAAACACAGATCTCTTCTGCACCCTGGGCTTCCAAATGTTCAATGACAGCATGTGTCCCCTCATGAAGTTCTAGATCAAACTTGAATCTGAAGCACCTGTTCTACATGTGCTACACATACAAGCAACATGTTAAAGCAGGCACTGGACCTTCAGTAATTGTTATCATTCACAGAATAAAACAACAGGCAGTCAACAGCTGCTTGTGAAATTTGTTGAGTGGCCATCACTCTTAAAACAGAAATATATCAATCCTCAGCCATTAAAACATTAGATCTCACTGTATGTTTGCTAAAAGTACAAATTCAGAGATTTTATGGGGGGTTTTCCTTATTTTATCTCATAAACTGGTACTTAGTCTCTACTGTACTGCAAGTTTAACTGGTTTCCTTAATTTTGACACAGAAAGGTAAGCCAAGTTCATAGTAAGCAAACACACTTACTTCTTCCTTTAATCATATAGCAATTTTTATTCCAGTTCATTGTTAATTATCTTCTGGATTTCTGTGACTAATAAAACTCTCTACCACTTTCTTCCACCTTTTCCATGACACTGTGTTGCAACACAATTTCCTCACATAGCTTTACACCTACTCTGTCATAGAGTATTTCCAAAATGAAAGGTAACTGGAGGCAAAGATTCCAACTATTCACACAACCAAAGGTCTTTAGAAAACCTCTATCAGTATGCCCTGTAGCTGATAGAAGTTCTCCTAGCATACATGCCAAATCAATAACATCACAAAACACTCAGGGTAAGAGTTCACAGCTTCAGCAAATTACACCCAGGTACTGCTGAAGGGAACACCTGCAGTCAGGAGACTTAGTTAAGAGAAGAGCTCTTTCCTCTGTCATTACAACCCTGGAAAATGTGTCAGGGCTCACTCGTTTCTATTTCAAATGCCTAGTGACACTCAGTAGTTTCAAAGCGTTTTTTCAAGGGTCCTTTCCTAGAGGCCATTGAACTTCCAGAAAAAAATATTGTGAAACAATTCAATGAGTACATTTGATACAGACAACTGCAAATCTCCATATATTTTTACAGTTCCGGGGTAGAGAACGACCCTGAGCTCTTGAACTGACTTGTTTATCCTGACCTTACACAAGTTCCCTCAACAAACCTGCCTGGACAAGCCCTTAACAAGAAACAAGTTCAGTGCTCATTATATGATGCATGAGAGAGAGGTGTGCACTAAGTGTTAAGCTGCTCTACATTTAATATCTGAAAAGTTTATTATCCCTGTAGCACATAATCAGGAAAAAGAAAGTAGGTAAAATAATCCCCTGCTTAGAGATTTATATTAAGAAGATGGCAATGGTATTTA